>NC_134358.1:27136518-27486518 GCF_048569485.1 Anomaloglossus baeobatrachus | reverse complement strand
AAACGTTCAAATCACCCCCATTTGCCCTATTGAAAATTAAATGGTTAAAAAAAATAAATATATACAGTACAGACCAAAAGTTTGGACACACCTTCTCATCTATAGAACAACTGTTAAGAGGAGACTTTGTGCAGCAGGCCTTCATGGTAAAATAGCTGCTAGGAAACCACTGCTACGGACAGGCAACAAGCAGAAGAGACTTGTTTGGGATAAAGAACACAAGGAATGGACATTAGACCAGTGGAAATCTGATGAGTCCAAATTTCAGATCTTTGGATCCAACCACCTTGTCTTTGTAGAAAAAGTGAACGAATGGACTTTACATGGCTGGTTCCCACCGTGAAGCATGGAGAAGGAGGTGTGATGGTGTGGGGGTGCTTTGCTGGTGACACTGTTCGTGATTTATTCAAAATTGAAGGCATACAGAACTAGCATGGCTATCACAGCATCTTGCAGCGGCGTGCTATTCCATCTGGTTTGCGTTTAGTTGGACCATCATTTATTTTTCAACAGGACAATGACCCCAAACTCACCTCCAGGCTGTGTAAGGGCTATTTGACTAAGAAGGAGAGTGATGGGGTGCTACGCCAGATGACCTGGCCTCCACAGTCACCAGACCTGAACCCAATCGAGATGGTTTGGGGTGAGCTGAACCGCAGAGTGAAGGCAAAAGAGCCAACAAGTGCTAAGCATCTCTGGGAGCTCCTTCAAGACTGTTGGAAAACCATTTCCGGTGACTACCTCTTGAAGCTCATCAAGAGAATACCAAGAGCCTGCAAAGCAGTAATCAAAGCAAAAGGTGGCTACTTTGAAGAACCTAGAATATAACACATATTTTCAGTTGTTTCACACTTTTTTAAGTATTTCATTCCACATGTTTTCATTCATAGTTTTGATGCCTTCAATGTGAATCTACAATTTTCAGAGTCATGAAAATAAAGAAAACTCATTGAAAGAGAAGGTGTGTCCAAACTTTTGGTCTGTACTATATATATATATATATATATATATATATATAGTTATATATATATACAGAAATTTGGTATTTCAGAGATGCCCGATCTATCAAAATATAAAATCAATTTATCTGATTGGTAAACGGCGTAGCAGCAAAAAAATTTCAAGTGCCAAAATTAAATTTTTTTGTTGTCCCAAATTTTGCGCAAATGCAATAACAGGCAATCAAAATGTAGCATCTGCGCAAGAATGGTACCATTACAAAGTTCAGCCTGAGATGCAAAAAATAAGCTATCACTGAGCCCCATATCTGGAAAAATGAGGTCGTGGAAAATGGCGCAAAACGTGTGTGACGTTTTTGGGACAAATTCGGAATTTTTTTTAACCCCTTATATAAAAGTAAACCTAAACATATTTGGTATCTACAAACCTCTACCAGCCTGATGCATCAAACCGACACATCAGTTTTACCATATAGTAAATACGATGAATAAAATACCCACAAAACAATTGTGTAATCGCACTTTTTTTTAAAAAAAAAATTTCCGCACTTGGAATTTTTGTGCAATTATCCAGTACACTATAGGGTAAAACTTATGGTTTCATTTCAAAGTACAACTTGCACTGCAAAAAGAAGCCCTCATATGGAAAGATTGATGGAAAAATGTAAAAGTTACGATTCTCGGGAGAAGGGGGAGCAAAAAACAAAAAAAAAACAAACAAAGGGAGTGAGGGGATACAATATGTAATTTTTTTTCAAAAATTAGAAATGTTTGTCCAAAGGTTTAAAAATGAAATAACAGACATAATAAGAACTTCTGAAGAAGCGATTGCACTATAGATGAGCGAGTACCGTAATGTTCGTAATCGCTATATTCGTAACGAGTACTTTATAATACTCATGTATTGTTTACGAAAGGCGAGTACAATGCAAGTCAATGGGAAATGCGAGTAATTTTCTGCTGGACTCAACAGAGAGGTCTGGGGGCCTGAGGAAAAGGCTGAAATGGATGGGAAAGTGATGAAACTGAATGGGGAGAGCCTGGAGAATATGCCTGCATGCATTTCTAATTCACATATGGTTTATGGGAAGGAGGTCACAGTAATACGCCGCTGATTCTTTCTCTCATTCCTCTTCATACTCACCGATCACAGGCGCGGCTGTCGCACTGCTCCTGTGGCCTTTCATTCTTCTTCCCTACTCGCTCATTAGCCTCATCACATATTCACTGCTTCTCCCTGTGATAGGTTGCAGTAGACCCACCCTCAAGCTGAGTGACAGCTGTCTGACTGCAACCAATCACAGCTGCCGGTGGGCGTGTCTATATCATACAGTAAAAAAAAAAACAAATTTGAAAAAAGGGGTGCTGTCCTCCAAATTTTGATACCCAGCCAAGATAAAGCCTCACAGCTGAGGGTTGGTATTCTCAGGCTGGGGAGACCCACATTTTTTGGAGCCCCCAAGCCTAAAAATATCATCCAGCAGCCGCCCGGCATTGCCGCATCCATTAGCTGCAACAGTCCCGGAGTTTTACCTCGCTCATTCCGACTATCCTGGTGCAATGGTAATCAGGGTAATACGGAGTTAATGGCAGCCCATAGCAGCCAATAAGTCCTAGATTAATCATGGCAGGCATCTATGAGATACCCCCCATGATTAACCTGTAAGTGAAAGAAAATAAACACAAACACCAAAAAATCCTTTATTTGGAAAAAAATACAAAAAAGCCCCCTGTTTCACCTCTTTGTTAACCCCAATAACATCCAAGTCTGAGGTAATCCACACGAGATCCCACGACAGTCCTGGCTTTGCTACATCTAAGCCTGGAGAGACCATAAACATGTCTGATCTCTCCAGGCTTTGTGAAACACTGACAAGAAGGACACAGCTGGCAGCAGTGACGTCACTCAATTCATCAGCGGTCATACCCGGATTACCACGGTATGACCTCTGGTGACCTGAAGCACTCTGGCCTAAAGTGCAGTACTGTTTCCTCCACCCTGCCAGTACTTTAACAGTGGCAGTGTCGGCATGGAGGTGTGGGCTGCCCCGCATGCCCCGGGCAGCATTCTCAGTCCAGGGGGACTGGTGATCACAGCCCGCCATCTGCTGTGAGCTGTGTGTGTCTCGGCAGCTCCTCCTGGCAGAGCACACAGCTCTGACAGGGGCAGCTACCTAGGTCAATACATGCTGCAGCGAGCAGTGATCACAGCCCACCATCTGCTGTGAGGCTGGTGTGTGTCAGCAGCTCCTCCTGGCAGAGCTCACAGCTCTGACAGGAGGAGCTGCCAAAGACCAAGATCAGTTCATGCTGCGGCAAGCGATGATCACAGACCGCCATCTGCTATGAGCCGGGTGTGTCTCAGCAGCTTTTCCTGTCAGAGCTGTGTGCTCTGCCAGGAGGAGCTGTCGAGACACACGAGTCTCACAGCAGATGGCGGGCTGTGATCACCGCTCTCCCTGGACGGCATTTTCAGTGTTGAAGTGCTGGCGGGAAGTGGAACAGGCCCCGCACTTTAACACTGACAATGCCGTCTGGGGCGTACAGGGCAGCCCGCACCTCCACACGGTCCTGCACTTTAGGCCAGAGTGCTTCAGGTCACCAGAGGTCATACAGTGGGATCCCAAGTATGACCGCCAATGAACTGATTGACGTCACTGCTTCCAGCTGACTTCTTGTCAGTTTTTCCGGAGTCTGGAGAGACTGGACATGTTTGCGGTCTCTCCAGGCTCGGATATAGCAGAGCCAGGACCGTTGTGGGACCTCATGTAGATTACCTTGGACCTGGAAGGGTGCATGGGGGGTTAATAAAATGGTGAGAGAGGGTCAGGAAAAATATCCGAGTTATCAAGTCGGCTCATCACAAGGTCTATCAGTTCCGGAAACACCTGGCAGTGGAGGTGGCTCGTCTGCTTCATAATAGTGAGATCACAAACGTCCATGCAAGCACCGAGCGATGCATGTTACACAAGTCTGGAATGGTGGCCCGAAAAAAGGTGTAGAAGTCTCAACCTCAATATCATCATTAGAAGCGCCGGGTCGACTTTGCCAAAAAGTGGACAGTAGAGGATTGGAAATGGGTGATTTGGAACAATGAGACGAAAGTCAATAGACTCAGTTCTGATGGGTGCACATGGGTCTGGAAAAACAAGGGGAAAATGGACTAACGGATCAAGAAATTGAAGGCACTTTCAAGTTTTGATGGAGGAACACTAATGATATGGGGGTGTTTCACTGCCAAAGGCGCTAGATATGAGTGTCTTACAAGACAAGTTTCTTTGTACATTCGAGTACTATGGGTATTAAAAGGACAACATAATGTTCCAGCAGGACAACGACCTGAAGCATACGGCGAGATTGGAGAAAAAGTGGTGCTAGAGGTGCTAGACTGGCCCCCACAGTCCTCAGACCTCTACCCAAGCCAACACTTATGTGTTGAGGTCAAGGAATAGCTCTATACTTATCCAAGAGAGCCGACCAGTATACACCAACACTGGGAACGTGTAGAAGAAACCTGGGATCAGATTTTGATCCAGACACGCTTGAGTCTGATCTAGGGCCCAGAAGGATTCAGGCAGTGCTGAAGCCAAAGATGGATTTTCAAAATGCTAATAAAATAATAAAAATTTAGATTTAGAATTTTAGTAGCAAAACAGTAACAATGCAGAGACATGACAATAATCGGCATAAGTAATCATATGCTAAATATCTGCAAGTCACATTTATGTATGAGATAGCCAAGATGATTGTGTGGCGCCCCAGGACCTGGTCGCCACAACAGCATTGCCCCTCCAAAGGGTTAATGCTGAGCCTGGAAGTAATTGGGAGGTCTATTGGCCAGTAAGTTTAACATCCAACGCAGTTCTCCCTCAGACCAGCAGGGGGAGCTCTGAACCTGGAGTTCCAGGGAGCATTCCTTAAGTCTGGCCTGAGGGAGGAGTTAGTGTTCAGTCTGTAGAGAGAAGTGATAGGAAGCAGACACAGAGTAGTGCTGTCCTGTGGAACTGGGGCCTAGAGCTGGAGCAGCTTGGCCCAGTGAGGCAGGAGGAGCAGAGAGGCAAAGAAGAGACTCGGACATCGGAGTCTGTGGCCACCAGGGCCTAAAATACTCCCTGGTAGCCGAATCCAAAGGGCAGGAGAGCTGCAAGCACCTGGCCCATAAACAGCCCGAAGGTACAGCTGCATCATCAGGGCCCGGTGTGGACTCCAGCAGAGAAGCACCAGAGAGGGCCTGTGCAGCCTACCACAGAGGGAAAGGCACGTACCACTGGTCCGAGCAGAAAGAGGGCCATTGCTAAATCCAGAGAGCAGGGTCCTATCACAGTAAGGGAAAAGAACAGGAGTAGGCCTCATACTCATCTGGCCAAAACGACAGCTCAGTTACTTCCAGGCCGGCCGGAGCCCTCTACCACCTGTAACGGTCTCCCAGGACTAACCGTTTGTGAAGTAAAAGAGGAGAAGGTAAAGAGACTGTTGTTTGTGCCTGTTTCTTTCATTGCCTGTCGGCCCTGCACCGTGTTTTCCACACAACACCATAGACTCTCACGAGCACCAACAGTGTCCCCGGGGCACCGCTCCACCTGTGGGGAGCAGTATCATCATTGCTGCCATATCATCACCCCGGAGGCCTCACACAGCAGCGGCGGCTTAATAGCCGCATACCACAGGTGGCGTCACGAACACAAACCCCAAGTCACCAGCCATATTTAACTGACACCCACCAGGGCCACGGAGTCGGGCCCCGCCACCACTGACTACCCCCGGACTAGTCCGGCCCGGCACCGGGTGTCCCATAGCCCTGGAGTGGGCGAGTCAATTGTCTATAAAATGAAGGTCATCTCACGCTCAAAGCTGTAGTGCATGGTAAGATATGGAGCTTGAAAGTCAAAAGTGCAAAACATTGTTACCCTTTTGCTTATCCTTGTATAATGTTACAGTAATAATGTAAGAGTTCGTTAGTGTAGCGCCCCTGAAGCCATCAGGGTGCTGCAAGGTCCTGTATCCCCAAAAGGATGCAGGGCCTACCCCTTAGGGCCCCAGAAAACCAGTGCCGGTAGCACACAAAAATCCCAGGTAATCCCAGTTTTTCCCCAACAATCCCCCATACAATGGCGCAAAGCTAGGGTCGGACCAATGGATGACTGTCTAGAAGTGGAGTCAGTCCAGTCCACTAGTTGACCAGGTGGGAGGGGCAGACTGTGGAGGGTAGTCATACAGAAGTAAAGAGGAGAGGAGGAAGGTGGACGTGAGGAAACGTACTGATGCGGGGTTAAAAGTAACCTGGTACCCAGGAGAGTAGTTGCCGGTGGAGTACGGTGGAGTACTCCCAGAACTATGCACCGGCGGGGTACAGGACCCTAGGACAGGAAAGAGCTCCAAGCCGACCTGTTAACACCTGCACAGCGAGGGGACCATCAAGGACCTCACTCACCCTAAGAATCTGAAGACTCAGTAGCAAAGGGAAAACCGGGGACAGGACCAGAGACTCCAACCCCACAGGGTTCACGCTACCATCAGACAGACAGAAGTGGACAAACCACCGGACGGGGACCGCCAGTTGCTCTACGCCACGGGGACCCATTTACTAGAGACAGGTGCAGGGGAAGAAGGTACCAGAGAACCAAACTGGCACTGGGACGAAGGGGACCTGGAGGTGAAACCAGGCGGCCTCGGGCAACCAGTTACCACCAACCAGCAGTGAGTAAAATGCAGTTGCACTAAACCTCTGTGCGGACTACCTACTTCTGACGCTCATCACATCACCCATCCTCTGGGGCCCGGCTCTGCTTGCGGAGGGCCTACCATCCAGGTTGCAATTACCACCAGCCCCAGTAGTGACATTCTGCAGCGGTGGCTTCATCTATATAGCCGCAACACCGCAAGTGGCGTCATGTATGAACACTAATCTAATCCCCTGTAAATACACCCCAATTACAAAAAGGGCCCAGGACAGGGAACCGGGCAGCAGCCACCAAAGTGACATTCCCAAGACGTACACTGCCCGGGATGGAGTACCCCATATCCCTGGGCACGACACACCCTTTTTCCTGGCGTCACGAAGAGGATTGAACTGGACCCCTGGAGCAACTAAGTTGGACCTCTGAGTCTGAGACAGTAAAGTATCATTCTTCAATCCATCCAGGCAGGAAACACAGGGCAGGGGAGCAACAGGCAAGTGTGAACGCCGCCTCAACCTTATAGTATAAAACTGTGGACAAAAAGCGCAAATAGGGTATTACCCCAATAATATGGGGTGAGGGAAGGGGAGTCAATACTCACCAGATGGAGTTGTGCAAGTCACAACCCCTTTGACAGCATGTAAATCGTAAATCCAGGCAGCAGCCACCCGACGGCAGATAACAGAGAACAGTGGAGATAGATGATAATGCCGCGCCACAGATCACTTCAGGAGCAATAAGATTAACGTATCTTTATTGGCATAGGTCTACGCGTTTCAGGAGCCACGCTCCCTTCCTCAGGACCGTGAAGAACCAAGAGACATCAAATCGAGATTTGATGTCTCTTGGTTCTTCACGGTCCTGAGGAAGGGAGCGTGGCTCCTGAAACGCGTAGACCTATGCCAATAAAGATACGTTAATCTTATTGCTCCTGAAGTGATCTGTGGCGCGGCATTATCACCTATCTCCACTGTTCTCGGCCTCAACCTTATAGGAACACAATACTTCATCCAGCATCATAATAATAAACCTCAGCAGCTGCAGAACATCATAAAACTTACCATAGCTCCTGCAGAACATTATATTGTATACCGCAACTGCTGCAGAACATTATAATCTATACATCAGCTGCTGCAAAGCATTATATTCTATACCTCAGCTACTGCAGAACATTATAATGCACACCTCAGCTGCTGCAGAGCCTCATAATACACACCTCAGCTGCTACAGTACATTATAATGCATACCTCAGCTGCTGCAGAACATTATATTACATACCTTAGCTGCTGCAAAACATCTTAATACAGACTGCAGCAGCTGCAGAACATCATAATGCACAACTCAGCTGCTGCAAAATATCAACATACACATCTCAACTGCTGCAGAATCTCATAATACACACCTCAGCTGCTGAAGAACCTCATAATATCTACTTCAGCTGCTGCAGAACCTCGTAATAAACAACTCAGTTGCTGCATAATCTCATTAAGGATATGTCAACTGCTGCAGAACTAATAATATGCACCTCAGTTGCTAGAGAACCTCATAACACCTCAGCTGCAGAACCTCATAATACGCACCCGAGCTGCTGCAGAACCTCATAATACACATCTCAGCTGCTTCAGAACCTTATAATACACACCTCAGCTTCCGCAGAACCTCATAATACACATCTCAGCTGCTGCAGAACCTTATAATATACACCTCAACTCCTGGCGATTCTCATAATACACCCCTCAGCTGCTGGAGAATCTTATAATATGCACTTCAGCTGCTGCAGAAGATCATAACACAGACCTTACCTGCTGCAAAACATTATAATGCACACCTCAGCTGCTGCAGAACTTCATAATACACATTTCAGCTGCAGCAGAACCTTACACCTCAGCTGCTACAGAACTTTTTTTTATAGACACCTCCTATGCTTCAAAACATCACAATACACCACAACTTCTGCAGAACGTCATAATACACAACTTGGCTGCTGCATAACCTCATCAAAGATACCTCAGCTGCTGCAGAACCTCATAATAACCCCTCAGCTTCTGAAGAACCTCATAATACACACCTCAGCTGCAGAACCTCATAATACTCACCTGAGCTGCTGCAGAACCTCATAAAATAATCCTAAAATATTCTTTAACTACATAAACAGTAAAAAACCGAAAAGCGATAGTGTTGGCCCCCTTAAAAATAGTCTTGGTGAAATGGTGGAAGGGGATGAGGGTAAAGCCAACCTGCTGAATGACTTTTTTTCTACGGTTTTTATACAAGAAAATGCCATGGCAGATGACATGACCAGTGATACCATAAATTCACCCTTGAATATTACCTGCTTAACCCAGCAGGAAGTACGCCGCCGCCTCGAAATCACTAAGGTTGACAAATCTCCGGGCCCGGATGGCTACACCCCAGAGTACTACAGGAATTGAGTTCTGTGATAGATAGACCATTATTTTTAATCTTCTCAGATTCCTTAATAACAGAGTCGGTACCGCAGGACTGGCGCATAGCAAATGTGGTGCCAATATTCAAAAAGGGGACAAAAACTGAGCCGGGAAATTATAGGCCGGTAAGTTTAACCTCTACGGTTGGTAAAATCCTTGAGGGTTTCTTGAGAGATGCTATACTGGAGTATCTCAAGAAAAATAACCTTATGACAGAGATCAACATGGGTTTATGAGGGATCGATCCTGTCAAACTAATGTGATCAGCTTCTATGAAGAGGTAAGTTCAAGCCTGGACCAGGTAAATGCAGTGGATGTTGTGTATATGGACTTTTCAAAAGCTTTTGATACGGTGCCACACAAAAGGTTGGTACATAAAATGAGAATAATGGGGATAGGGGAAAATATGTGTAACTGGGTTAAAAACTGGCTCAGTGATAGGAAACAAAGGGTGGTTATTAATGGTACGTACTCGGACTGGGTCTCAGTTCATAGTGGGGTACCACAGGGGTCAGTATTGGGCCCGCTTCTTTTCAACATATTTATTAATGACCTTGTTGGGGGCATGCGGAGTAGAATTTCAATATTTGCAGATGATACTAAACTCTGCAGGGTAATCAATACAGAGGAGGATAATTTTATATTACAGGGAGATTTATGTAAATTGGAGGATTGGGCTGAGAAGTGGCAATTGAAGTTTAATGTAGATAAATGTAAGGTCATGCACTTGGGTAGAGGAAATAACATTTATGATTATGTACTTAATTGTAGAACACTGGGTAAAACAGACACAGAAAAAGACTTGGGTGTATGGGTGGATGGTAAACTTCACTTTAGTGGACAGTGTCAGGCAGCTGCTGCCAGGGCTAATAAAATAATGGGATGTATTAAAAGAGGTATAAGTGTTCATGAAAAAAATATAGTTCTACCTCTGTACAAGTCACTAGTGCGACCGCACTTATATACTGTGTACAATTCTGGTCACCGATATATAAGAAGGACATAGCTGAACTGGAGAGGGTGCAGAGAAGAGCCACCAAGATTATTAGAGGAATGGGGGGGCTTCAATACCAAGACAGGAAAAACGAAGGCTTAGGGGGGATCTAATCACAATGTATAAATATATGAGGGGACAGTACAGAGACCTTTCCAAAGATCTTTTTACACCTAGGCCTGCGACTGGAACACGGGGGCATCCGCTACGTCTTGAGGAAAGAAGGTTTAATCATAACCACAGACGAGGATTCTTTACTGTACGAGCAGTGAGACTATGGAGCTCTCTGCCGCATGATGTTGTAATGAGTGATTCACTACTAACATTTAAGCAGAGCCTGGACGCCTTTCTTGAAAAATGTAATATTACCAGTTATGTATATTAGATTTTATGACAGGGTGTTGATCCAGGGAACTAGTCTGATTGCCGGATGTGGACGAAGGAAGGAAATATTTTCCCCATTGGAACTTGTTTGCCACATTGGGGTTTTTTGCCTTCCTCTGGATCAACATGTTAGGCTACGGGTTGAACTAGATGGACTTAGAGTCTCCCTTCAACCTTCAAAACTATGATATGATACTATGATGATGATAAAACACATCTCAGCTGCTGCAGAACCTCACAATACAAATCTCAGCTGCTACAGAACCTAATTTTGCACAACTCAGCTTTCTACTTGCATAATACGTGTTTATGGGAATGCTGCTGCACAGCAGAAACATGTAAGAATGTAGCAGAGCGGAGACCGGAGTGACAGACAGATGTGATCTATTGTGTTTTAGATGAAAGCAGATCTGTCAGTGACAATAGAGAAGGCAGCGCCGGCACCGCTGCTCCTCACACTCATCCGGGTGACTCTGAGAATACTGCAGCCGCTAACAGGCTCTGCCTCTACTTTCAGGACTCCTAAGTGAGATAAAGCTGCCGCTGCTCGGAGCTCGCTCCCGTCCTCCCAGTATACACAGCACACGGCTCACTGATGGATCTGAAGCCGCCATTGATGTCAGACCAGTGCGAGCAACGATGGATACACAACAAAGGCGCTAACGAACGACATCGCTCAGTGTTGGTAAATGGTAGCCCACGTCTTTGTCATATGTCAAGGCTCATTAATCGGAAAATGTCTATGCGGCGAAAATTCAACATCAAATGTATTTCTGACAGGTTTCATTTTATCCAATCAGCCGTGGTCATGGAACATTTCATTTTGTTTAAGAATATAGGAGAAAAAAAGGGAAACTGAAAGACAAGAAGGAAAAAAATGATGGTTTCCAACTGGTTCTGCAGAAATGTTACAAGGTCCCATATTTTGCAGGACATTCACTGGAACAAAGCTGAAAAAAGCGCATGGATTTTTTTTGAAGAGTATGATTCTGCTCCTCAGGGGCGGGACCTCAAAGTTTGGCATATGCATCATGTTTGCATGGGTAGAGTGCAAATAAAATGGTGAAGGCATCTGTGCAACTGGAGGTGGGTAGACGTTTGGTCACAGTGAAAAATACTCAGCCCAGTTCTTGCACCGAGACCTCAGTTTTCCATATTTATTCAAATGCCAATTAATTTAGGAGGTTAATCTGCAGCCATGGGTGAGACGAGTCTTGGCAACGTTTAACAGTAGGTGGCTATAATACCAGGTTGGCAAAGTACAAAATGCAGAAATAAGTTTCTTAGCTACATTTGCTCGGTACATACCTAAGCATCCCTCTAAGGCTGGACTTGTGCAGTGTTCTAAGTATAAAGCGGGCTTTACACGCTATGATATCGTTAATGATTTATCGTCAAGATCACGGTGTTTGTGACGCACATCCGGCTTCATTAACGAGATCGCAGCGTGTGACACTTATGAGCAACCTTAAACGATAACAAAAACGGTCAAAATCATTTGCCAAGGAGAGGTTGTCCTGAAACAAAATATCGTTTTCTGCTTATTAGCGATATTGTTCCTCATTCCTGCACATCGCTATGTGTGACACCGCAGGAGCGACGAACATCTCCTTACCTGCCTCCACCGGCAATACGGAAGGAAAGAGGTGGGTGGGATGTTACGTCCCGCTCATCTCCGCCCCTCCACTTCTATTGGACGCCTGCCGTGTGACGTCACTGTGACGCCGAACAAACCGCCCCCTTAGAAAGGAGGCGGTTCGCCGGCCAGAGCAACGTCGCAGAGCAGGCATGTGCGTGTGACGCTGCCGTAGCGATAATGTTCGCTACGGCAGCGATCACCACATATCGGGCGTACGACAGGGGAGGGTGCTATCGCGCTCGACATCGCCAGCAAATACTAGCGATGTCGCAGCGTGTAAAGCCCGCTTAAGTGTTCAATGGATGAAATAAGGGGTGCTTCACACACAGCGAGCTCGCTGCCGAGATCGCTGCTGAGTCACGCTTTTTGTGACGCAGCAGTGACCTCATTAGCGATCTCGCTGTGTGTGACACTGAGCAGCGATCTGGCCCCTGCTGCGAGATCGCTGCTCGTTACACACAGCCCTGGTTCGTTTTCTTCAAAGGCGCTCTACCGCTGTGACACACAGATCGCTGTGTGTGACAGCGAGAGAGCGACGAAATGAAGCGAGCAGGGAGCAGGAGCCGGCGTCTGGCAGCTGCGGAGGCTGGTAACTAAGATAAACATCGGGTAACCAAGGTGGTTACCCGATATTTACCTTAGTTACCAGCCTCCGCAGCTCTCACGCTGCCAGTGCCGGCTCCGGCTCTCTGCACATGTAGCTGCTGTACACATCGGGTTAATTAACCCGATGTGTACTGTAGCTAGGAGAGCAAGGAGCCAGCGCTAAGCAGTGTGCGCGGCTCCCTGCTCTCTGCACATGTAGCTGCATTACACATCGGGTTAATTAACCCGATGTGTACTGTAGCTAGGAGAGCAAGGAGCCAGCGCTCAGTGTGCGCGGCTCCCTGCTCCCTGCACACACAGCTAAGCGGTGTGCGCTGGTAACTAATGTAAACATCGGGTAACCATACCCGATGTTTACCTTAGTTACCAGTGTCCGCAGCTTCCAGACGCCGGCTCTGTGCAAGCGCAGCGTCGCTTGCACGTCGCTGCTGGCTGGGGGCTGTTCACTGGTCGCTGGTGAGATCTGCCTGTTTAACAGCTCACCAGCGACCATGTAGCGATGCAGCAGCGATCCTGACCAGGTCAGATCGCTGGTCGGATCGCTGCTGCATCGCTAAAGTGTGAAGGCACCCTAAGTATTGAACACGTGATCAATTTTCTAAATAAATATATTTATAATGGTGCTATTGACATGAATTTCTCACCAGATATCGGTAACCCACCATCCAATCCACACAGGCAAAGAAATGAAATCAAAGATGTTAATAAATAATGTATAATAATGAAAAACGACTCAAGGAAAAAGTATTGAACACTTTGAAGAAAGAGGTACACAAAGCCTTGGAAAGTCATGACACCAGCTGAAATCTATCAGTAATTAGAAAGCAATCCTGCAACTTATTGAAAAATAATATCAGCTGGTTCAACTGATGGCCTATATATAGGTGTCTCATTACCAAGATGCCACACAAGAAACATCTCATGATAGGTAAAACCAGAGAGCTGTCTCAAAACCTTTGCAAGATTATTGTTACAAAACATACTGATGGCATTAGTTACAGAATAATTTCTAAACTACTGAAGGCTCCAGTGAACACTGTTGGGGCTATAATCTGGGAGTGCAAAGAACTTAATTTCACCATAAACTGGCCACGACCAGGTGTTGCTTGTAAGATTTCAGACAGAGGAGTGAAAAGAATTATCAGAAGAGTTGTCCAAGAGCCAAGGACGACCTGTGGAGAGTTACATACAGACCTGGAATCAGTAGGCACCATTGTTTCAAAGAAAACAATAAGGAATGCACTCTCCGTTCATGGCCTGTATGCACGCTCCTGTATGTGCGCTCCTGTTTGCATGCTCACCATGCAGGACATCAGTGCTGAACAAAAATCAGGTTCAAGAGCGTTTATAGCTTGCTCAACAACATTTGTTCAAGTCTGTGAAATTCGGGGAAAATATAGTCTGGTCATATGAAGCCACAATTGAATTCTTTGGAGGCCATAATACACAAAAATGTTAGGAGTCCAAAAGGCAAATCACCCTAAAAACCCTATAAAACAGTGAAATGTGGAGGTGGGAACATCATGGTGTGAGGCTGTTTTTCAGAATACAGCACTGGCAAACTTCCTATTCTTGAAGGAAGTATGAATGGACAAATCTACCGAGACACTAATAGTTCCATGTTAGGAAAAAAATCCTTACTGACTCCACATTAGGCAATCAGATTAGTTCCCTGGATCAATGCCTGATCACAGCATCTTCTGACTATAACTCGTAATTAGTGATGAACGGACGCATGGAAGTTTGGGTCCACCAGGTTAGGCTGAACTTTAAATAAAAGTTTGGTTTGAGACCTGGACTTGACCCGAACTTGACCCCAGATGCCGAACCCCATATCAATCAATGCAGACCCGAACTTGTGTACTGTAAAATGGTTGTAGTAAGGGCTATAGGTCTGTTAAAGGAAGGAAAATGAGGGCAATTTGTCCTGCAAACAATGGTGGATAAGGAACAAATTTAAAAAAAAACCAAAACATATTGATAACCAGCAAGGGTAAAGCAGCATCTGCGGGCTGTGACCCTCGGCTGTCAGCTTTACTTTGGCTGGTTATCAAAAATAAAGGGGATCCCATGATGTTTATTCAAATTATGTAAATAAATAATTTAAAGAAAGTGTGGAGTCTGCCCTATTTTTAATAACCAGTCAAGATAAAGCAGACAGTTGTGAGCTGATATTAAAATGGTGGTAAGGCCCATGATTATTTGGTTCTTCCCAGCCTAAAAAGAGCAGCTCGCAGCCAACACAGAACTGGTGCATCCATTAGATGTGCCAATTCTGTCTCTTTACACTGCCCTTCTCGATTGCTCTGGTAATGGGTAGGTGTCTATCAGACACCCCTATTACTAACTCGGCAAGTATAGAGCTAAAAATAAAACACAGGGGAAAAAAACGTTTATTTGAATAAAAATCCTCCACATTCCTTCATTCATGAATTTATTAATAAAAAAATAATCGAAGTTCTGGCCTAATCCAGTTCGGGAATAAATACTCCCTCACACTCACTCGTTCACCAATTTATTAATGATAATAAATAAATCCTGGAAGTTCTGACGTGATCAAAAGAGTAATGATCCAAGACGTTCATCAATTCCTATGGGGCTGCGATATGAGACAGTTCTCAGAACGAAGCTCCATAGTAATCAATGAACGTTGTGTTACATTAACCATTGGATTAAGTCCGAACTTCCAGGATTTATTTTTCATTAATAAATTGGTGAACGAGTAAGTGGGAAGGAATCTTTATTCCCGAACTGGATTAGGTCAGAACTTCGAAGATTTTTCTTAACAAATTGTTGAGCGAAGGAGTGTAATCTTTATTCAAATAGAGATTTTTTTTTTCCGTGTCTGTTTTTATTAACTCCATACTTCCCTGATTAGTTATGGGGGTGTCTGATAGACACCTACCCATTACTAACCCCTGGGCTTGATGACAGCTGTCAATTCACAACTGACATAATAATATAATAATAATAATATTTATTCATTTATATAGTGCTAATAATTCCATAGCATTTTACATACATCAGCAACACTGTCCCCATTGGGGCTCACAATCCAAGGCCCCTATCTGTATGTCTTTGTAGTAAGGGAGGAAACCGGAGACCACAGAGGAAACCCATGCAAACACAGGGAGAACATACAAACTCCTTGCAGATGTTGTCCTTAGTGGGATTTGAATCCAGGACCCTAGCGCTGCAAGATTACAATGCTAACCACTGAGCAACCGTGCGGCTGACATCAACCCAAAAAGTATTACTTCAATTGCTACTGCACCTGGGCAATCAGAAAGAGTATGTAAAAGTGCCTGAACTGGCACATCTAATGGGTACACCACTCTTGGGGCATTTTTAGATTGGGAGGGGCCAAATAACCAAATGACCCTTACCACCCTGATAATACCAGCCACCAGCTGTGTGCTTTACCTTAGCTAATTTTGAAAACTAGTCAAGACCCAATACTGTTTTTTTAAATAATTTAAAAATAATTTAAAAAAATGGCTTGGGATCTTCTCTATTTTTGATACCAGCCAAGATAAAGCCGATAGCTGTTGGTTGCAAGCCATAGTTGTCTGCTTTACCTGCAGTGGTTATCAAAATTGGGCAGGAACCCATATAATTTGTTTACACTTTATAACTTTATTGTTCACAGTAGTGAACAGGTAACTTCTGCATGCAATAAAGCTTGATGATTGGCTGCAGCCTTTCAATGAACTTTATTAACGTGTGAACAGTACCCGAAAGTAATAAGGGAAAAGCGCTATACATACTATCCTTACTTTCACACATCTGTGTCAAGGGACAATATGCTGCCTGATTTTTTTTAGGACACTACACAGACCCAATATGTCGAATTTTGATCCTCAATATTAAAGCACAATTGGACATGGTCAGAGTCTCATGGATCTCATTCTCAAATTTTGACCTATACTTCACATGAATGTGTGAAAGTTAGGGTGGCATCACAAGCTACAATATATAGGGCAAAATGTCGTTGGGGTCACGGATTCCATGACGCACATAGCTTGTGACAGCTACGAACGACTGTGAACGAGCAAAAATACTCACCTTATCATTGCTCGTTGACACGTCGTTAATTTTCATAAAGTCATTCCTCCTTCTGTGTGCCGGTTGTTCGTCGTTCCCGAGGCAGCACACATCGCTTCGTGTGACACCCCGGGAACGACGACCACAGCTTACCTTCGTCCCGCCGGCAATGTGGACGGAAGGAGGTGGGCGGGATGTTACATCCCACTCATCTCCACTCCCCCGCTTCTATTGGGCGGCCGCTATGTGACGTCGCTGTGATGCCGAACGTCCCTCCCCCTTCAGGAAGAGGATCTTCGCCTCCCTCAGCGAGGTCGTTTGGGAGGTAAGTACGTGTGATGGGGGTAAACGACTTTGTGCTCAACGAGCAACAAATTGCCCGTGACACACAAACGACGCACGATAAATCGTACCGTGTAACGCCGGCCTTACTTAAAGGAGGTTGTTTTCGAAAGTACAGTACAGGGTGATTCACTCCTTATTTTACCTAGAAAAATTACTGTAATTTCTGAAAGAGACAGTTGATCGTACTGAAATTTGGACTGTACATACTTTGGTTCATGAAAAGTGAAAGTGCAATGAACCTCATTGAGAGCAACGAAAAATATCCTTGCGTTGAGTGGTCTCGTCAACTTGTTACTCCACAGGTTCTCTCCACTGCGAGATAGAAGTTGCGGCATGCCTTTTTGGGCATCGATTATTTACAGTATATGTAATACTTGCATTTAATTTCTGCACAATTCCTTCTTAATTTGTTAACAATGTACAGATACAGCTTGGAGAAGCATGTTTTCATTGAGAAAACTTATTGGAAAACTGATTCCTTATAAAAGTGCCAAAATGAGCTTCTAAGCAGAAGCTGGAGAAAGAAAGCGCAAAAGGGTCTTACCTGGAAAAAACAGGGGATCACAGCAAGATAAGGCTCCCCTTATAGGGATGTGAAGAAGTCACAACCACTGTAACACATGAAGGAAAAAATGGGCCCTCAACGAGATAGTTTCAATGTTTGGAAAGAATAGGGGAATCATGTGATGTTGATTTCCCTGTCCTGATGAAGGAGATTTGATCCCGAAACGTATTGACCGAAAAAAAGAATGCGCTTTTAAATCAACAACCTGATCCTTGTGGCAGTGAGGCTTTAACCCCTTCTCTTTCCGAACATTGAAAGTGAGCTTATAAAGAAGGTTGGAGGTCGAAATCTGGCGTCCAAACCGTGCCTTCTGTCATTGGTGAATAAGTCGGAATGTATGGTAACATTAATGGATAGGCATGATGGAACGGTGGAAATTTTGAACACCTGCCTTAAAACATTAGTTTCTCATGTTCCTAAGTAAGTACAGTCCAAATTTCAGTATAATAGGTGCAATAGATAATATTTTTCAGAAGTTACTGAAATTTTTCTGAGTAACGTAGAGCGTGAATCACCATGTATGACTTCCATTATCTTTCTGAAAGTCAAATAGTAGAGATAAAGAATTAATATTTACATTTAATGACTTACCACTAACGTTTCATGTGATTAGAGTTTTCTGTTTTTCCTCCACCTTTGCTTAGATTATCAAGTCAACATTTTTCAGACACAACTCGTCTTGTTACCCTAAAAAAAATGTTTGCATACATTGTATATATACATTTGTCTTCTGAATAAAATAATATCCCACATACTGCACCCTTAAAAATAAATATGGATCACACCATTGAGAAACAATTATGCACACAGCATTCAAAATATGAACTCCTCCCTCCATTAACAATTATTTTTACCACCCCATAAATAAGTCCTCTTTCTGTGTCCTATCTCCTAACTCCTAAATTAGCAAACTAGCAGGCTAGCAAAAATTAATCTCTTCTGGTCTGCTTGTGAGTCTCCTTTGATCACATGTTGTGGGGAAGCCAATCACATCTGCTCCACTCCTATATATGCTGGCTAAACTTCCTTCTATGTCAGCTATAGTTTATCTTAGCTGATCTGGAAAGGTGTTGTGATCAAGACTAACTGGTTGTTGTAGTAGCCATTGCTGTATTCGTTTGTAGAGTTAACCCTTGTTATCTTTTTGTTGCTACCTTTCAAATCTTGCTTTCCTCCTGAGTCTCTCATTGTTTGTTCCTGTGAGTTTGAAGTGTGTCAGCGTTTTAGTTTTCCCCTGTTTGTCTTTATTTGTGTTTCCATCTCACTACTGCCCCTTCC
Source organism: Anomaloglossus baeobatrachus (assembly GCF_048569485.1). Lineage (NCBI taxonomy): Eukaryota > Metazoa > Chordata > Amphibia > Anura > Aromobatidae > Anomaloglossus > Anomaloglossus baeobatrachus. The sequence continues at coordinate 27,467,579 of NC_134358.1, read as the reverse complement.
TTCTATTGTGGGAGTGGGGAATCAGATTAGCTCTGGTCAGGAGCATAGTGACGCTCCCACAGGATCGGAGATTACCCGTCACCGGGCCGTGGTTCTTCTCCTGGGTCACCGCAGTGGCCTTGTCCGGTTCCGTGACCCTGGCGGTGTCAATAAAGATGGGAATGGAGATGATGGGGGTAGTTGTTCATGACACTGCGGGACTTCTCTCTTCTGGGGCGGGTGGTGATGCAGCTCGGGTGTTGCAGCTTTCCACAGGTAGAGCTAGGCCCCAGGGAGGATGTTAGGAGCCCAGGGACGCGATGTTGAAAGCACCGGCAGTAACAGGACGATACAGAAGGCGCAGTTCAAGTTCTTTATTCACTGAAAGCACACCGCCGTTGGAGTACCAGGCTACGCTGTGATGGTTTTCAGCCGATCCCTGATACATCGGAGGTCGAGGTCGGTGTTTCCTTCTTTGCGTCACCTTTCGACAGTTTACCTCCACCCCAGCTCCTGGGCCATGGAACGGGTCAAGGGTGCCTTCTGCACTCCTCGTGAGCTCTGGGATCCCCCTTCTTTCCTAAGAACCTTGGTCAAGCTTCCAGCGTCAGATGGGCCCCGGACCGCCTGTGTTTTTCCTTATCTCCTCTTGAGTGCAACCTGGCGCTTGCTGCACCTGGAGCTGACTGACTACTGTGTGAGATGGCTCCTAACTCCTCTGTGGATGCCCCACCTCCCGGGTTGCTGAACTAGTGGGGCAAGAGGTCCCATACCTCATGATGGCCACCCCAGCACCTACCCTAGCCCAGTCCCAGTGGAAGAGCTCCCGTGTTGAATGAGTGTGTTTAGTGGTGATTACCGGTGATGAATTCCTCCGTATCCGAGACGAATACTGCACCTCGGGTGAGTTGCAGTACCCTGTGGCGCCTGAAGCTGCAGGGGCACCACAATAGCAAGGCATGTGACTCAGGCATCTCCCACCTTAAGGGTAATCCTGAGGTTAGGTATAGCCTAGAGACTTCTAATGTGAGATAAAACAGTTCAATGAAAGATGGAAAGAATACATGGAGCACCTCTACAAGAATGACTAAGTGATATGGGAAGAAATGGGAACTGGAACTAATAGTGAACCGAACATCTTAAAAGATGAAGTTGTTGCTTCAATAAATCTTCTGTCAAAAAACAAAGTCCATGGATGTCACAATATTCCAATAGAACTAGTAACGTCTTCTAAAGCAGCAGTTGATGTCATCACATGCCTGTGTCAAGAGATATGGGCAACTGGTAAATAGGGATGAGCGAACTCGAACTGTAAAGTTTGGGGTCTGTACTGAATACCTTGTGTTAGATGCTGAACACAGAAGACAGATTTTGACTGTATGTCCAGTTCCTGTTCTAGTTTGTCAACCAAATAAAGCTAATAGAAAGGTTACAGAGCAGCCAATCAGCAAACTTTCAGGCTGTGGGCACTTCTAGAGCCATTGCAGTCATGCCAAGTATTGGCATGGCTGTGATTGGCCAGGGAAATCATTGTTAAAAAAAAAGCAGGATAGTTATACATACAGTGTTTCCCAGTATTCCCGGAGGATCGAGCTGCAGTCAAACACTCTTCTGGGCCCAGTAATTAAGGTTCATCAATATTCACTGCTTCCTCTGCCTACCCTTTGTGCCAGTGTCTGTGATAGGTTGCAATTAGAAAAAACAAGCCTGGCTCACTATCTTAATTGGGTGCTCTGGAGAACAAACAACTGAGAAATGTACATATAACTCCGGCACTCCTAAGAAAAAATGTATAAAGTCTTGGGTGGTGCTGAATTCGTTTTTATTAAACAAAAGATTGAAGTCTGTCCCCACGTTTCGGTCTACACCTGACCTTCATCAAGGGATCTTTCAGACTGACAAAAAGTACACAAGAAAAACAAAAAACAGAAACAATCAATGAGTATACAATCAATAAGTATATCGTCACAAGGCGAATTATACAAAGGTGATTTAAAGGAAAAGACGACATGATAATGAAACGCATCTTCTGATGCAAATATTTTGTAAATGCACATCATACCCTGGAAGAGGGAGTACAAATAACACAAACATACAGACAATGTATGAACATATGATATCCTGGACAGGTGTAATAACTAGTAAAAAATACATTGGAACATACCTAGAGAAATGTAGAGAATAGAATGAACAATGTTCATTCTATTCTCTACATTTCTCTAGGTATGTTCCAATGTATTTTTTACTAGTTATTACACCTGTCCAGGATATCATATGTTCATACATTGTCTGTATGTTTGTGTTATTTGTACTCCCTCTTCCAGGGTATGATGTGCATTTACAAAATATTTGCATCAGAAGATGCGTTTCATTATCATGTCGTCTTTTCCTTTAAATCACCTTTGTATAATTCGCCTTGTGACGATATACTTATTGATTGTATACTCATTGATTGTTTCTGTTTTTTGTTTTTATTGTGTTCTTTTTGTCAGTCTGAAAGATCCCTTGATGAAGGTCAGGTGTAGACCGAAACGTGGGGACAGACTTCAATCTTTTGTTTAATAAAAACGAATTCAGCACCACCCAAGACTTTATACATTTTTTCTTAGGAGTGCCGGAGTTATATGTACATTTCTTTGTGATAGGTTGCAGACTGCTACACCCCCCCCACCCCTTGTCCGCATCTGTGATTGTTTGCTGTATAGTACAGTAAAAATAAGTAAATAAATAAAAAATGATCTAGGCTCCTTCCGTATTTTGACAGCCAGCATGGGTAAAACTACAGCAGCAGGCTGCAACCCCCACCTGTGAGCTTTACTGTTGTTGGATGTGAAAATAGACAGTAAAAAAAAAGGCTTAGGGCACCCCCCCATTTTGGATATTCAGCCACAACAAATCAGACATGAATATTGGCCCCTCTCAGCCTAAAAATACCAACCCACAGCTGCCCAGAATTGAGGCATCCATTAGATGCAATAATTCCCACCTTAATCCAGCTCATTCCGGTTGCCCTGATGTGATAGCAATTGGGGTAATATACCCCAATACTGTGACTTGCTAACAAATGACTTTCTGTAGTGCACCCTCCTACACTATCAATGTTGGGGGAAATTTGCCAATAGTGCACCTGAAGTCTCAGATCCAGGGCGAAAGGTCAGATTATGACCCGACTTCTGCACAGCTTTCATTACCACCTCCATCTCTGGGCCCCTGTGTAGCTGCACCTGCTACACCGGTGGTATGTCCACCTTTGCAAATGCATGTAAAATAGTCCTTACAAAGAGCTGTCTTACCTATTTAGAGATGTTACTGCAACTCGCTCACTAACATACAAGTTACAAGGGACAACTGCAAACAGTTATTAACCCTAGAACGCATACCTGGGGCCTCGCAGGCCTGCTAGGTTCCTGTTTTCTATAGAAGATTTCTATGGTTTTGCGTTCTATGGTTAAGGTAAAACAAGTATCAAAGTTTATTTAGCTAAACTTATAATCTAGTAAATGTGATCAATCATTTATATAGGAAATAAGTATAATCATTGAGAAGGCATCAATACATCACCGCATTTTGTAGCATTACTCCATGGTTGGGGGACTTCCAGACGATCTCATCAGGGGAAAATCGGGAACAAATTGTCAGCACGTCTGATAGACCTCAAAGAAGAGTCCTGCCATCCCCTGGAGAGTCTCAATCTATATCCCACGTGAAAACAAATTGCTTGCGTAACCAAATGTTAAACAAAATCTAATAGGATCTATTTGTCCAATATAGTATCCCTCTTCTGAGTGGCCAATTCTTCAGATGTCAATCTACACCGGACAAATGCGTCATCGGATGAGACATGCCAAAAAGCTCCTGGTTTCAGTTATTTTACCATACCATAAACACGCGCACATTCTCAGTAAATATTGATAAGAACACTATGTGGGACTGAGTGATTCTCACTAGAACTATAACTCCACGTGCCTGGGAAAATTACAGAAAATACATGTTTTTCTAAGTAGAATTATAACTTCAGGTGTCTGGGAAACTTACAGAAAAACAAGCTAATATGAACTGTAACTATTGCAGGTTAAAATCTTAAAGGGTTTCTTAAAGACAGACTTCCAATATGGATTCCTGATGGCCCCTAATATGTTAGCATTACAAGAGCACATATTAAAAGAAAAATAAAACAAAAAACAAGCTGTTATCGAAAAAAAAGTACAAATGCAATAATGAATCTGACCCAATATTTACAATTTATAGAAACTGAGCAAAATTAAAGGACCGACTATGATTATTTTACACTGTTTTTGTTGATTATTTTACACTGTTTTTGTTGATTATTTTACACTGTTTTTGTTGATTATTTTACACTGTTTTTGTTGATTATTTTACACTGTTTTTGTTGATGTGGTCATTTCCTACTAATATTTTAGCGCATGCATTATTCTGTTCCAACTTGGTAACATTAAGCCAAAAAAGTACCAGATTGACATGTGGTCATTGAGACCTTTAAAACTTCTCGGTAACACATTGGTCCCAGCCGTTCACTTGCGACCATCTGTGCTTCCAGTTTACAAAATATTCTGGAACAAAAGCTGGGACAAAAAAAACGTTATTTTTTGACTCTATGGACCGAAGAGCATTTTTGACATCGCCGTATAATTTGTAAATATTTATATTTTTTATTTATTCAGTGCATTAGTCCCCGATCGCTGCAACGAAAACTTCTCACGTCGTCCGTAATAGATTAAATAATTTACATGCGTACGACTTTTATTTTTTTTTTACCCTACTAATAACAAAAGCCTACCTGGGGAAAGGCTCGGACCATCTGTGTAGCTGCGCTATGAAATCATGCATATTGAACGCTTGACAATGGAGCATTATGTTGGAAATTAATAACACAATAAAAGACTAAAGGGATTTATAAAACAAAATAAACATAAAAAATTAAAAAAAAATATTGTGGCGTAAAAGCTATTTAAATTATAGTGAATTCCCTTCTCGGCCATTTATGTATTATTAATAGTGTTTATGCATTTATTTTTTTTTTTTAATGTACGAGACCGAGGGGCGCAAATGGATCTGTCGGTGGACAGTAGACAACAACGCTAGTTAGTAATGCATGCCTAAGCGGTGATGTAAATTTCATCCCCGGTGCCATTAAAAAATGTAAATAAAATAATAATAAATAAATTATACATGTTTGGCAAAGTGAACAGATTTCATCATATTCCACAATAACTGCGTGCACGGAATCTTCTCTGTATTGAGATGCAAATACCGCGAAAATGAATTTGCAGCTTTTTTTTCCCACGGCATTCTTCCGTCTATTCAAGCAGCTTTTTCTACATCTGTAAATGGAGGAAACTACGTTGTCTTCCTTTGTGTTAAAGACTCAGTTTTTTTACATCTTAGAAAAATGCTTCTGCGGTGAAAGGAGGCGGCGGCGGCGTATCCGCGGTACAGATTTGCATAGGCTACGTAAAGATAGAATGATAGAATATCATGACCTATTTTACGGAAAAGATCAGGGCTGTGAGAATTCACTTTCGTAAAGATAATTACCCTTCCTGGCATTGAGATATTCTACAGAGCCTTTAAGAAATTGTATTCATTTAAATAGGGGACAGCCGCCGTGATGCTCGACATACAATTTCGCTAAGCTAATTAACCTTAAGCATTTTTTGCACTGGAGCAAATCTACATAAACATAGAATAAAATATCATGCCTATATACAATGTAAAGTCTCATGGAAACTATTGTCTATTCTTAGTTGCAATACTAAGGTTTACCATTTGGTGTGCTGTTGGGTTTGCTCAAATTGTCTCTACATGGAGGAAGAAGACAAACTGTGGTGCCACCTATTGGAAGTAGCAATCCTAAAAGTCAAAATTGACAGTTTAATGAGCCTTTTTATATGACCTAGGATTTATGCCAGATCAGAACCTTTATTTGCAGACATGGTGTTTCGGGATGATTGTCCCTCGTCAGTGCAAAGTATGAGATATGATCTGGCTGTATGAGAAGCTATAGTGGGGTCTAAGGGGAAAACTTTTCTCATTACGGAGAGTGACAAACCAATCTGGCTTCAGTGGTGAGGAGTCTTATAGCTGCAATGTTCCTCTGGGATATATTCAAATTGTTTCTTCATGAAGGAAGGAGACAAACACTGGTGCCACCTATTGGAAGTAGCAATCTTAAAAGTCAAAATTGACCCTTTAATGAGCCTTTTTATATGACCTAGGATTTATGCCAGATCAGAACCTTTATTTGCAGACATGGTGTTTCGGGATGATTGTCTCTCGTCAGTGCAAAGTATGAGATCTGATCTGGCTGTATGAGAAGCTATAGTGGGGTCTAAGGGGAAAACTTTTCTCATTACGGAGATTGACAAACCAATCTGGCTTCAGTGGTGAGGAGTCTTATAGCTGCAATGTTCCTCTGAGAAATATTCAAATTGTTTCTTCATGAAGGAAGGAGACAAACACTGGTGCCACCTATTGGAAGTAGCAATTTTAAAAGTCAAAATTGACCCTTTAATGAGCCTTTTTATATGACCTAGGATTTATGCCAGATCAGAACCTCTATTTGTAGACACGGTGTTTCAGGATGATTGACCCTCGTCAGTGCAAAGTATGAGATCTGATCTGGCTGTGTGAAAAGCTATAGTGGGTCTAAGGGGAAAACTTTTCTCCTTTACGGAGATTGACAAAAAATCTGGCTTTCAGTGGTGAGGAGTCTTATAGCTGCAATGTTCCTCTGGCATATATTCAAGTTTTCTCTTCAAGGAGGAAGACAAACTCTAGCGCCACCTATTGGAAGTAGCAATCCTAAAAGTCAAAAGTGTCTCTTTAATGAACCTTTTCATATGACCTATGATTTATGCCAGATTATAATCTCATTTTTCAGGCATGGTGTTTAGGGATGATTGACCCTCGTTAGTGCAAAGTATGAGATCTTATCTGGCTGTATGATAAGTTATAGTGGGGTCTAAGGGGAAATGTTTTCTCGTTGCGGAGACTGACAAACCAATCTGGCTGTCAGTGGTGAGGAGTCTTATAGCTGCAATGCTCCTCTGGGATATATTCAAATTTTCTCTTCAAGGAGGAAGACAAACTCTAGCGCCACCTATTTGAAGTAGCAATCCTAAAAGTCAAAAGTGGCTCTTTAACGAACCTTTTCATATGACCTATGATTTATGCCAGATTAGAATCTCATTTTTCAGACATGGTGTTTAAGGATGATTGACCCTCGTCAGTGCAAAGTATGAGATCTTATCTAGCTGTATGATAAGTTATAGTGGGGTCTAAGGGGAAATCTTTTCTCGTTGCGGAGACTGACAAACCAATCTGGCTGTCAGTGGTGAGGAGTCTTATAGCTGCAATGCTTCTCTGGGATATATTCAAATTGACTCTTCAGGAAGGAAGGAGGCAAACTCTGGTGCCACCTATTGGAAGTAGCAATCATAACAGTCACAAGCAGCTCTTTAACAAGCCTTTTCATATGACCGAGGATTTATGACAGCTCAGAACCTCAATTTGAAGACACAGTGTTTCAGGATGATTGTCCCTCATGAGTACAAAGTATGAGATCTTATCTGGCTGTATGAGAAGCTATAGTGGGGTCAAAGGGGAAACTTTTCTCCTTGGGGAGACTGATGGGTTTGAACATACTTTAGTTATTGTTTATTATATCTTTATTATATCTTCCATTAACCCCTTCACCTACCAACCTGTTTTTACCTTCCCGACAAGGCCAAATTTTACAATTATGACCAGTGTCACTATCACAGAGTATGTAATGACAAGTCAGGTTCCCCTAGGCTGGCCCTCAGACTCAAGACCGTACGCTGTCTCTTATCTCGGAGGTAGGCTTGATGGTAGCCAGGTCCGATCCTCCAGCGTGAACCTCACTCCTGTCAGTGCCCTGATCTTACCCTCTTCTCCCCCACCCTTGGAGTGGGCTTCAAAACCCAATGACGAAATCCCACAAAACAAAACGGACAGGGAAGAACAGAAACTCGTACACATAAATTAAAGAATTGTGGAAAGAAAAAAATGAAAATTTTACTTTTTCCCACAAAAATGTTACTTTAGCCCAACATTTTGTATTTTCTGAAGGCTAACAGGAAAAAATGGACAATAGAATTTGTTGTGTTATTTCTTCTGAGTGTACAGACACCCCATATGTGGTGTAAAACTACTGTTTGGGTGCACGACAGGGCTCGGGAAGGGGAGTAGCGCTGTTCAAGTGTAGATGTGGCAGGAATAGATCACTGTAGTCTTCATGTCTCATTTGAACCACAGAAAACACCCATATGTGACCCCATTTTGGATAGTATACCTCCTGAAGAACTTTTTTAGGGTTGTAGTGAGCATTTTATAAACAAAATTTGCCCCTGGGGGCAACTAGAAGTACCCTAACTCAAGATCATTAAAACATAACTTTTATTAATCGATTAATTGGCTAGCATTAAAAAGACAGTTAGGGATAGGATATTAGTGATATTGATTCCTCATATAGGTGCTGCAATTGGCCGCGATCCAACTGATACAATTCCCTTATTTTTATAAAGCCATTATCAATTCCTACCCCAATATCTGCTCAATTAAAAGTCCTAATTATAAGCCTGCCCGACATGTTTAGCCATGACTGGCTTAATCAGGGACTAAAGGGGGCTTTACATGCAACGATATTGTTAACGAGATGTCATTGGGGTCACGGAATTCGTGACGCACATCCGGCCACGTTAGCGACGTCATTGTGTGTGACACGTACGAGTGACCGCTAACGAGCAAAATTACTCACCTAATTGTTGATCGTTGACACGTCGTTCATTTCCCAAATGTCGTTGCTAGTTCAGGACGCAGGTACGGTGTTGTTTGTCGTTCCTGAGGCAGCACACATCGCTACGTGTGACACCCGAGGAACGACAAACAACACCGTACCTGCGTCCTTCGGCAATGAGGTGGGCGTGTCTTTCATGCGGCTGCTCTCCGCCCCTCCGCTTCTATTGGACGCCTGCCGTGTGACGTCGCTGTGATGCCGCACGAACTGCCCCCTTAGAAAAGAGGCTGTTCGCCAGCCACAGCGACGTCGCTAGGCAAGTAAGTGTGTCGCGGGCGGAGGAGTGGACGCTGCGCTCACCCACTGCTCGGGTCCGGCTGCTGCTGCTGCTCGGTGGTGGCTCGAGCGGTGGGCCGGATCCCGGGCACTCGAGCGGCGTTCCTTGCCCGTTAGTGAAAGGGGGGTTGGTGTGTGGTTTGGGGGAAATTGTCCGTGACGCCACCCACGGTTGTGGTGAAGTTGTAACACCACCGCTGCTCTGGACGGGGATCCCGGGAGCGATGACAGGGAGCAGCTTGGATGTTGGTCCTCCCCTCCGTGGGTAGGGGGTTGGTTGTCCCGGGGCCCCGGTGAAGGTGTTAGGGATGGCAGGCGGGTTACGGGGCCTGGTGAGGTGCAGGGTCGCGGGGGCAGCGCTGTGCCGCACGGCACGGTGGTACTCACTCAGCCAGTAATTTACACGGAGTCTCTGGTCAAACAAACGGCTGGATGGACGGGTCCCACAGGTGGCTGCGGTGTTTTTCCCCTGACCCCAGGTTGGTCGTGTAAGTCCTTTCCTTCCCCTTCGTGTACGCTCCTCCTGCGCTCCGGTTTCCAGCTGGCTCCCCGGTTCGGTATCGGTGGGCCACCGCCCAGCCCCGGCTACCTACGGTTCCACCAAGACTGTCTTCCCGGCTCCCGCAGACGGCCACTACCGTCTGCCCCACTGGCTACACGAGGGACCTAGGCTCCAACCTAGGCCCCAGTCTGCGTCTGCCTCTCTGTAGACCTCCTCTCTCTTCCTCTGCCTGGACTTGTCTGAGCTGGTTTTTGCCTCAGGCCAGCTAGACTCCTCGGTGGGCGTGCCTATCTGCTTGACTCCGCCCACCTGGTGTGTCTGTCTGAACCCGAGGGAAGAAATCAGGTCTCACTGGGGATGACTGCTGTGAACTGCTGGGGGTGGGGGTGTGTGTGTGTTGTTACCTGTGGCCCCTGGCTTGTCCAGGGCCCCACAAATGCGTGTGACGGGGCCTAGTGGTATTGTGCGCCACGGGCAGCGATTTGCCCGTGACGCACAAACAACGGGGGCGGGTGCTTTCACAAGCGATATCGCTGCATGTAACACCCCCTTAACTATAAGCCTGCCCGACATGTTTCGCCATAACTGGCTTATTCAGGGACTAAGGCTATAGCAAAATATGGAATGGTCATGTCACATTGGCAGAGCCCCGAAGGTGCCAGGATTTTAAAACCCTCTATAGGTGACCACATTTTGCAAACTGCATCCCTCATTGTGGATACTGACACCACAAGTGCGACAAATAATTTTATACCATTCTCTGGTGAAGAGCTAATAGTTGTATTTTTACCACTAAAATATTGTTTTAGCCCCACATTTTTTTATTTTCACAAGAGAAATGTCTAAAAAAAAGGCTCCATAATTTGTTACCCAATTTCTGCTGAATGTTGCAATACTCCACATGTGACTGTTCACTTTGTTTGGCCGCAGCGTAGGGCTCGGGAGGGAAGGAACGCTATTTGACTTTTGCGGCACAGATTTTTGTAGAATAATTTGCGGACTCCATTTGCAGAGCCCCTGATATGCCTAAACAGTGGAAACCCCCCTCAACTCAAGTGACCCCTGGTAATTCATCTTTGGCCGTTTTCCAGAAACAAACACACAGTGGAAGTTGCGGAGTGAAAATTGCAAATCTGCCATTGTAGTGCCCAATACATTGTAGTGCCCAATACATTGTAGTGCCTGTACATTGTGCCCAGCTTGTTCTTCTAGAGCCACGTACCCATAATTAATTGTTCTTTCCATGCTACTTTAACGTGAAACATGAAAAAAACAAAGAGAAAAATTGTATGAAAAATACCCTGAATAATAAAGAATAAAATGTAAGTGCTTAAGAACAGGGTCCTTAGTATATACATTTTTGCAAAAAGGTAAGAAGCCGTCCCACCTCGTCACGGTGTCTGGGATGGTCTCTAACCAACTAAAGTAAAAACCATTCTATATACCTGACTTGTGTCTATCAAAACTCCAATGTGAATGGTAACAAGTGGTCAGCTGGGTCCCAGATTAAATACACAGCAAAGTGGGAAGCAAATGGTTGTTCAGCCTCAGTATAAGGGCTGCTTCTCACTTGCGAGTTTCTTGCAGTAGAGCAATGTGAGAAAAACTCGCATTGGAATCGGACACATGTTAGTGAATGATTCAGCTCTCATCTGCGATTTTTTTCTCAGTCCAAATCGGACTAAGGAAAGAATCGCAGCATGCTGCTTTTTTGCGAGTTTCTACTACGAGTCTCTCCAATGCAAGTCTATGGGAGTGTATAAATAATCGGATGTCACGGGACGGCACTCACCATCCTAGTGACATCCGATTTTCTAAATACATTTCTCGCATGTTTCCTAAAACACTGGAAACGAGCGATGTCTCCCAATATCTGTCAATCACTATTCTCTGTCAGTCGGTCTCTCCCTCTCGGTCTCTATTCTCTCTCTGTCGGTCCGTCACTATCTCTGTCCCTCTCTCACAGTCTGTCGGTCATTTTCCCCTCCTCTCTCATACTCCCCGATCCCCGGCGCGGCGCTGCACGGCATTCACGCAGCAACTGAGGTGAGTAGCGCGATCTGCTGAGCTGTCACTGAGGTTACCTGCGGCCACCGCTGGATCCTCCAACAGTGACAGCGGGTAACCTCAGTGACACCTCAGCAGATCGCGCTACTCACCTCAGTTGCTGCTTGGAGGTGACCGGAGCGGCGGTGTCTTCTGCAGCTCCTGTCACCTTCATGCTGGAAGCGACGCTGGAGGTCCGTGGATTACGCCGGATATGGAGGGCTTTTTGGGGCTTATTAAATTGGTAATGAAGGAATGTGTTTGTGTTTTTTATTTCTAATAAAGGATTTTTCGGGTGTGTGTGTTTATTTACTGTAACTTACAGATTAATCATGGAGGGTGTCTCATAGACGCCTGACATGATTAATATAGGATTTAGTGGCAGCTATGGGCTGCCATTAACTCCTTATTACCCCGATTTGCCAACGCACCAGGGCAAATCGGGAAGAGCCGGGTACAGTCCCAGAACTGTCGCATATAATGTATGCGGCAATTCTGGGCGGCTGCTGACTGATATTGTTAGGCTGGGGGGCTCCCCATAACGTGGAGCTCCCCATCCTGAGAATACCAGCCTTCAGCCGTATGGCTTTATCTGGCTGGTATTAAAATTGGGGGGGACCGCACGCCATTTTTTTAAATTATTTATTTATTTATTTCACTGCACAGTATAGACCCGCCCACCGGCTGCTGTGATTGGGTGCAGTGAGACACCTGTCACTCAGCGTGGGGGCGTGTCTCACTGCAACCAATCATAGGCGCCTGTGGGCGGGGAAAGCAGGGAATACGAGATTGTTTAATGAGCGGCCGGCTTTTTCAAAATAGTAAAAGCCGCCGGAGCAGTGTGAATGCCGTGCAGCGCCGCGCCGGGGATCGGCTAACTTCAGTCACTCGGGGGATTAGTGGTCACCGGTGAGCCCTTCACAGGTGACCGCTAATCAGGACGCGGCACAGACAGAGCCGCAGCATGACAATGAAGTCGGGTTAAGTCGGGTGAAGTTCACCCGAGTTCATTCTGATTGTGCGGCTCTGTCTGTGTCTGCTGTCATCTGCCATTCAGCTCTGCTACATGGCTGTCTGTGTCTGCTGTCAGCGGCCATGTAGCAGTGCTGAATGGCAGATGACATAGTAAAAAATACGCATTACACACGCATTACACACGCATTACACACGCATTACACACGCATTACACACGCATTACACACGCATTACACACGCATTACACACGCTAGTAAAATCTCAGAAATAGCATTGCACTCGCACCTAACGTGAACTAAAATCAGCCGAGTTTTTTTCAGCCCAGTCGGACCGATTTTACTCGCATAGATGTGTTTCCAGCCTAAGGAGGGCTGCGCCCAAAAATTGCAATAAAACAAGATAGCAGACAAAAAACACCAAAAAACTGAGCTGTAACAAAAAAAACAGGCAACATTCCAAGCATGTAAATGGCAGCCTCTGTCCAAGAATAAAACAAAGGCCTCTTCTCCACTGGCGTGTAAAAAAACACAGCGATACTCGGCTCAAAATGTGAGTCGAGTATCCTGCGTGTGCTCTGAGTACGGTGTGTGTTTTTTTTTCTCACATAGCATCCGTATGACATGTGAGTGTCATGCGGGTGCTATGTGAGTTTTTAGGCAAGCAGCGTAGGGCTGACTACGGGAGAAATCTCCTGTAAAACCAGTCCTGGCTGCGGTTACCTGCACTCAGCTCCGGAGCTGTCCCCTGAGCTCCAGCGTCAGCCTGATCTGTCTGCAGCTGTGCTGACCTGACCAGCAGTCGCCGGGGAATCCATCACTCGGCGCTCGCTGTTCAGGCTGCACTCTGGAGCTCAGGGGACAGCTCCGGGGTTCAGTGCAGGTAACCGCGGCCAGGACTGGTTTTACTGGAGATTCCTCCGGTAGCCAGTCTGACGCGGTATGCAAGTGTCAGGATCCGTGTGACATGCGCATGCCACCCGGATTCTGACTTGCATGAGGGTGACAGAGCTGAGAATCGCATCAAATCGCAGCATGCTGCGATTTCATGGAGAGCCTGTGTAGAGTCCTTAAAAAACGGGGAAATGGAGACAGCCTCATAGGAAACCATTTGCAAGATTGCAAACCGTTTCTCAATGCAAGGGAATTTGCAGGACAAAAACGTTAGTGGAGAAGAGGCCAAAGAGAGAGAGTGAAAATTGCAAATCTGCCATGGTAGTGCCCAATACATTGTAGTGCCCAATACATCGTAGTGCCTGCACATTGTGCCCAGCTTGTTCTTCTGGAGCCACGTACCCATAATTAATTGTTCTTTCCATGCTACTTTAATGTGAAACATGTGGATGCTAACTGTGGTTTACGCACATGGTGGGGCTCAGAAGGGAGGGAGACATTTGTATTTAAGAGCACAGATTTATCTTTTGCTGTGACTTATTTTGCTTTTCCAGAGGCTTTATGCTACCTGTAACTTAGGGGCACTTTGCACACTAAGGTGCGATATCGGTGGGGTCAAATTGAAAGTGACGCACATCCGGCTTCGCAGTTGATATCGTAGTGTCTAAAGCCTTTTTGATACAATTAACGAGCGCAAAATCGTCGTAATCGTATCATCGGTGTAGCGTCAGTCATTTCCATAATTTCGGGATGACCGATGTTACCATGTTGTTCCTCGTTCCTGCGGCAGCACACATCGCTGTGTGTGAAGCCGCAGGAGCGAGGAACATCTCCTACCTACTTCACCGCGGCTCCTGTTGGCTATGCGGAAGGAAGGAGGTGGGCGGGATGTTTATGTGGCGCCCTGGACAAGCCAAGACGTCACAGGTACTGCAACAACACACCCCACATCCCGGCTAGGCACATCAAAGTCAGATAAAAATCCTTGTTGCCTCCCTCCAGGGGCTGATGTCCACACCAGGGGGTGGAGCCAGGCGGTTGGCCCCACCCACCGAGGAGTTCACAGTCCTGGAGGCGGGAAAAGGAGGGGAGAGTAGAGTTCAGTTTGGAGAGTGGAAGAGTGAGGTGGTAGTGGAGCAGACTGACCGTGTCCGGGTGCGTGGCCCGGGCACATACAGCAAGGTTGGCAGACGGTGGTGACCGTCTGCAGGAGGGGCTGATTGACGTGAACCGTAAGCATCGGGGATGGGCGGTGGCCCGCCGGTACCGTATCGGGGAGCAAAGAGAAGCCAGCACCATTTGACAGGGCCTACGGACCCCGACCAGGCTTGGAGTCGCCGTAAAACTGGTCAAATCCGTTAGCGAAGGGAACCTCCGGGGTTTCCCAGCAGTCAAGACCCGATTGAAGGCAACCGCTCAAACTGTGAAGGGAAATACAGCCACCGCCAAGGCTACAGTTCCCAGGGCCAGAGCCTGCGGGCAAAAGGGGCTCCCTCAGCATCCATCCAAGCTGGGGAGCGGGTTTCTGGTGGAAGCCACCAGAACCGAGAACATAACACAGGTGCAAGGAAAGGCAGTCACCGCCAACCTACCGGGAGAAGAACCACCACAGCTGTCTGTGGGACCCATCCATCCAGCCGTTTGTTTTACCGGAGACATTGCATTCATCATTGGCTGAGTGAGTACCACTGTGCCTTGCGGCACCGCGCTGCCCCCGCGACCCTGCACCTCACCGGGCCCCGTAACCCACCTGCCATTCCTCCCTCACCGGGCTTCGGGACAACCAATACCCTACCCATGGAGGGGAAGAACAACATCTAAGCTGCTCCCTGTCATCGCTCCCGGGATCACCGTCCAGAGCAGCGTTGGTGTCACAACCTCACCACAACCGTGGGTGGCGTCACGGACAATAAATCCCCAAAACCATTCCCCTTTTCACTCACGGGCGAGGAGCGCCGCTCGAGTCCCCGGGATCCAGCCCACGGCTCGAGCCACCGACCGAGCAGCAAGCGAAGCAGCAGCAGTGCCGGACCCGAGCAGTGGATGAGCGCAGCGCCCTCCCCGCCCACGACATTTACGTCCCGCTCATCTATGCCCTTCCGCTTCTATTGGCCGCCTGCCGTGTGACGTCGCTATGACGCCGCACGACCCGCCCCCTTAATATGGAGGCGGGTCACCGGCCAGAGCGACGTCGCAGGGCAGGTGAGTGCATGTGAAGCCGGCGTAGCGATAATTTTCGCTACGCCAACTATCACCATGATATCGCAGCTGCGACGGGGGCGGGGACTATCGCGCTCAGCATCGCAGCATCGGCTTGCGATGTCGTAGTGTGCAAAGTGCCCCTTAGACTCCCCCCTAAATTTCTGTTAACAAGTGATGGACCTGAGTGGGGACTTGTTTTTGAGGGTTGCGTTGAAGATTTTATTGGTGTCATTTTGGGGTACAGAACATTTTGGATCAGTTCACATGTATCCAGTGCTCTACTCGGAACACTTTGGGGTTTCCATCTAAATATCTGAAACACATGATTCTCATGAAGCCCCTGACATATCCATTACCTATTGAGGCAACAGAATTACTCTGTTTGGTCTCTGTTTAGTGGTGTCTGGCTTTTCAAAATGCAGGATGCGTATAAATAGGGACACTGCTGGATCATAGGCCAGACAGCATCCATAGTGTCTCCTCCTGCCTCATTATAGTGGATCTTCCATCGGGGGCTCTGTCTGAATCACATATTTCAGTGGCTTACATGTGAACCCCGGTGTAAGCGCTCAGCTTAGAGCGCAGTATAAATGTGAGACCGTGTGTTATGGTTGTGTCTCGAACCGGTCTAGTCCCATCATTGACTCTCACATTGGGGTCGGTTAACTCTACAGCGCAACCTGGTCGTCGCTTGAAGCATCAGGTGGCTAGAGTTTTGTACTATCCTGAGCCTAAGTGCTCATGCAGCCACACTGAGCATGTGCGTGATGTCATTGATGACAAGGTGGCCACTGATTGGTCATCAGTGACATCGGCAATGAAGTGGCAGCCGCTGATTGGTCATCATGACTTCAGCAATGATGTGGCAGCCTCTGTATGGCTGCAGCCGACGCCATCACCACATGCCATGTGGTCTGGGCCAGGGTGGCGGCTATAAAAGGTCTGTAGCTCCGCCCATCGAGGTACCAGGTACTCGTATCTGGGTACTTATTGTGTCTCGGCACGGTGAGTGATTAGGGTCCTTCCGGACAAAGGTGCCCGCTACGCACGTGTGAAGCCCCGCAGGTTTTGTCGGTGCATTACCTTCAGGGACTCCACGTGGATGGAACAGTCTGGTCACAGGTAGGGAACCTTCTTTTAGGATTTTCATGACGCCACTCTTGGTATTGCGGTCAGGGTGACCGCCACTGCAGATTAAGGGGTGCCTGGGGCTGATGGTGGGTGCAGTCAGTTGTAGTGGCCTCCCAAGAGTGAGGCAAGCCCCAGAGCCCTGTGTAAGTATGTAGAACCACAAGGCGCAGAATTACTAAAACACAAGCAGAATGTCTTTCAGGGGTTTTACTCACATTAGGTGGTAGGGTGAGTAACCCTGGCGTAGCTGGGATGAACCAGGCTGAAACCAGGAATCCTTCTGACTGGCTGATGAGGGTGACTACCAACTCGCCTTCCTTAGCCCTTTGTGTTTTTGTGGTGACCCCGACTTGAAGTCCCTACGGGGGTCACCCAGGGAAGTTGCTGCTGCCTGTTCTCCCCTCGTTTTGTCCCATTTGCTTGTAGCCTGGACCAGGTCACTCCGGCTGCTTGCCTCCTGTGAACTATGGGCCCTCTCTTTGCTATGTGGCTGCGGACTCTGTGGTGGTATGATGTGGGTCTGGAGTGCCCCCACCGGCAGGTTTGGCAGAAGAAAGGTGAATCTATCTCTGCACTGTGACCTGTTACCCCTGTGGGCCTGGTACCTCCCTGGCAGTCCCCTTACTCTGCCTCCCCTTTGCTCTCTCTAGCCTTTGGTGGATTTCGGGCGGCAGTACCAGGTGACCGATCTCCCCCGTCGGTAGTCACTGCGCAGACGCTGTTAGACTGCAACAGCTCCAGGGTCTGCTCCTCACGTCTGCTCTCCCTGAGCTGCACAATAAACTGGCTCACTGCTCCTCCTCTCCTTTTCTTGCCTACGCCACCTAGCAACCAGGCTCCCTACCACACCCCTTGAGTGGACATGGAGGCCATGCCCCCTCCTGGAATCTCTCAGGAGTCCTCCCAAAGGTAGATGTGTGAGACCTGATTACTATGCGCCTGTTTAGTCACACCTCGGTCAGCCTTCTGGATTACCTGTATTGTACTGCCCCCAGCATGGGGGCAGTACTCAGTGGTGCCTGACCAGGTCAGGGGCGCTACATTCTCCCTTAGTTATCACCAGCACGTCCTCGGGCTGCAAGATAACATTTTAAAATGCATAAAACAGTAAAACATTTAAAACATTATAAAACCACCAGGTACCATACATCACCACCCTCCACCCACAAATCCGTTAACCCACCCAAAACCCTCTCAGGAGGCAGGTCACCGGTCCTTTTAGCAACCAGGTCTGGGCCATCCGATTCCCCAGACCTCTCCTCCAACCTTCCTCTCCCGTTGAGCTGCGCCTTCAGCCCCTTCTGGCAGGATGTAGAGGTGGCTGGGGTCTGGTGGTTTTAGGGTATACCTGGCCTGGTGGAGCTGCGCCTTCAGCCTCTTCTGGCAGGATGTAGAGGCGGCCTCCACAGTTGGTGCTGACCAGGTACCCTCTTTGTGGTGGAGAGCCAGGCCCTATAAACAGGCGTGCTCACTGGTCACAGGCGAGCCAGGCCCCTAAACAGGCTGGCTCTGGTGGTGGTACCATTCAAGGTAACTATAAACACTGCGAGAGTTTGTGGTTATAGCCAATTCATAGCCTATGGTCCGTGTTTACAAAAGGGTTTCTCACATAAGTTCATGTGGGCACATTTCTTGAACTTTGTAAACGTTGCAAACTGGTCAAAACTGGTAACTTGCTGTACTTTACATAGATTCCTCCTCACCAGGACTTGGGCCTGTAGGGCTGCGGCACCTGTCGTTCTCTACATTTCTGTCGTCGTCATCTGTAGTGGTTTCGTCAATTGGTTCTTTGTCTTTGTCCTCATTTTCTCTATCCTCTTCTTCTGTTTCTGTTTCTTTTTCTCTGTCTTGTTCTATTCTTTATCTTTTTCTTGTTCTGTTATTGACTGTAAGGTTGGTTGGGTGGAGACTGCTGGGCCACAATCAGGGTTTCTAGGGCATGGTGTAACATCTACTGCATACCATCCACGCTCTTCTTGATGCTTAGTGTATTCCACCAGATCTCCCATATATAGATTTCTTCCGGGATGTCCTCTTGGCAAATGTGCTCTTACATCTCTTCTACTGACAAATATCCCTTCTTTCATACCGGGTGCGACAATGAAGCCATATCCTGACTTAAGGCTGAACTCTTCTACTACACCACGGGAAAGGGGTCCTCTCTCCTGATGGCGGGCTTTTCTCAGGAACCGCTTCTCTTCTAGATCCCAAGCTGTTACTTCTTCTCTCTTTTTCTGCTCAGGGGACTTTGGCGTAGGGAAAGGCTTTACTCTGCGGCGGCGTGCTCTGCTTGCGGGGTCTTGGTGACTGCAGGCTCCCAGACTACGTACATGCTTGGGGCCAGTACTGTCAGCTCCTCATCTGCAGAGGGTGTTGGGCTCTCCTCATCCCAGTGGGAGTATGGCAGCATCTCTGGCTCTGGGCCTCTCCTCCCCCTTTGTGCTCTTGAGCACTCCTCTCGTTGTAGCGCTGGGGATGGGTCCTCATCAGCAGGCCAGGGCGGTGGGCTTTTTATCGTGGATGTTACTGGAGCCTTCTTGTGGGAATGCGGAGGGAGCAGATACTGGTCCACCATCTCCTTAGGGAAATAGGCCTCCAGGTCCGCCTTAAACATTAAGTATAGAGGGTCTTCTCCTTCTGGCGGGGACGTGGGACCCGGTTCCTTGGACTAGGGAGCGGTGTCTGCTCTGGTCTTACAGGCCAGGGTAGATAGCCTTGCGGCCTGGTCTTGGCGGGCCGAGCCTGGCGTGGCTGCGGCCTGGTCTTGGCGGGCCGAGCCTGGCGTGGCTGCGGCCTGGTCTTGGCGGGCCGAGCCTGGCGTGGCTGCGGCCTGGTCTTGGCGGGCCGAGCCTTGCGTGGCTGCGGCCTGGTCTTGGCGGGCCGAGCCTGGCGTGGCTGCGGCCTGCTCTTGGCGGGCCGCGCCTGGCGTGGCTGCGGCCTGGTCTTGGTGGGCCGCGCCTGGCGGGGCTGCGGCCTGGTCTTAGCGGGCCGGGCAGGGCGTCGCTGCTGCGGCCCGAGCTGGACAGGCCGGGCTGGGCATCGCTGCTTCGGCGTGGTCTTGGTGGGCCGGGCCTGCAATGGCGGCGGCCTGGGATTGATAGGCTGGGCGTCACTGCTTCTGGGGCTTCCGCGGGGACCGCGAGCTTCGCAGCGGGGATCGGTGCACTCGTGCGGGCAGGGGCAACACAGGACTCACCCAGGCTTGGCATCGTTGGAGTCCGAGTAGTCGCTGCTCGGTGCGTCGCTTGCCTCTCCATCCACTTCTTGTGGGCCCAGGCGACTCCAGCCATCTCTCTGAGCTCTGCACGTCCTTCCCGGATCTGCTGCATCACCTTCGCCTCCAGCCTTTCACACCACTGGTCCAGCTCCCAGTCCCACCAGGCAGCGGAGCCCAGCTCTGGGTCGCTGTGTGTGAACGCCATTTTCTCTGCACGATCTTCTCTCAGCAGCAGGCTTGTCATTCCTTTTCCTTCCCGCCGTCTATGCACACCACCGTTCTCATCACTCGCGAGGTCAGGACTCTGCAGGGGTTCTCTGGGTAGCCACACCTCTTCATGGGCGGTAACTTCTTCTAGCGTGGGCTCCTGTTCTTTCGTGCGCTTTTCATGGTGGCAATATGGCGGCGCTTCCAATTTTTCAAGCGGACTGCCCAGGCACATGGTTACCTGTCTTAACAGGTCTAGTCCTTATCCTGTGTTTGACGCCAAATGTGAAGCCCCGCTGGTGTTGTGTCTGTGCATTACCTTCAGGGACTCCACGACTTTATTTTAGGATTTTCATGACGCCACTCTCTGTATTGCGGTCAGGGTGACCGCCACTGCAGATTAAGGGGTGTCTGGGGCTGATGGTGGGTGCAGTCAGTTGTAGTGGCCTCCCGAGAGTGAGGCAAGCCCCAGGGCCCTGTGTAAGTATGTAGAACCACAAGGCGCAGAATGACTCAAACACAAGCAGAATATCTTTCAGGGGTTTTACTCACATTAGTTGGCAGGGTGAGTAACCCGGGCGTAGCTGGGATGAACCAGGCTGGAACCAGGAATCCTTCTGTCTGGCTGATGAGGGTGACTACCAACTCGCCTTCCTTAGCCCTTTGTGTTTTTGTGGTGACCCCGACTTGAAGTCCCTACGGGGGTCACCCAGGGAAGTTGCTGCTGCCTGTTCTCCCTTCGTTTCGTCCCGCTTGCTTGTAGCCTGGACCAGGTCACTCCGGCTGCGGCTGCTGTGAACTATGGGCCCTCTCTTTGCTACGTGGCTGCGGACTCTGTTGTGGTATGGTGTGGATCTGGAGTGCCCCCACTGGCAGTTTTGGCGGAAGAAAGGTGAATCTATCTCTGCACTGGGACCTGTTACCCCTGCGGGCCTGGTACCTCCCTGGCAATCCCCTTACTCTGCCACCCCTTTGCTCTCTCTAGCCTTGGGTGGGATTTCGGGCGGCACTACCAAGTGACCGATCTCCCCCGTCGGTAGTCAGTGCGCGGACGCTGTTAGACTGCAACAGCTCCAGGGTCTGCTCCTCACGTCTGCTCTCCCTGAGCTGCACACTAAACTGACTCACTGATTCTCCTCTCCTGTTCTTGCCTACGCCACCTAGCAACCAGGCTCTCTACCACACCCCTTGAGTGGACATGGAGGCCACGCCCCCTCCTGGAATCTCTCAGGAGTCCTCCCAAAGGTAGATGTGTGAGACCTGATACTATGCGCCTGTTTAGTCACACCTCGGTCAGCCTTCTGGATTACCTGGAGTATTGTACTGTCCCCAGCATGGGGGCAGTACTCAGTGGTGCCTGACCAGGTCAGGGACGCCACACACGTGCCCCGTCTGTAGTGGCAGAGTTGTGTGTATGTGTGTGCCAGCTTTGGGTACCCAGTGACACTAACTGGGTAGCCTTTATGGTGTGACGTGCCCCTGTACGCACGTGACCGGCTCAGTGATTACGTTCCAGGTTGCCCCACTGACGCTAACTGGGTGGCCTTTACGGTCTGACGTGCCCCTGTACACACATGACCGGCTCAGTGGTTATGTTCCAGGTTGCCCAGTGACGCTAACTGTGTAGTCTTCACGGTCTGACGTGCCCCGTACGCACGTGACCGGCTCTGTGGTTACGTTCCAGGTTTCCCAGTGATTCTAACTGGGTTACCTTACGGTTTGTCGTGTCTCTACACATGTGACCATTTTCTGTTGCGTTTCCTTTGGTTTAGACGTGTCCTTACACACATGACCATTGCGTGTACACCTGTGAGGTTCACATGGACACGCTACACGTAGGAGTGTGCCCTACAACATCTCCTTAGTTTTATTTTGAGGTTTCCTGAGTTGCTGTATTTCGTCCTTCTGTCCTTAATGGCATTAACACCTTCCCAGCAGACGTGGGGCGACGATTGATATTATATTATTTTTTATTTCAATCGTCCCCTCCGTAACAGTATGCTCACGCCAACAGTCCTCCCGGACATGGCGAATGTTCACGTTCAGCAACTACAGCGATATATTCAACAGATGGAAACACGTCTCAGGGCTGTGGAAGAGTCCTCTCCAGCTGTGGATATTACAGCTCTAATTAAACAGATGCAATTCAGACTATGTCACTGTCTCCATCTAAGCCCATGCCCCACCTGTCCCTTCCCACGAAATTCACAGGTGATAGTAAGGGGTGCTTCACACACAGCGAGCTCGCTGCCGAGATCGCTGCTGAGTCACGCTTTTTGTGACGCAGCAGTGACCTCATTAGCGATCTCGCTGTGTGTGACACTGAGCAGCGATCTGGCCCCTGCTGCGAGATCGCTGCTCGTTACACACAGCCCTGGTTCGTTTTCTTCAAAGCCGCTCTCCTGCTGTGACACACAGATCGCTGTGTGTGACAGCAAGAGAGCGACAAATGAAGCGAGCAGGGAGCAGGAGCCGGCGTCTGACAGCTGAGGTAAGCTGTATCCAAGATAAACATCGGGTAACCAAGGTGGTTACCCGATATTTACCTTAGTTACCAGCCTCCGCAGCTCTCACGCTGCCTGTGCTGCCGGCTCCGGCTCTCTGCACATGTAGCTGCTGTACACATCGGGTTAATTAACCCGATGTGTATAGCAAGCTAGGAGAGCAAGGAGCCAGCGCTAAGCAGTGTGCGCGGCTCCTTGCTCTCTGCACATGTAGCTGCATTACACATCGGGTTAATTAACCCGATGTGTACAGCAGCTAGGAGAGCAAGGAGCCAGCGCTCAGTGTGCGCGGCTCCCTGCTCTCTGCACACAGCGCTGGTAACTAATGTAAACATCGGGTAACCATACCCGATGTTTACCTTAGTTACCAGTCTCCGCAGCTTCCAGTCGGCGGCTCCGTGCAAGCGCAGCGGCGCTTGCACGTCGCTGCTGGCTGGGGGCTGTTCAGTGGTCACTGGTGAGATCTGCCTGTTTGACAGCTCACCAGCGACCAAGTAGCGATGCAGCAGCGATCCTGACCAGGTCAGATCGCTGGTCGGATCGCTGCTGCATCGCTAAGTGTGAAGGTACCTTAAGGCTTGTTGGGGGTTTCATAAATCAGTGTTCGATACACCTGGAGCTCTTGCCCTTACAAAACGCCGCAGAGAGAGCTAAGGTGGGGTTTGTGATATCGCTCCTTGCCGATCGAGCACTGAAAGGGCCACTCCGCTCTGGGAGTGAGAGAATCCAGTGACTAACCGGGCTACTAATTACTTGGAGGCATTAAGGGCAGTGTTCTTGGGTCCCCAGGTGGTCCATGACTCTGCCTTACGTCTTCTGGACCTGGTTCAGGGGACGTTTCCGGTATCGGTTTATGCCATAGAGTTCAGGACTCTGGCCGCTGAGTTAAAATGGCCAGAAAAGGTCCTGTTACTGGTATTCTGGAGAGGGTTATCGAGGCATGTGAAAAACGCATTGGCCACCAGGGAGATACCACCTGACCTGGAGACCTTGATTTCACTTGCTACGAGAATCGACAAACGTCACTCTGAGCACCAGTTAGAGCAGGCTCAGAGTCGATCTCGTGTGCGACTGGCTCCCTCTTTCCCCAAACCTGAAGCATGAGCAACGTACCCTGAACTCGAACCTGAGCCCATGGAGATCGGGCGGACAGCTGCTGGGTTCTCAATGCCAGCGGCGAAATCGGTTTGCTTCGCGTGCAAACAGACAGGTTACTATGCCAACCAGTGCCCTAAAAAGGTCGAGAAGGTGTATGTCACGTCTGTTAACAGGCAAACACAGGACGCCACCTGCTTCAAACCCTAAATGATCCTTCAAGGGCACGGTGGCGTTCGATAACACCACTGTACCAGTTACAGCATGTATAGACTCCGGTGCAGACGGGAATTTTGTGTCTTCTGAGTTTGCCCGTCTGCATGAGATTCCCGTGATCATGCTGCCCAAGTCGCTATCTGTCCGGGTAGCCGATGGGTCCGCCCTCCCAGAGGGTGTCAGCTACCAGACAATCCGTTTGTTTTCACTATGCCTTCAGGGCATCGGGAGACCACCTCTTTTCTGGTTATGAATGATGGAATGGATAAGATCTTGTTGGGGTTTCCCTGGCTGAAGCAGCATTCTCTGCAGGTTGACTGGGGCACAGGGAGGATCTCAAGTTGGGGTAGTGCATGTCAAAAAACCTGTCTGTCCAAGAGAAATAGAGGGTCATTGTCTGCTGACCCGGTGAAGATGCTCAAGCCACCACACCAGTGTCCATCCTCAGTTGAGGGGGTCTCAAAAAAGTCAGCAGACACATCATCCTCGCTTCTACACCCCCATACCCCAAATCCCATGCCAGTTCATCCTACCAGGGTCTCCAAGGATCCCCCAACCAGCCCCGCCTTGGGAACTGTCTGCTTGCGTGCGGAAACGGAGGCATAGGAGGCAGCAATATGCGGTGGACTGGGATGGTTTTGGTTTTGGCCCCGAACATCTGCCCTGGGTGGCAGCGTTCGAGCGCCGGAATGGGGGGCCCTGGATGGGGGTGGTAATGTTGCGGTTGTGCCTTGAACCGGTCTAGTCCCGTCATTGACTCTCACATTGGGGTCGGTTAACTCTGCAGCGCCACCTGCTCGTCGCTTGAGGCATCAGGTGGCTAGAGTTTTGTACCATCCTGAGCATAAGTGCTCATGCAGCCACACTGAGCATGTGCGTGATGTCATTGATGACAAGGTGGCCACTGATTGGTCATCAGTGACATCAGCAATGAAGTGGCAGCCGCTGATTGGTCATCATGACTTCAGCAATGATGTGGCAGCCCCTGTATGGCTGCAGCCGACGTTATCAACACATGCCATGTGGTCTGGGCCAGGGTGGCGGCTATAAAAGGTCTGTAGCTCCGCCTATCAAGGCGCAAGCATAATTTTGTATACTGACAGCGAAAGCTGCTTTCCTTGCTGTCAGGAGTGAGTGTGTTCCAACGCCATTGTAAGTCTATGTGCAGTGTGATTCTGAATTTAGGGCAGGCGCCAGTACCAGGTACTCGTATCTAGCTACAAACTGTGTCTTGGCACGGTGAGGGATTAGGGTCCTTCCGGACAAAGGTGGCCCCTACGCACGCGCCCCGTCTGCAGTGGCAGACTTGTGTGTGTGTGTGCCAGCTTTCGGTATCCATATATAAGAATAAGGCTGCACATCAAACTTAGATAATGGTATAATGCCTCAAGCATATGGAAAAATGTTGGAATATACAATGAAAAATGCTACTTGCTAATTTGAACATGTGAATAATGAATTGCATACCTGCTATGAATATTAGGAAAAAGGAGATATTTAGCAATCGCATTGATCAATGTAACTGAGCCCCAAAACCTCGTCAAGGTATATCTCTATATTGGGGTCCCTAGCTCTGTGACCCTAACTGTGTGTCATCTCATTGCAATTAAAAACTGCTATGGGTGGAGAGGGGTAACTAAGGACTTTCTTATATAGGAGATGGAAAAAACATGGCCGAAAGGGGCGGAGCTGTGTTCACATTCAGAAAAAAAAAACTACATATAACTGAATAGGATAACTGAAGTGAGCACTAATATATATATATGAGTGCAAGCCAAAAATACATACTATATATAAGAATAAGGCTGCACATCAAACTTAGATAATGGTATAATGCCTCAAGCATATGGAAAAATGTTGAATATACAATGAAAATGCTACTTGCTAATTTGAACATGTGAATAATGAATTGCATACCTGCTATGAATATTAGGAAAAAGGAGATATTTAGCAATCGCATTGATCAATGTAACTGAGCCCCAAAACCTCGTCAAGGTATATCTCTATATTGGGGTCCCTAGCTCTGTGACCCTAACTGTGTGTCATCTCATTGCAATTAAAAACTGCTATGGGTGGAGAGGGGTAACTAAGGACTTTCTTATATAGGAGATGGAAAAAACATGGCCGAAAGGGGCGGAGCTGTGTTCACATTCAGAAAAAAAAACTACATATAACTGAATAGGATAACTGAAGTGAGCACTAATATATATATATGAGTGCAAGCCAAAAATACATACTATATATAAGAATAAGGCTGCACATCAAACTTAGATAATGGTATAATGCCTCAAGCATATGGAAAAATGTTGGAATATACAATGAAAAATGCTACTTGCTAATTTGAACATGTGAATAATGAATTGCATACCTGCTATGAATATTAGGAAAAAGGGAGATATTTAGCAATCGCATTGATCAATGTAACTGAGCCCCAAAACCTCGTCAAGGTATATCTCTATATTGGGGTCCCTAGCTCTGTGACCCTAACTGTGTGTCATCTCATTGCAATTAAAAACTGCTATGGGTGGAGAGGGGTAACTAAGGACTTTCTTATATAGGAGATGGAAAAAACATGGCCGAAAGGGGCGGAGCTGTGTTCACAGATGACACACAGTTAGGGTCACAGAGCTAGGGACCCCCAATATAGAGATATACCTTGACGAGGTTTTGGGGCTCAGTTACATTGATCAATGCGATTGCTAAATATCTCCTTTTTCCTAATATTCATAGCAGGTATGCAATTCATTATTCACATGTTCAAATTAGCAAGTAGCATTTTTCATTGTATATTCCAACATTTTTCCATATGCTTGAGGCATTATACCATTATCTAAGTTTGATGTGCAGCCTTATTCTTATATATAGTATGTATTTTTTGGCTTGCACTCATATATATATATATTAGTGCTCACTTCAGTTATCCTATTCAGTTATATGTAGTTTTTTTTTTCTGAATGTGAACACAGCTCCGCCCCTTTCGGCCATGTTTTTTCCATCTCCTATATAAGAAAGTCCTTAGTTACCCCTCTCCACCCATAGCAGTTTTTAATTGCAATGAGATGACACACAGTTAGGGTCACAGAGCTAGGGACCCCAATATAGAGATATACCTTGACGAGGTTTTGGGGCTCAGTTACATTGATCAATGCGATTGCTAAATATCTCCTTTTTCCTAATATTCATAGCAGGTATGCAATTCATTATTCACATGTTCAAATTAGCAAGTAGCATTTTTCATTGTATATTCCAACATTTTTCCATATGCTTGAGGCATTATACCATTATCTAAGTTTGATGTACAGCCTTATTCTTATATATAGTATGTATTTTTGGCTTGCACTCATATATATATATTAGTGCTCACTTCAGTTATCCTATTCAGTTATATGTAGTTTTTTTTTTCTGAATGTGAACACAGCTCCGCCCCTTTCGGCCATGTTTTTTCCATCTCCTATATAAGAAAGTCCTTAGTTACCCCTCTCCACCCATAGCAGTTTTTAATTGCAATGAGATGACACACAGTTAGGGTCACAGAGCTAGGGACCCCAATATAGAGATATACCTTGACGAGGTTTTGGGGCTCAGTTACATTGATCAATGCGATTGCTAAATATCTCCTTTTTCCTAATATTCATAGCAGGTATGCAATTCATTATTCACATGTTCAAATTAGCAAGTAGCATTTTTCATTGTATATTCCAACATTTTTCCATATGCTTGAGGCATTATACCATTATCTAAGTTTGATGTGCAGCCTTATTCTTATATATAGTATGTATTTTTGGCTTGCACTCATATATATATATTAGTGCTCACTTCAGTTATCCTATTCGGTTATATGTAGTTTTTTTTTTTTTTTTTCTGAATGTGAACACAGCTCCGCCCCTTTCGGCCATGTTTTTTCCATCTCCTATATAATAATAAATTAATTATAATTTTATTCATTTATATAGCGCTATTAATTCCATAGCACTTTACATACATTGGCAACACTGTCCCCATTGGGCTCACAATCTAGAGTCCCTATCTGTATGTCTTTGGAATGTGGGAGGAAACCGGAGTACCCGGAGGAAACCCACGCAAACACGGGGAGAACATACAAACTCCTTGCAGATGGTGTCCTTGGTGGGATTTGAACCCAGGACCCCAGCGCTGCAAGACTGCAGTGCTAGCCACTGAGCCAATAAGAAAGTCCTTAGTTACCCCTCTCCACCCATAGCAGTTTTTAATTGCAATGAGATGACACACAGTTAGGGTCACAGAGCTAGGGACCCCAATATAGAGATATACCTTGACGAGGTTTTGGGGCTCAGTTACATTGATCAATGCGATTGCTAAATATCTCCTTTTTCCTAATATTCATAGCAGGTATGCAATTCATTATTCACATGTTCAAATTAGCAAGTAGCATTTTTCATTGTATATTCCAACATTTTTCCATATGCTTGAGGCATTATACCATTATCTAAGTTTGATGTGCAGCCTTATTCTTATATATAGTATGTATTTTTGGCTTGCACTCATATATATATATTAGTGCTCACTTCAGTTATCCTATTCAGTTATATGTAGTTTTTTTTTTTCTGAATGTGAACACAGCTCCGCCCCTTTTGGCCATGTTTTTTCCATCTCCTATATAAGAAAGTCCTTAGTTACCCCTCTCCACCCATAGCAGTTTTTAATTGCAATGAGATGACACACAGTTAGGGTCACAGAGCTAGGGACCCCAATATAGAGATATACCTTGACGAGGTTTTGGGGCTCAGTTACATTGATCAATGCGATTGCTAAATATCTCCTTTTTCCTAATATTCATAGCAGGTATGCAATTCATTATTCACATGTTCAAATTAGCAAGTAGCATTTTTCATTGTATATTCCAACATTTTTCCATATGCTTGAGGCATTATACCATTATCTAAGTTTGATGTGCAGCCTTATTCTTATATATAGTATGTATTTTTGGCTTGCACTCATATATATATATTAGTGCTCACTTCAGTTATCCTATTCAGTTATATGTAGTTTTTTTTTTCTGAATGTGAACACAGCTCCGCCCCTTTCGGCCATGTTTTTTCCATCTCCTATATAAGAAAGTCCTTAGTTACCCCTCTCCACCCATAGCAGTTTTTAATTGCAATGAGATGACACACAGTTAGGGTCACAGAGCTAGGGACCCCAATATAGAGATATACCTTGATGAGGTTTTGGGGCTCAGTTACATTGATCAATGAGATTGCTAAATATCTCCTTTTTCCTAATATTCATAGCAGGTATGCAATTCATTATTCACATGTTCAAATTAGCAAGTAGCATTTTTCATTGTATATTCCAACATTTTTCCATATGCTTGAGGCATTATACCATTATCTAAGTTTGATGTGCAGCCTTATTCTTATATATAGTATGTATTTTTGGCTTGCACTCATATATATATATTAGTGCTCACTTCAGTTATCCTATTCAGTTATATGTAGCTTTCGGTATCCAGTGACGCTAACTGGGTAGGCTTTACGGTCTGACGTGCCCCTGTACGCACGTGACCGGCTCAGTGATTACGTTCCAGGTTGCCCACTGACGTTAACTGGGTGGCCTTTACGGTCTGACGTGCCCTTGTGCGCACGTGACCAGCTCAGTGGTTACGTTCCAGGTTTCCCAGTGACGCTAACTGGGTTACCTTTCGATTTGTCCTGTCTCTACACACGTGACCATTTTCTGTTGCGTTTCCTTTAGTTTAGACGTGTCCTTACACACGTGACCATTGTGTGTGCACCTGTGAGGTTTACAGGGACACGATACACGTAGGAGTATGCCCTACAACATCACTTTAGTTTTCTTTTGAGGTTTCCTGAGTTGCTGTATTTTGTCCTCCTGTCCTTGGTGGCATTAACACCTTCCCGGCGGACGTGGGGCGACGATTGATATTATATTATTTTTTTATTTCAATCGTCGCCTCCGTAACACCGCGATGTACTGCGAACTTTTGGAAGAAGAATGAACAAATCAACAGCAGGTCAAGCATTGACTATATTTTTTACTCTGTTCACCGTGTGGTATAAGTGTTTAGACGGCTTTATTCTTCGGGTCCGTGAGATTAGTGATGACAGGTTATTCTAATTTGTTTATTTTGGCTGCTATAATACACAAAGAAACACTCTTTTTTTTTTTTTTTTTTTTTTACCTCAAAACATTTCTTTCATTGCCATATTTTTAGAGCGTTACCTTCTCTGTATTTCTGCCTAAAGAGTCATGAGAGGGCTTGCTTTTTGAGGGACAAGTATATATATATATATAATTACAGGTCAAACGTTTGGACACACCTTCTCATTCAAAGAGTTTTCTTTATTTTCATGACTCTGAAAATTGTAGATTCACATTGAAGGCATCAAAACTGGAATGAAATACTTAACAAAAAAGTGTGAAACAACTGAAAATATGTCTTATATTCTAGGTTCTGCAAAGTAGCCACCTTTTGCTTTGATTACTGCTTTGCACACTCTTAGCATTCTCTTGATGAGCTTCAAGAGGTAGTCACCGGAAATGGTTCTCACTTCACAGGTGTGCCCTGTCAGGTTTCATAAGTGGGATTTCTTGCCTTATAAATGGGGTTGGGACCATCAGTTGTGTTGTGCAGAAGTCTGGTGGATACACAGCTGATAGTCCTACTGAATAGACTGTTAGCTGCTTTTTTCTTGCCATAATACAAATTCTAAGTAAAGAAAAATGTTTGGCATCATTACTTTAAGAAATGAAGGTCAGTCAGTCCGAAAAATTGGGAAAACTTTGAAAGTGTCCCAAAGTGCAGTGGCAAAAACCATCAAACGCTACAAAGAAACTGGCTCACATTAGGACCGCCCCAGAAAAGGAAGACCAAGAGTCACCTCTGCTGCGGAGGATAAGTTTATCCGAGTCACCAGCCTCAGAAATCACAGGTTAACAGCAGCTCAGATTAGAGACCAGATCAATGCCACACAGAGTTCTACCAGCAGACACATCTCTAGAACAACTGTTAAAAGGAGACTTTGTGCAGCAGGCCTTCATGGTAAAATACCTGCTAGGAAACCACTGCTAAGGACAGGCAACAAGCAGAAGAGACTTTTTTGGGCGAAAGAACACAAGGAATGGACATTAGACCAGTGGAAATCTGTGCTTTGGTCTGATGAGTCCAAATTTGAGATCTTTGGATCCAACCACCGTGTCTTTGTGCGACGCAGAAAAGGTGAACGGATGGACTCTACATGACTGATTCCCACCGTGAAGCATGGAGGAGGAGGTGTGATGGTGTGGGGGTGCTTTGCTGGTGACACTATATGGGATTTATTCAAAATTGAAGGCATACTGAACCAACATGGCTACCACAGCATCTTGCAGCGGCGTGCTATTCCATCAGGTTTGCGTTTAGTTGGACCATCATTTATTTTTCAACAGGACAATGACCCCAAACACCCCTCCAGGCTGTGTAAGGGCTATTTGACTAAGAAGGAGAGTGATGGGGTGCTTCGCCAGATGACCTGGTCTCCAGTCACCAGACTTAAACCCAATTGAGATGGTTTGGGGTGAGCTGGACCGCAGAGAGAAGGCAAAAGGGCCAACAAGTGCTAAGCATCTCTGGGAACTCCTTTAAGACTGTTGGAAAACCATTTCTGGTGACTACCTCTTGAAGCTCATCAAGAGAATGCCAAGCGTGTGCAAAGCAGTAATCAAAGCAAAAGGTGGCTACTTTGCAGAACCTAGAATATAAGACATATTTTCAGTTGTTTCACACTTTTTTGTTAAGTATTTCATTCCACATGTGTTAATTCATAGTTTTGATGCCTTCAATGTGAATCTACTATTTTCAGAGTCATGAAAATAAAGAAAACTCTTTGAATGAGGTGTGTGCAAACTTTTGGTCTGTCGGTATATATATATAAAATATATAATATATATATATTTTTTTTTTTTTTGGTTTTCACTGTTTTTACTTGTATACTTGTAAAGTTGGGATTTTAACCTTCATTACTCTGATCACTGATTTAATCCTTTGCCATGCACTAGCATGGTGCACTGGCAGGAGCCTCTTAGGCTATGTGTCCATGGTAGAATGTACCTGCGGATTTTTCTGCATGAAAATCCGCGACTTTCGCGGCAAATCCGCACCTTATTTTTGCCGCGGATTTACCGCGGATTGGCCGCGGATTTACCGCGGATTGGCCGCGGATTTTGATGCGGATTTTTTTTTTTTTTCCCCATTCTATACCCAAAATCCGCACCAAAATCCGCAACAATAATTGACATGCTGCAGATTTTTCCGGATCAAAATCCGCGGCAAATCCGCCGCGGAAAAATCTGCAGCATGGACACAGCATTTCCAAAATGCCATTGAAATGGCTTGGAAGTGCCGCTGCTGCAGATTTTCGGAAAATCCGCGGCAAAATCCGCGGTAAATCCGCAGCGTGGGCACATAGCCTTAGGCTATGTGCCCACGCTGCGGAAAATGCGCGGATTTTGCCGCGGATTTCTCGCGGAAATGCCACGGAGTTTTCAGAAATCTGCAGTACAGCTACTCCCCAGCCATTTCTATGGCATTTGGGAAATGCTGTGCCCACGCTGCGGATTTTTCCGCAGCGGAAATCATGCGGATTTCCGTGTGGAAAAATCTGCAGCATGTCAATTATTGTTGCGGATTTACCTGCGGATTTTGCCTATTCAATTGAATGTAAAAAAATTGCAAAATCCGCAACGAAATCCGCGTCAAATCCGCGACAAATCCGCAACAAATCTGCACAAAATTAGCACCTATGAAAAGGTGCGGATTCCGGGGGAAAGCTGCGGATTTAGCTGCAGAAAAATCCTCAGATACAGAGTCCCGTGGGCACATAGCCTTAGGCCCTACTCCTAGCATGGTCTAATAGGCTTGCCATGGCTGGCTGACCCGGAGGTTGTCATGATGACTCTGGATTGCGATGTAAACAATCAGGCCTTTGTGATGACATCATGGGCGTACCAATAGCTCCCTCCCAGCCTTCTAAATGTTACAATCAATATTGATTATGGCTTTTAGGGGGTTAAGCAGCCTGGGCCAGTGGCAGCTGCCTTTTTTGGCTGTGAGAGCCGGGGCTCAAAAGTTACGTAAGTTGACCTCTTGGCGGTGATCACACGGCTCCTGTGCCCTTTTTATCACCACAACGTACCTGTACATCAAAGTCTGTGGTATATATATATATATATATATATATATATATATATATATATATATATATATATATA
The DNA here is from genome assembly GCF_048569485.1 of Anomaloglossus baeobatrachus. Classification (NCBI taxonomy): domain Eukaryota; kingdom Metazoa; phylum Chordata; class Amphibia; order Anura; family Aromobatidae; genus Anomaloglossus; species Anomaloglossus baeobatrachus. The sequence goes on along the minus strand of NC_134358.1, from coordinate 27,434,251 downwards.
TATATATATATATATATATATATATATATATATATATATATATATATATATATATATATAATATGTATGTACAGTTAGGTCCAGAAATCTTTGGACAGTGACACAATTTTGGCGAGTTGGGCTCTGCATGCCACCACATTGGTTTGAAATGAAACCTCTACAGCAGAATTCAAGTGCAGATTGTAACGTTTAATTTGAAGGTTTGAACAAAAATATCTGATAGAAATTGTAGGAATTGTCACATTTCTTTACAAACACTCCACATTTTAGGAGGTCAAAAGTAATTTGACAAATAAACCAAACCCAAACAAAATATTTTTATTTTCAATATTTTCTTGCGAATCCTTTGGAGGCAATCACTGCCTTATGTCATCAATAAACACAAGTGACCCAGTGCCATTGAAAGCCATGCATGCCCATGCCATCACGTTGCCTCCACCATGTTTTACAGAGGATGTGGTGTGCCTTGGATCATGTGCCGTTCCCTTTCTTCTCCAAACTTTTTTCTTCCCATCATTCTGGTACAGGTTGATCTTTGTCTCATCTGTCCATAGAATACTTTTCCAGAACTGAGCTGGCTTCATGAGGTGTTTTTCAGCAAATTTAACTCTGGCCTGTCTATTTTTGGAATTGATGAATGGTTTGCATCTAGATGTGAACCCTTTGTATTTACTTTCATGGAGTCTTCTCTTTACTGTTGACTTAGAGACAGATACACCTACTTCACTGAGAGTGTTCTGGACTTCAGTTGATGTTGTGAACGGGTTCTTCTTCACCAAAGAAAGTATGCGGCCATCATCCACCACTGTTGTCATCCGTGGACGCCTAGGCCTTTTTGAGTTCCTAAGCTCACCAGTCAATTCCTTTTTTCTCACAATGTACCCAACTGTTGATTTTGCTACTCCAAGCATGTCTGCTATCTCTCTGATGGATTTTTTCTTTTTTTTCAGCTTCAGGATGTTCTGCTTCACCTCAATTGAGAGTTCCTTAGATCGCATGTTGTCTGGTCACAGCAACAGCTTCCAAATGCAAAACCACACACCTGTAATCAACCCCAGACCTTTTAACTACTTCATTGATTACAGGTTAACGAGGGAGACGCCTTCAGAGTTAATTGCAGCCCTTAGAGTCCCTTGTCCAATTACTTTTGGTCCCTTGAAAAAGAGGAGGCTATGCATTACAGAGCTATGATTCCTAAACCCTTTCTCCGATTTGGATGTGAAAACTCTCATATTGCAGCTGGGAGTGTGCACTTTCAGCCCATATTATATATATAATTGTATTTCTGAACATGTTTTTGTAAACAGCTAAAATAACAAAACTTGTGTCACTGTCCAAATATTTCTGGACCTAACTGTATATATATATTCACAGTATATATATGTAAACTTTGATTGGATTTGGGCACATGTGTTAAAGTCAATGGAAAAACTATTCTGGGAAAGGGTTAAAAATAATCATATACTTACCTCTCCTATATACATGCCTTATGTTTTCTGCTGCTGTTGATCCCCGATTGGCTTTTGATCTTCATTCCGACCTGACCTTCAATTCCCTAGCCAGGAAGGAAGAGGGCAAGTACATGTAAGGTATGAAAGATTTACAATATGTGTGTGTATATACAGTGTATGTATGTATGTATGTATATATATATATATATATATATATATTTGTACAATCTTTGACCAGGGGGTTTGAGAACGCTTTACATTTGGTCGGGGAACGTGAACTACAATGGTGGAAAATGCCACTTTTCACCGGTAAGAAATATTACAAGGTTTTAAATATTCTATGTACAAGGAAAATCATAGGAGAGGACATATCACTCCGTGAACTTCATAAAGAATGAGACATTTTGTAGTTCTACTTTTATCATTATCTAGTTTTTATTTTTACATCATTATTATGCAAATTTACACTTCTCAATATTGAAATTGCAACACCAAGAAGAAAAAGTTGTGGAGAAGATATGGAAATCACAAGATGGATAGACATGTTAATGATATGGAAACGATGAAAATATGGAAACAAAATGTTAAAATTGTCTCGATTTATTCAGTATTAAGTATGAGAACAACGTAGAAAAATCCCCGCACTTAAGGGTGCTTTACACGCTGCGACATCGCTAGCAAATGCTGGCGATGTCGAGCGCGATAGCACCTGCCCTCATCGTACGGCCGATATGTGGTGATCACTGCCGTAGCAAACATTATCGCTATGGCAGCGTCACACGCACATACCTGCTCACAGACGTCGCTGTGGCCGGCGAACCGCCTTTTTTCTAAGGGGGCGATTCGTTCAGCGTCACAGCAATGTCACTGAACTGCCGCCCAATAGAAAAGGAGGGGAGGAGATGAGCAGCCGGAACATCCCGCCCACCTCCTTCCTTCCTCCTTTTCCGGTGGACGGAGGTAAGGTAATGGTTGTCGCTCCTGTGGTGTCACACACAGCGATGTGTGGTGCCGCAGAAGTGACGAACCACATCGCTACTGTGCAGAAAACGATATTTGGTGTTTGAGCGATCTCTCCATGACCACCATTTTTTCCCTTTTTTGCGATCGTTTACGGTTGCTCAAAGGTGTCACACGCTGTGATCTAGCTAACGAGGCCGGATGTGCATCACTACCACCGTGACCCCGACGATATCTCGTTAGCGATGTCGCAGCGTGTAAAGCACCCTTTACAGCTGTGACTGCTATCACTGAGGTCTTAAATGCTCTTCCGCGCTGAATGCACTTTGGCAAATCATCAAGATCTGTTCAATAAGAGTGTTCTAGTAGCCAATCCCTGACTGTATGCTGCATGCTCCTGAAGGAGGGATCCAGGTAATGGCTGGCAGTGCTTCCCCTAGCTTCATGAAATGTGAATGTGTTTGTGATGCTCCCATTGGGACTTGAGGGATTTTGGGTTATGTTCAGTGTTGCCTCCATCTTTATTTGCGGGGGCCTCGTCATAGACGGGAAGGGCGATACAAAACACATGCCAGTCTTTGGTAACCAAACAAGAACCCTTTATTGCAGATAACTCTTCAGGCCTTTAGGACCGCTCATGCTGTGTCTGCTCTCCTAGGGGGAAATTTCTCTTTTCATGGCACTTGCCCTGGGCACTATTCTCCAGCAGCTGAGTATCCTTTCTGTGCAGCTGTAGTGTCTCACTTGGACCCTCAGATGCGTAGTAGCTCCTGGGGACCCACCAGCAGTGTTTTTGTACCCCGATGTCCCACCGATCTCCGGAAACTCCACAGCCTGTCCGCAGGGTGAGATCTTGACACATGGGAGGATTCCTCCCTTCCTGGACTGACCCAAACTCAAAGCCTCAGTCCGTATACTTCAGCTCCTGACGCTTAACTAATTAACAAACTCCTCTCTGTTCCTAAACCTTCTACTCACTCATCCCTCCTGTCTCCATCTCCGTGGTAACCTCCTACTTTTCCTGTGTCCCTGTTCTATCCTATTAACTAATAACCACTGACTCCCCCTCCTGCAGCTTGGTCCCTAGTTACAACTAAAACATCCTAGCTAAAGTATTTAATGTCCTATATTATTACTACTATATCTCCAGTACTCCTGGCCCTGCACTAATGTCTCCCGCCTGACACAGCATGAGGCCCCCTTCACACGCACGTGCCTCCGGTACGTGTTTGGCAGTTTTCTCACGTACCGGAGACACGTACACATGTAAACCTAGGTATTCCTATGGTGTCGGACACACGTAAGTATTTTGGCACGGAACGTGTGTCCGTTCTGTACTTACGTGTGCCCGTGTGTTTCTCACGCTGACATGTCCGTTTTCTCTCCAGTATCACGGGTGTCACACGGAACGCAAACGTGTCACACGTAACACACACGGACCACATGGATGTGTTCCATGTGACACACACCGGAGAGAATACATGTGTCTGGGGAAAAAAAAAAACACATTACTCACCTTCTCCAGCCCTCCTGTCTCTGCCGCTGCTGTCACTTGCTGCCGACCACCGCTCATTATGCTCATTGAATATTCACTTCACTGCGGCCATAAGCAGCAGCAGCGGGGAGTCGGCAGGACCGGAGACCGAAGATCAGCACAACAGACAGCGACGCCAGGGACAGGTGAGTAGAAAGTTCCCATTCTCTGTGTGTTATCACGGATAACACACGGAGAACACACGTAGCCCATAAACACGGGTCACCGAGGGCAATACGCACCTCTGACACGTCCGTGAAAAACATGCGTGGTTTTTCACGGACATGTGAGAGAGGCCTGACAAAGGGCCCGTACTCTACATTACCCATTATTTATAGTTTCTTTACAACATAGATTAACATCGCATTCTTTCTTACCATAAAGCACATAGTGCCTGCGGCTGCTAGGTGAATGCGAATGCCGCACCCGTGTTATATGTGCTATATACACATTACACCTTTTATAAACATTAGATTTACAATATAATAGTACTTTTTTTCATAGGAGTGGGCTCCATTCTCCCTCCTCCTACACTACTTTGTGCAGCCTGTGGGATCTAGACATGCTTCTGTGTCCTGCAGCATCTCCAGACTTGTCTCCCAGTGAGCACATCTGGGACGTCATTGGTTATCAATTGCACAGGAGCTGCCAGCAGTGGATATTGATAATTTCCAAGACCAAATGAATTCAACCCGGCAGAACATTTTTAAGATGACTAATAATTACCACATTGATAGAAGCTAAGGCTCTAAAGGCTGCTTTACACCAGACAATCTATCGTGCGATAGATCGTCGGGGTCACGGTTTTTGTGACGCACATCCGGCATCGCTGGCGATGCCGGCCTGTGTGACACCTCCTAGCGACACAGTATCGCTCACAAATCGTGAGTCGGGTACTGGTCGCTAGGTTCCATAATATCGTTTAAATCAGTTGATCATCGTTTCCGTGGTAGCACATGCCGCTCCGTGTGACACCACGGGAACGATGAGCAGCTCACCTGCCTCCCGCGGCCGCCGCCGGCTCTATGTGGAAGGAAGGAGGTGGGCGGGATGTTTACATCCTGCTCATCTCCGCCCCTCCGCTTCTATTGGCCGGCGGCCGTGTGACGTCGCTGTGATGCCGAACGTCCCGCCCACTTCAGGAAGTGGACGTTCGCCGCCCACAGCGAGGTCGCACGAGAGGTAAGTATGTGTGACGGGGGTTACTGACTTTGTGCGACACGGGCAGCGATTTGCCCGTGACGCAGAAAGGACGGGGGCGGGTACGATCGATTGTGAAATCGCACAATCGGTCGTACCATGTAAAGCAGGCTTTAGTTTGGTGAATTCTGAATAAATCAAGATGCTTCAAAAATGTTGTTTCCATTTTTTCATCATTTACAGATCAATAAGATGTCTATGCATTCTGTGATGAAAGAAGGAAAGAAAGAGAGAGAGAAAGAAAGAGAGAGAGAAAGAAAGAGAGAAAGGGAGAAAGGATGGAGGGAGAAAGGATGGAGGGAGAAAGGATGGAGGGAGAAAGGATGGAGGGAGAAAGGATGGAGGGAGAAAAGAAGATTAATGGATATATAGCTAGATAGATAGATTGATTGATAGATGGATAAGAAAACTTTGAAAAAGGTTCTGAAAACAATAACTTTGCTACTTGGGCACGTCCACACTTTTTTGCACTTATTTTGAAGTGTTGGCTTTATTTTATAATTTTTGATTTACTATAAGAATTGGAATTTTTGTTTGGGAGGTCCAGGACCCATGATTTTTAATTGTGGTGTTTTTTTTGTTTTTTTTTTTTTACATAAATATGAGTTAAGTGAGAGATACAGCCATGGTTAAATAGTTGGCACCCTTAAAATTGTTCAAAAAATTAAGTATTTCTTCCAGAAAATTATTGCAATTACACATTTTTCATAAACGTTTATTTCCTTTGCGCGTCTTGGAACAACACATACAAAAGAACAAAGAAAAAAAGGAAAATTGGACATAATTTCACACAAAACTCCAAAAATCATCCAGTCACAATTGTTTCCCCCTCAACTTAATATCTGGTTGCACGTCCTTTGGAATAAATACCTGCAATCAATAACCGTCCATAAGCTTCTTCCTCCTCTCACCTGGAATCTCGGACTCTTCTTTATAAATGTCTCCAGGTCTCCCATATTTGAAAGCGTCTTCTCACAACAGCAATTTAAAAAAAAAAAAACACAGATGTCAATGGGATTTAGATCCGGACTCATTGCTGCCTCTTCAGAACTCTCCAGTGCTTTGTTTCCATCCATTTTTGGAGGCTTCTTGAAGTGTTTGTGGTCATTGTCCTGCTACAAGACCCCTAACCGCGGACACACACCCAGCTTTCTGACACTGGGCACTACATTGTGATCCAAAATCCTTTGATAATCTTCAGATTTCATGATGTCTTGCACACAGACAAGGTCCCCAATGCTAGAGACAGCAAAAAAAAAACCCTGAACCTCCACTATATTTGACTGTAGGTACTGTGTTCTTTTCTTTGTAGGCCTCATTCTGTTTTTGTACCCAGTAAAATTATGTGTTTTACCAGAAAGCTCTATCTTGGTTTCATCTGTCCAAAAGATGCTTTTCCAGAAGATTATTGGTTACGCAAACAGTAGTCTCACTTTTTTATATCTGTGTCAGCAGTGGGGGTCCTCCTGGGTCTCCTCCATAGCATTTCAGTTCTTTCAAATGTCGATGGATAGTTCATGTTGACACTGATGACCCCTGAGCCTGGTGGAAAACTTGAACATCTTTGAAACTTGATTGGGGCTTATCCACCATTCGGACTATCCTGCATTGCCATCTTTCATCAAATTTTCTCTGCCGTCCACATCCAGGGAGATTAAGTCCAGTGCCATGAGTTGTAAATTTATTGATTACGTTGCACACTGTGGACACAGGAACATCAAGATCTCTGGAGATGGATTTCTTATCTTGAGATTATTCATATTTTTCAACAAATTTGGTGCTGAAATACTGAGAGAATTCTCTTCATCTCTCTCTCTTCTCCATACTTAGGGGTACTTCTCACATAGCGAGATCGCTGCTGAGTCACGGTTTTTGTGATGCACCAGTGACCTCATTAGCGATCTCGCTGTGTGTGACACTGAGCAGCGTTCTGGCCCCTGCTGTGAGATCGCTGCTCGTTACACACTGCTCTGGTTCATTTTTTGGATGTTGCTCTCCCGCTGTGAAGCACACATCGCTGTGTGTGACAGCGAGAGAGCAACGATCTGAATGTGCAAGGAGCAGGGAGCCGGCTTCTGGCAGCCTGCGGTAAGCTGTAACCAATCGGGTAACCAAGCGAAGACCTTTGCTTGGTTACCCGATATTTACCTTGGTTACTAGCGTCCGCCACTCTCAGGCTGCCAGTGCCGGCTCCCTGCTCCCTGCATACGTAGCCAGAGTACACATCGGGTAACTAAGCAAAGCGGTTTGCTTATTAACCTGAGGTGTACTCTGGCTAGGAGTGCAGGGAGCCAGCGCTAAGCGGTGTGCGCTGGTAACCAAGGTAAATATCAGGTAACCAAGCAAAGTGCTTTGTTTGGTTACCCGATATTTACCTTATTTACCAAGTGCAGCATCGCTTCCACTCGTCGCTGCTGGCTGGGGGCTGGTCACTGGTCACTGGTGAGATCTGCCTGATTGACAGCTCACCAGCGACCATGTAGCGACGCACCAGCGATCCTGACCAGGTCAGCTCGCTGGTGGGATCGCTGGAGCGTCGCTAAAGTGTGACGGTACCCTTAGGGCGGCTTTGCACGTTGCAACATCGCACGTGCGATGTCGGTGGGGTCAAATCGAAAGTGACACACTTCCGGCGTCACTTTCGAGATCGTAGTGTGTAAATGCTTGATGATACGATTAACGAGCGCAAAAGCGTCCTTTATCGTATCATCGTTGCAGGCTCCGACTTTTTCATAATTATGCTGCAGCGACAGGTACGATGTAGTTCCTCGCTCCTGCGGCAGCACACATCGCTGTGTATGAAGCCGCAGGAGCGATGACCATCACCTTACCTGCCGCCGGCTGCTATGCGGAAGGAGGAAGGTGGGCGTGATGTTTACATCCTGCTCATCTCCGCCCCTCCGCCGCTATTGGCCGCCTGCTGTGTGACGTCGCTATGACGTCGCACGACCCGCCCCCTTAGGAAGGAGGCGGTTCGCCGGCCAGAGCGATGGTCGCAGGGCAGGTGAGTGCATGTGAAGCTGGCGTAGCGATAATGTTCGCTACGCCAGCTATCACAAGATATCGTACCTGCGACGGGGGCGGGGACTATCGCATGCGACATCGCAGCATCGGCTTGCGATGTCGCAACGTGCAAAGCCCGCCTTTGTGTGGCACACAGACACACAATACAAAGACTGAGTCAACTTTTCCCCTTTTTGTCTGGTTTCAGGTGTGATTTTCATATTGCCCACACCTGTTATGTGCCACAGATGAGTTTGAACAAACAACACATGCTTCAAATAAAGTTGTTTAACCACAATTTTGGACAGGTGCTAAAAATTTTGTCCGGGCCATTTTGAGGACTTTGTGTGAAGTTAGGTTCAATTTGCCTCTTTTTCTCAATTTATTTTTGCATTGTTCCAATACACACAGAGGAAATACACATGTGTATGACAAAATATGCAACAATTTTCTGAAAGAAACTTCATTTTCTTGAACAATTTCAAGGACGCCAACGATAGATAGATAGATAGATAGAGGGATAGATAGAGGGATAGATAGATAGATAGATAGATAGATAGATAGATAGATAGATAGATAGATAGATAGATAGATAGGTGGGTGGGTGGGAGGGAGGGTGGGTGTATGGATGGATGGATTAGGTGGATATGATATACATTTTGAAGTTGTATTCCTGATTAAATTATCTCACAACAATCAGTAGCCCCGTCCCTTCTCGTATAGTAACATTTATGCCCCCCACATTTATTTCCCATCAGTGATTCTCCGCATGGTGAATGAGGTCAATGGTTTGGCGTAGTTGAGCATCTTGATTCAATACTGTTTGCCTGCAGCATCATGGCATGGCAGTAAATGGAATGCATCTGTTGCAAGCGAAAGCAATATTTACAGTGACAGCCATTTATTTATCCAACTCGAAGAAGAACAAACAATCTGATGAGAAATTTGCAAAAACGTTTCTTTAAAAGCAAATAAAATTATTTAGAAATTCGACAGATTCCCCTGAACATGGCTGCGTTACCACTATACACTGACCTTGTTTTCTGTGAATACTGAATCAAATGCACAAGAATTTTCTTAGTCTTTTTTTTTGTCTTCATCAGATCACATTTCAATCACCGGAATAGTGGAGCATGATCGTTCCTCCTAAGGGAGAAATTAATGCTCACAAGGTGCACCGGTTGTTTCTTGCGGATGATTGGTTTTCCCCGGTATATAATAGTCATGTAATACTTAAGCCTTTTTATTAACTCTTCTTTGGCTAAATATGATCCCCTATTCTGGGAGGAAACGCTATTTGTAAATATATTCCACTAATATTATACATTTTGGTCAATAGAGATAACACGTTTCTACAGCCAAATTGGTTCAAAACCTAAATACAGACTTAGGGGCACTTTGCACGTTGCGACATCGCTACTGCGATCTCGTTGGGGTCAAATCGAAAGTGACGCACATCCGGCGCCAGTAACGACGTCGCAACGTGTAAAGCCTAGAAGCACCAATAAACTATCGCAAAAGCGTCGTAAATCGGTGATCTGTGTAGCATCGGTCATTTTCATAATGTCGCACCAATAGGAGATATTCAAAGCAAGAAGGCCTGCGGAGACACCATCACATGTTTCTCAACACTGGCAGGAAACTAGCCAGGTCTTTCACCGGGAAGGAACAACCACGGGAAGGGCAGTCTCCAGTCAAGGAGACCACCTATGCCAAACATGGTATCCATCCACAGACAGCCGTTTCGGGGTATTTGCCCCTCATCAGTGTGGAGTAGGAATCTGGCTAGTGGGACATTGCCTAGTAAAAGACTATGTGAGCAAGGATGGTTGACCTTAGGGAGATCAACATCCACCACTGCGGAGACACCATCACGTGTTTCTCAACGCAGTGATTCTAGAGCAATGCCCCCGGTGAAAGACCTGGCTAGTTTCCTGCCAGCTGTCTGTGGATGGATACCATGTTTGGCATAGGTGGTCTCCTTGACTGGAGACTGCCCTTCCCATGGTTGTTCCTTCCCGGTGAAAGACCTGGATAGTTTCCTGCCAGCGTTGAGAAACATGTGATGGTGTCTCCGCAGGTCTTCTTGCTTTGAATATTTCCCAGGGGGCATTGCTCTAGAATCACTGCGTTGAGAAACACGTGATGGTGTCTCCGCAGTGGTGGATGTTGATCTCCCTAAGGTCAACCATCCTTGCTCACATAGTCTTTTACTAGGCAATGTCCCACTAGCCAGATTCCTACTCCACACTGATGAGGGGCAAATACCCTGAAACGGCTGTCTGTGGATGGATACCATGTTTGGCATAGGTGGTCTCCTTGACTGGAGACTGCCCTTCCCGTGGTTGTTCCTTCCCGGTGAAAGACCTGGCTAGTTTCCTGCCAGCGTTGAGAAACATGTGATGGTGTCTCCGCAGGCCTTCTTGCTTTGAATATTTCCCAGGGGGCATTGCTCTAGAATCACTGCGTTGAGAAACACGTGATGGTGTCTCCGCAGTGGTGGATGTTGATCTCCCTAAGGTCAACCATCCTTGCTCACATAGCACCAATAGGAGATGTGATGTTGTTCCTCGTTCCTGCGGCAGCACACATCGCTGTGTATGAAGCCGCAGGAGCGAGTAACATCTCCTACCTGCCTCCATCGGCTATGCGGAAGGAAGGAGGTGGGCGGGATGTTTACGTCCCGCTCATCTCCGCCCCTCCGCTTCTATTGGTCGCCTGCCGCGTGACGTCGCTGTGACGCCGCACGACCCGCCCCCTTAGGAAGGAGGCGGGTCGCCGGCCGGAGTGACGTCGAAGGGCAGGTGAGTGCGTGTGAAACTGCCGTAGCGATAATGTTCGCTACGGCAGCTATCACAAGAGATCGCATCTTTGACGGGGGCGGGGACTATCGCGTTCGGCATCGCAAGCATCGGCTAGCGATGTTGCAGCGTGCAAAGTACCCCTAACTCAGTTGAACCTATAAATAGAGACTTAGAAACAGTTATTACAAGGCAGTGTATCAATATTTTAGCACAGAATCTACCTTCATTTAAATTCTAAAACAATTCCTTTATTTTAATCACCCTAAAATCACAAAAAACTATCCCACACCCTGAGCAAATACACAAAAGCAAAACAAAACAAAAATTGGACTCTATGAAGCCACAATGTAAAAATTGTTTTTTTCAGAGTCACTAAAGGATTCTTTATGTAGTCTGTCTATAACGGGGCAGATAGTCTATATGCAACCTAGACCAGATCTGTCCGCTACCTGTCAATGGAGATATAACTTACGTTACACGCAGTTCAAGTGGTGCCCCTATTCCATGGCGGCTGTCCCTCAGAAGCTGCCCCTAATCTCCCTCACTAAATTAGATTTGGGTAGATTACACCAATAGATAATCGTTCACAAGAATAATCACTTATCTTAGATGTATTCACGGCAGCTTCTCCATATTGATTTCATTGGTATACAGTCATACCCAGGCTTTCCATAGACACCATCCACAAAGAGTCCAAAAACTCTGCCACATGCACCATCTTGGAGGGACATATGCTGCCACATGTGCAGTTAAACATCAGAATGGCGATTGAGCCTTAATAGTAACACTTGCAAGAGACTCACGCAAGTCTCGCATCGCATCACCCAACCCGGCACGGCCTGCCGCCCTCCGGACAGGACCATCTCAGCTGCATAGAAATACATGCAGCGGATCCGCTCCTGTCCGGAGAGTGTGCGGCCGTGCCGATGGATGCGACGCGAGACTCACATGAGTCTCTCTCAAGTGTGACTCCTGGCTAATAGTGGTGGATTGCAAGTTAGCAACTTAGTGTGGACAATTTAGAGAAGGAACGCTACTGTATGTCATACCTCATGGAACTAAATGAAAAACAGTTGCTACTAATTGTGTGCAGGAAATAATTAAGATGGGTTTAGCTAAAAAATATTCAAATGACTTGGATATCATATTGAAGAACTGTAAAGAACTGACTTGTATAACCATCTATGTGCAAACTCAAATTCTACTGTGATACAGTCATATGCCAGCTATGAGTTATGTCTAGAGATGGGTGAATAATAAAATATTCGGGTTCGCATTATTCAAGCAGAATAATTTTATAATATTCGTGTATTCATACCAAATAACAAACCCAATGCAAGTCAATGGGAAACTCGAATAATTTTCTGGAGTACTAGACTCATCTCCAATACCAACCCAGAGCTTGATGGCAGCTGTGATTTTTGGACACATTTTAACTGTCATTAACCCCTTATATTACCCTTAATGCTACTGCACAAGATCAATCAGGATGAGCTGGTTAAAGTGGCAATTCCGACAATTCCGGGGCGACTTTGTGCTGCTATTTTTAGGCTTGGGAGGGCCCAAAAACCTTGGGCCTCCCCAGCCTGAGAATACCAGCTGCCAGCTGTCCTCTTTATCTTTTTTAGGTATCAAAATTGCTAGACAAGAGACTCAAAACTCACAAGGCGAGGCCGAAAATGCTCAACAGGTAACGGATATCACGAATACCTTAATATTCGTGTGAGTAACGAAGAGTGCCGAATATATTCGCTCATCACTAGTTATGGGTTTTCAACATCTACTTCAGTAAAATAAAGTCTGTTGATAACTATAATGGCCTCTTTTGCTTAATTGTTCATTCCCTCCACCATGCTACATTGCAGGTCGTTACCACCAGTCCCCAAGGGAGCATTATTAATAGTGTGAGTATTGTCGCTACATCACTATTTCACTGATGTTCAGGATTTCCAATCCACATGTGGCCAAACAAAACCATACACATCTTCTATGACAAAATGTGGCAAGCGATGTTAAGTGTTGAGTAACAAATGGGCTTTGTGTTTAGAGCCGCTAACTCCACAAAATAGGTTTTTTTTTCTGCGAAAAATGGACCCGTTACTGTTTTCAGGATTCATTTCCCTTTTAGTAAATAAATCCTTGGCGCGCATTATATATGCGAGGTAGAATTTCCTTCTTAGACTGGGTATTATTAACGATTCCGTCACTTATCACCATACAGTGAGACCCATACAGAAGTAATCTCTCCTGTTTATAATTATAGAACACAATCTCGTAATTAATAACAAAACCTATTACAGGTCTCACTTTGATCCAGTAATTATTTACCCACAGCTTCAGGAAAATGCTTGACTTCATATTAAAAAAAAACACGCTATTTTTACCACGACCGTCGCAGTATCGCGCAGCAAGATAAATTGCCATTTGAAGTTGAATTTATTTGCCGTATAAAGAGAGTAGCAGAGAGAATTCTATTAATTAAGAGACTTTTCAGAAGTAATTAAAAAAAAAAAAAATATTCTTGCGGTTGACGCGTTTTACGAAGCATGAAAAATAATGGCTGCTTGAGATTTATTGCGCAGCACGGCATCTCTCGTGTTGTATTGGAATTCATATAAATATTACCTTTGTTTCTCTCGTAGAGATACAGGAAAGAGTGCGGAAGGAGCGGGGTTTTTTATGGTGCAGTGCGTTTTACATTTCCTCTGTCTGCTGCACACTTATTAGCTCCGGGCTGAGCGCACAGATGAATATTAAAAGGCTTGTTCGGTTTCTTGTAAATCTTTAGGTTGTCCAGGATTAAAAAAAGGGTTTTATTTTTTTTTCTAGAAATGGCGCATTGACTGTGTCCATATTTGGAAGCAGCTATGGGTAGATATAGATCTTTTTTTTAAAAAAAGTAGAGCTTCTTCTATGGTGCTATTCAACCTCAATAATAGATATGAATCATGGTGGGTTCCAGATCTGGAGTAGAGATGAGTGAACCTGAGGTTCGATTTTTGAACTAAAAAACAACTTAAAGAATCAGGGCTCGGGTTCAGAGTTTGGATGCTTTACGTGTGAACTTAACTTGCGCGAGCAACGCTGTACCTAGGTAAACTTGGTGCTCAGCCCTGTGCGAGCCGCTTGCAGTGTTTGTATGGCTCGCACTGGGGTAACAACGGCCTGATTGAATGTAGTGTGCAACAAAAAAGGTTTTGGGGAAAAAGCCCGCCTACCTTCCCCGGAAGTGATCAGCTTATGGCTGGCTATTTGTGGGCGGAGACTCAAGCGGCCAATCAGTGATTCTGAACCTCCTCCGGCCAAGTTCGGACCAGTGGAGGTTCAGTTCGTTTGCTTCCAGCGAACCGAACATCGAAAGGTTCACTCATCTCTAGTCTGGAGACTTTTGTTCTTTGAGGTGCTGTTGGGGAGTCGCCTGGGAAAAGTTAGTAAAGTCTGAGCTCTAGCTGATGGGTGCATAAAGGGGCAGCAATACAAATCATGTCTTTAATGGTGAACTGGATCTTTGCTACAGATGATCAGAAGATTATCCAAGGCAAATGGCAATAGATTGAATGTGTAACACCCTGAGTTCAAGGGGGTTAATCCGACTCATCGCCGGGCCGGAGATGCAGATCCTCTGCGCCATCACAGAGTGGCCTGGCCCAGTTTCGTGACCCCAAGGCGCACAGGAATGGGAAGGTGAGGGTGATGGGAAGGATGGAGGTGGTGGAGGATGGGGTTGACGGTGAGTCCCTTTAGATTGTGACGCCACCTGCGAATGCAGTCAAGTAATGGCCGCCGTAGCTGTTGCTCTCCTCTGTGGCAGATATCACTGCAGCTAGGGTGGTTTTGCTTCCCGCAGGTGAAGCTAAGCGCCAGGAATATGATGATGGTAGAATGGAGTAATATGTTGGGGGTGCAGGGCTGAAGGCGAAAACAAGAACTGAACAAGACAGGTTGGAGACTCCTTTTACTGGTACTTGGTATAATCCAGGAATTAGTGGCCCGGTCAGCCTGGAAGCAGCAGGTGGGTTTCTCTCTGCCTGGTAGTTGTAAGCCTCCTTCTGTGCGCAGGTGTAGGTCACTGTGGCCTGAAGCTGCACAGCGTTCCTCTTCTATGTGTGTTTGTATCTTCCGTCTGATGGGTAACGCCAGCCGGTACTGGGGCCCACTCTGTAGCAGCGACCCCGGGCTCTTTCTTGCCACTTCGCCTCCGGATTTCAGATGGACCAGAAGAGGTAGAATCTTCTGCTCTCCAGCATTACTACTGGGCCATTAGCACCCAGTAGTTTGGAATACCAGTATCCTGCTCTATGCGCTTGGTCCTGGAGAGCTGGGTAGCAGCTCTCAGACAGCAACCATTCTCTTTGCTCCATACCACTGTTCTGAGGTCTGGCTTCCTGTTACTCCCTAAACCCTCCTCCAAGTCAGTATGTCCAGAGTGGCTCCCTTCAACACAGGTTATGAGTTCCCCCTACTGGTCCAGAGAAGGAAGTTGTGTTGCATGTTAGTGTACTTGGCAGAGATTTCACCACTGTTTCCAAGCATGGCATTGCTCCCAGTGTTGACAACAACACCACTGTGGCTCCCAGGACCACTGGGGTGCCACAAATGGGTACCTAGTCATGTATGACCAGATTAAGTTTGGTGAAGACTAGTGATGAGAAAGCACTAAGATGTCCATGTGCTCAGTACTTGAAACGAGCAGTCGGACATTCGGAAGAGCTCGACTCTAGTACTGCGTATGAAGTAAGTCAATGGGAAACTCAAGCATTTTTCTGGAAGATCTTCTGGAGTTTCCCATTGACTTCCATTATACTCAGTACTAGAGTCAACCCTGTCCGAGTGTCCAACTGCTCGTTACGAGTACCGAGCACTAGAGAATCTTAGTCCCTCATCTCTATGAAGACCCTTGGTTAAAAAATGTACTTGGTTTTCTCCCAAACTTGATCCCCAACTAAAATTCACATGTAGGAGGGGGGGATTTTTCTGTAGTTATATATGGGCACATCTACACCTCTTTATTGTCTGGGATTCCCAAATAGCCATCAGATCAACTTAGCCTGCTAAGAGGGGGAGATCAGATCAGAGACGAGAAGATCAGGCAAAGTTCGAATTTGCCTGTTCACATGAGTTCACATAGATTTTCCTGGGTAATAAAATTTGCAGAGAAATTATTTTCTTCAGGGAGTATAGTTAGAGTCCAGTTCCAGGACTCCGGTCTCGATCCTCTTGCTTGGTGCCCCTGATCTCCAGCAAGTGACATTTTGAACTATGTCAGCATCAACATGGTGCTGATGCATTTTAATCCCTGACAGATCAGGGAACCGCAGTCTCATTGCTTTTTCACTCTCCGTTTTATAGGTCACGGGCTGCTGTATGTGTGCAGACTTCAAAAGTAGACGGACAGACAATTACTATCCCTGGCATCGCCGGGTCCTACAGATAGTACAATATAAATCCCAGACACAAATCATTAGAAATGAAAATATTTTATTTATTTTTTTTTAAATTGGCCTTGAATCACCATGAACTATATCATATTGTTAAGAGAAGGCGACCACATTTTTGACCATTGCTGATCGCCAACCTTGACCAAAGCGCAACATTTGCTGAGATTCCATGTGATCTTGATTTGTGCTTTTTCACAGGAGAGCAGTTGAATGGGAAAGCCAGCTCTGCTACTTTTATATATTTGAATGATTTGTATTAAAGAGCCGAGAGGACCCTAAAATCTCTCCGATGAGTCCATCAGGAACGAACAAAGTGTTCCTTCTGACAGACTCCGAAAACAAAAGCTGCGGCAGTGACAGCCACTATCCGGCTTCTGCTTTGAAGTATAAAGCAGTTGCTTTAAAATACTGTGAACCTGGAAAGGAAAATCCGTAGCTCCTCGCTGCCGTCTTCGAAGGTGAATGTGAGTCTTTTAATCAGGGAGGATTGTGACGTTGGCATTGTGGCTCCGCAGTCTCCTGCATTGAGGCCGTCCGTTTTTCATGGAAATCTTGGAAACATTCTGATGTAAATTACAGTTTAAATCTAAATAAGAAAGATTTGTAACATGCAAATCTTTGATGTAAAATGTTGCCAAGCGGATTTTTTACCTGCATTTACATCAGAATGTGTCGTGTCAGCGGCGTGGGTTAGCGCAAGATGGTAAGTTTGCAAAACACAAATAACAAGGAGGTCAGAATGCCAATAAGATTTAGCATCCAGCTTTTTAAATGGGTTATTTGCATTTGGGAAACACATTCATTGTGCTTTATTGGGGTTCATGCAGGTACCCACTACTATCCAAACTAATTTTGGAGGAAAAAGCAGAAAGACTTCAAGGAGAACAGTGTAACGGTCAGTCGTCTCCCTGTATGTACAGACCATTGACAGTGTAGCGCCCAGGGATATGGGGTTCTCGGTCCCGGGCAGTAACAAATGGGAATGTCACTATGGTGGCCGTTGCCCGGTCCCATGCTCTGGGCCCCTTTTGTTAATGAGGGGTATTTACAGGGGAGATAAGAGTTTTTGTCATGTGATGCCACCTGCAGGTTGCGTTTAAGGATGGAGAACCTGCCGCTGCTGAATGTGGGTACTCCCAGGGCTGGTGGTAGTGGCAGCTGTGATGTTAGGCCCTCCGCAGGTAGGGCTGTGCCTTGGAGACGTAACGGGGACAATAATGGAGACCACACCAGGTTGTCTTTAACAGTCTCTACTCACTGTGGACCCAGGGGTTGCTGGTTCAGGTCCCTTGGAGGACCAGTGCCAATGTAATGACCCAGGTTGCTCTGTCTCCGGTTAATTGGGTCCCCGTAGCGTGGAGCGTTTGGGGGCCCCGACTGACCCTTTTGTGGTACAGTCTCCTTCTCCATACGGTGGGCAGTGCGGACCCTGCGGGGAGGTAAGTGTCCGAACCCCGATCCTAGTTTACTGCTGATGCCCCCGGATTATTTGGTTCGGTAAAGTCCATGAAGGTGTCCTCATCAGGCAGGTATTTGGTAAACAGTCTAAAGGGTGCTTTACACTACACGCTGCGACATCGCTAGCGATGTCGATCGCGATTGCACCCGCCCCTGTCGTGCGTGCGACATGTAGTGATCGTTGCCGTAGCGAACAATATCGCTACAACAGCGTCACGTGCACATACCTGTGCAGCGACGTCGCTGTGAATACCGAACAATCCCTCCTTCAACGGGGAGGTGCGTTCGGCGTCACAGCGACGTCACAGAGGTGTCACTAAACGGCCGCCCAATAGCAGAGGAGGGGCGGAGATGAGCGGCCGTAACATGCCGCCCACCTCCTTCCTTCCTCATTGCCGGTGGACGCAGGTAAGGAGATGGTAGTCGCTCCTGCGGTGTCACACACAGCGATGTGTGATGCCGCAGGAGCGACGAACAACCTGCGTCATGCACCACCACCGATATTTCGTAAAGGAGCGACGTCTCAACGAGCAACAATTTTTGACGTTTTTGCGATTGTTGAGCGTCGGTCCTTGGTGTCACACACAGCGATGTCGCTAACGGCGCCGGATGTGCGTCACAAACACTGTGACCCCGACGACATATCGTTAGCGATGTCGCAGCGTGCAAATGGCCCTTAAAACTTGCGCTTGACCTAGGGCCCTGTGCCCTGTTCGTGCTCCGGTCCCGGCTGTATCTTTGGTACCCGTCCTGGCGACCTCTCTCCTGTGCCCCCGGGGTTAAACTCCTATGCCCAGTGTGGAGTGGAGAACTAGGATTTTGGTCGTGTTTTGGTGGATTTGGCACTAGTATTCCAGGTCCCAGGAGATAGGTCCTGCATCCCCAAGAAGATGCAGTTCCCTGTAGTGCCCTGAGGGTCTCAGGGGCGCTACAACAGCCTTTGGACTAGAGCCTCTCATCTAGCTCTACATTTAAATGGGTTTCGCTTCCCTTGGCACTGAAGTGGTTAAGTGTCAGTTTTTCTCTTGCAGCTTTTCCAAGCAGTTCCTAGCTGAGAGTTTTCAGCTACACTCACTTTGTAGTCACGTCCTTCAGCTTTTAAATAGTAGTGTATCCCAGCAATCCCTGGTGAAGATACAAAGTCATTTGGTCTCTGGCCGCATTGGAGGAAGGTTCTACGGTTGAAGTTTCCTGTGCTCAGGCTATATCTTATTGGTTGTTTTTTTTACTCTGTGTTTGTCTTTACTTTCCTGGTGTGTTATTAGTGCAGCAGTGAGGTCCAGTATACTCTACCTGTCCCTCCCTATTCAGGACTACTATAGGGTCTTCTGAGGGTCTCCGGTTCCTGTTCACTGACAGTTGCGGAGACTGTATAGGGACTGGTGAGGAGAGGAAGGACAGCTGCAGGTGAGCATAGAAGGTGCCCACCTACCTCTCTCACTAGCTCCAGGGCCTCCTGTTGTTTTTGTATCCCCGATGCCCCGCTTTCTTGTGGGTTTTTTTTTTGTTCTGTTGCGCATCAGTCGCCCGTAGGTCTGAACACACCCCGCCATGTTTTCTACACCCACCAAGCGTGACAGCTACAGGCATTATGAAAACTTTGATTAACGTTGTCCAATGAGATTCCTAGCATTTCAATGCAGGTGTCCAGGTGGATGAGACTGAGGTCACCCCTTTCAGTTCAATATGGATTTTACCAAGGCCACCAGAGATTTTCCTTAAGATCACCATGTGATGAAGAGGATCAGTGAAAGTAATAAACTTTCCAACCCAGGGCAACAATTTCTTTTTGTCCCCTCTCCCTCATGCTGAATAGAATATTTGTTGCCCTTCCCCCACCCCCTAATTGGTGTCTTTCGTACGGTACAGAATAAATTCATCCAATGTGGCACCTGAAAAGGTCTTTCTTCCATGCTTCATTTTTCAAACATGCAACAAAAATGCACCTGGTTGCTTAATTGGGTTGACTTCTGACCATTTAAAAGCCAGACAGAATGGCCAAGAATGGGAGTTTGTGACGTGACCAATCATTGCTGCGCTGGCTATTGTATTTTCTGTGAAACTTTGTTGTGCCATGTGGATATTTATTCCGACCTGGCTTTCTTTCTGAGTTCTGACCATTTTTATGAATCAGTCCCTGGATGCCAGTTCTGGTCAGGCATTGAAATCCGAGCACTCCCAATTGTGTGAAAATCGTTTTGTATTTAACAGTACGGTGAATCCAGTTATGGGTGAATTCATTTTGGTCTTCACTCAGACCTTCATCAGTTCAACGTGCTGGCAGCTGTGAGACTGCAAGAATTGGTGATGTGACGCCCCTGCAATAACCAGGTGTCACAAAAATAAGGTAACAAAAAGGTAACAGCTCGGGTCCTACATGACTGTGCCAGTCACTACACACACACTAGCACACGAGGACATTTACACTTGATGTACCCGGCTAGGAGCCTCACCTAGCGAGATGACAGGACTGGGCACTGTTAGATAACAGGAAGCCAACTGGGGAGGAAGAGACCAGACCTAGGGGAGGAAAAAGTGTGGCTAGTTAGTCGGAGAAAAAAAGTGAAAGAGGAAGGTTGTGAGTTGAGGAGAGGAGTAGTAAGAGAGGTGTCAAGACAGACCACAGACTCTTGAGACACATAGAAAGTAGCAAAGTATCCACAAAGACCTGAGTAGAAAGATCAGCCACTCAGAGGAGGAAAGTAGCTGGAGAGCAAGAGAGCAAGCTCCAAGGATAGAGGGACCCTGTGGGGTGGACATCCAGGGCTCACAGTACTTTGCACGCACGGGTTGCAGATCCCAGAACAGACTCGGACTTCAAGCTATCTGTTATCTCTGCCAGGCGGGTGGGTTTCCAAGACTCATCTGCCACCACTAACGTCCGAGGCATCAGCTGCAAAAAGGGGATCGGGAGAAATTCCCTTAAATAGTCCAAGCTGCCTGCGGCAGGACACAGACACCAGGAGGATCTCCAAGTGCTCCACGCCAAGGAGGACCCACATACACAGAAGTGCACAGGAGGTAAAGTGGCACCAGGTTGCCTGGCACAGCTATAAGGACACGGGCGCACCTGGGATTCAGCACATCCAGAGGGCACGAATCCAGTAAGTAAAGACAATCAAACTGCACTCTCTGTCTGGACTGACTTATTGCCGCACACCTCCACGTAAACCCTTCACCAACCCCTGGGGAAACCCCTCCACCATCTACGCTGCCCCTGTGACGCCCTGGGCAAGCCAGGGGTCACAGGTCATAACACCACCACACCCTACACCCCAGTTAGGAACACCAAGGATAACCAAAAATCCTTGTTGCCTTCCTCCAGAGGCTGATGTCCACACCAGGGGGTGAGCCAGGCGGTTGGCTCCGCCCACCGAGGAGTTCACAGCCCTGGAGGCGGGAAAACCAAGCAGAACAGTTAGGGAGTGAAGTAGAAGGAAGTGGTAGAGGAGGACAGTGAGAGTGGTGACAGAAAAAGGAACAGTTAAGAAAGCCTGAAGTTGGTCCGGGTGTGTTCCCCGGACTGAGACAGCAAGGTCAGCAGAAGGCGGTGACTGTCTGCAGGAGAGGCTGCTTGGAGGTTGCCGAAAGGACCGCGGACGGGTGGTGGCCCGGCGGTACCGGAGCGGTATACGAAGAGCAGTCAGCACCATTGGCAGGGGCCTTTCGGATCCCGGCAAGGCTAGGAGTCTCCGTGAATTTGCCAAATCCGTTAGTGAAGAGGACCTCTGGGTCTCCCAACAACCAAGTCCCGATTGAAGGCAACAGTCCAACCGTTGGAGAGAAACACCGCCACCGCCAGGGCACCAGTTTCTCAGGGTCAGTGCCTGCGGGCAAAGTAGGGCTCCTCCGGCCCATATCCAAGCCGGGGAGCGGGTTACCGGTGGGAACCCATCGTTACCATCATCATCTCAGGTGCAGGAAAAGGGATATTACCGTCAACTACTGGGGAACAGCAAGTGCAGCCGTCCATGGGAACCGTCTTTCCAGCCGTGTGTTTTACCGAGAACTGTGTCCCTGTCTCAGGCTGAGTGAGTACCACAGTGCCGCAAGGCACAGCGCTGCCCCCGCGTCCCTACACCCCACCAAGCCCTGCACCGGCCCCGCCATCCCTCATCACCCACCTCATCACTGGGCCCCGGGACAACTACCCCCTACCCACGAAGGGGAGAACCAACAACTTTGCTGCTCCCTGTCATCAGTCCCCGGGATTCCCATACAGAGCAGCGGTGGTGTCAACAAATCACCACAACCGTGGGTGGCGTCACGGACAATAAACTATCCCAAAAACCAATCCCCTTTCACTCACGGGCGAGGAGCGCCGCTCGAGTCCCCGGGATCCGGCCCATCGCTCGAGCCACCGAGCAGCAGCAGGCCGCAGCAGCCGTGGCAGCCGGACCCGAGCAGTGGGAGAGCGCGGCGTCCCCTCCTCCGCCCGCGGCAACTTGGCGTCACGAACAGGATCTTACTGCTCTGCCGTTGGGTAGAGGTGCGCCTTGTTACCGCCGGAGGTGTCCAGCCGAAAAATTTCAGACGTCGCCATCTTTGGCGCGAAAAGTTCCCGCTCGAGCGTCTTCTCGAGTAGTGGAGGCGCGAAGGCCAAGACCCCGCCCCGATAGAGGAGGGGCCGAAAAGAGGCTGAGGGAGACGGAATGGCGGCCAGCTGCATGTGAGCGCGGCTATAAAAGCAGGGACGCCAGGACCCTGCAGCCATCTTGTTCCTGGGAGAAGCTGCCAGCAACATGTGGATGCCGTCCCGCAGCACCGTAGCCCCCGCGCCTGGAACCGCAGCGTGGGTGGAGATCCGGACCGCGCAGCTCTACCAGAGGCTGCAGGTCAAGATGCAGCTCCTCATGGAGGAGTGGGAGACCGACATGGCGGACGTCATAGCGACTGTGCGGAGACGCGAGGAGGAAGCGGAGGAAGGGAGGGTGAGTGACCCACGCCTCGATGCCCTTGAAGGGCCGGTCATCGCGGCTGCGGGACCCGGTCCAAACCCTCTTCCCCTGCTGCCTCCCTTGCCACCCGTCTCGGAAGCCGTGATCCCGCCACTAGGCCCGCTACCACCGCAACCGGTAGCGATACCCAGCATGCCCGCCCAGGCGGACCGACCTGTAGCCGGAGCCCGTAGTCGACCGGAGGTGCTGCCCTGGAAAGCCCCGAAAATCGAACCGGAGGCGTCCCCTGAGAAAGTCCCCGAGCCGGAGCCGATGACCCGCTCCATGCCGAAGGCCCAACCGCGGAAAGCCCCTGTGCCCGTCCCCCACACCTCGGCTGAGGTTGCGCCGGGTTGCTGATGCAAAGCAGCGTCTAAGGCCAAGTCACCGCGGGACCTGACGCCCAGAGTACCAGCAGTGGGCAATGTCCAACAGGTCTCGCGGGGCCCGACCCATGCGCCGGAGCTCGCAGCAGCGCTGTACTAGGACAGGGAGCCGGTACCGTTGGGCCTGGAGATTGAAGAGAGGGAAAGAAAGAAGGCGGAGTTGGTGGCCCGTGCAATCCGGGAAAAAGAGAACCTCCGTCAGGCAACTTTCCGTGTCCGGGGCCCGCTGTACGAAGGGCAGGTGAGGCGGTTTGATGTCCGCCGGGGCTATGGATTTATATATGAACCGGGCCTGGAGGCCGAAGTGTTTATAGCCCGGCGGGATGTGAATGCTCACCTGCCAGAGGAGCATCCCGGTCGTAACCTGATGCCGGGCGACATAGTGCAGTACACCCGGCACTGTGGGGAGAGGGAGTGGTTCGCGCTGGATGCTAAGTTAAGGGGCAGCCAGGAGTCCCGTGTGAGCGCCGCGCCCCCTCCCTCAGGTGATGTCGAGGACTCAGAGTGATGGCAGCGGAGCACCTTTGCACCGTCCCCGTTGGGACCACCAGTCAGTATGTTTACAAGTTTTAAAAAGTTTTGCAAAAATGAAAAATCGATTACCGAACAGTAACCTGATTGTCTACCGTGATTGGAAACCGGCCGTTGCCGGCACTGTTGTCCCCGTGGGGACCCTTCAAAAAGTTTTGCATAGGAACTCCTATGGACAAGCCCGTGAAATTGCAGGGCAACCACAAACGTTAAGTGGCTTGTAAATATAAATCTGTTGTTGCAGCTAACCGTAACCGCCTCCGGAGAGGCAGGTTGGAGGGAGGGCCCGCAGTGGAGCAGGCTGGGGCCCAGCCACCCCAGGAACTGGTGGCTACCCTCTGGAGGGGAAGGACAGATCCCGCTCGGGTAACTGGTTCAGGACTGGGGTCAAGGGGTGCTGCCTGGGTTTTAGGGGCAGCATCAGGGCCAGGTTACTTGGGTGGGAGAGAGCGGCAGCTGCAACCGTTTTAATGTTACCATTTTGCAACGTTTAAGTACCGAACCTCCCGATGTGGGATGATGTCATAATTTGTATGTGTGTTATTCTCTTTTTTATATCTTTTCAGAAAATAAAACCGGTGTTGGACGGGCAGCCCGCGGACGGTCTGCATTTTGCTAAGGGGGAATGTGACGCCCTGGGCAAGCCAGGGGTCACAGGTCATAACACCACCACACCCTACACCCCAGTTAGGAACACCAAGGCTAACCAAAAATCCTTGTTGCCTTCCTCCAGGGGCTGATGTCCACACCAGGGGGTGGGCCAGGTGGTTGGCTCCGCCCACCAAGGATTTCACAGCCCTGGAGGCGGGAAAACCAGGCAGAACAGTTAGGTAGTGAAGTAGAAGGAAGTGGTAGAGGAGGACAGTGAGAGTGGTGACAGAAAAAGGAACAGTTAAGAAAGCCTGAAGTTGGTCCGGGTGTGTGCCCCGGACTGAGACAGCAAGGTCAGCAGATGGCGGTGACTGTCTGCAGGAGAGGCTGCTTGGAGGTTGCCGAAAGGACCGCGGACGGGTGGTGGCCCGGCGGTACCGGAGCGGTATACGAAGAGCAGTCAGCACCATTGGCAGGGGCCTTTCGGATCCCGGCAAGGCTAGGAGTCGCCGTGAATTTGCCAAATCCGTTAGTGAAGAGGACCTCTGGGTCTCCCAACAACCAAGTCCCAATTGAAGGCAACAGTCCAACCGTTGGAGAGAGACACCGCCACCGCCAGGGCACCAGTTTCTCAGGGCCAGCGCCTGCGGGCAAAGTAGGTCTCCTCTGGCCCATATCCAAGCCGGGGAGCGGGTTACCGGTGGGAACCCATCGTTACCATCATCATCTCAGGTGCAGGAAAAGGGACCATTACCGTCAACTACTGGGGAACAGCAAGTGCAGCCGTCCGTGGGAACCGTCTTTCCAGCCGTGTGTTTTACCGAGAACTGTGTCCCTGTCTCAGGCTGAGTGAGTACCACAGTGCCGCAAGGCACAGCGCTGCCCCCGCGTCCCTACACCCCACCAAGCCCTGCACCGGCCCCGCCATCCCTCATCACCCACCTCATCACTGGGCCCCGGGACAACTACCCCCTAGCCACGGAGGGGAGAACCAACAACTTTGCTGCTCCCTGTCATCAGTCCCCGGGATTCCCATACAGAGCAGCGGTGGTGTCAACAAATCACCACAACCGTGGGTGGCGTCACGGACAATAAACTATCCCAAAAACCAATCCCCTTTCACTCACGGGCGAGGAGCGCCGCTCGAGTCCCCGGGATCCGGCCCATCGCTCGAGCCACCGAGCAGCAGCAGGCCGCAGCAGCCGCGGCAGCCGGACCCGAGCAGTGGGAGAGCGCGGCGTCCCCTCCTCCGCCCACGACACCCCCATCCATCATCACCAATGGGAACCTGCAGCAGCGGCCCTACTATCCATGGCAGCAAACTGCCAGAGGCGTAGTCGGACTATATTTTTAATTTTATTTTTTATTTTTCATTTAAAACTGTTCGACAGAGATCCCTGGTCCAAGACCCCTCGAGCCACGGACCGCCCGGATCTGAGCAGCTCAGCTGCCTCAGGGCGCGACAGTGGCATGGAAAGATTTCAGCAGAGAGGGGCACTTCTCTCACAAGTGGATACCACTGAAATGTTTCCAAGCCACTAATCCAGGCAGTCTCACAGTTGGCAGCACATTGAACTGATGAAGGTCTGAGTGAAGACCGAAACATTTTCACCCATAACTGGATTCACTGCTCTTTTAAATAATAAACAATTTTCAAGTACTTGGAAATGTTCTGATTTCTGATTTTAATGTTATGGTTTTGGACCACACCGAAGCACCCATATTTATTACTAGAAGTGCCACCCTATATAGCCCACTGGTCAGATACTGGACTGTTCTTTTTCTCCTTGATCTTCTGGACTACAATCATTATTGATGATCTAGTTTTGACCTTAGCTGGGTAAACTAGTCAGTGGCCAGGAAGCCCCGCTGAGAAGACCAGACCCTATAAGTCTGACCAGAGAAACCCGAAAGTAGTGTAGTGTTTAGTGGAACCTTAAAGACAAAACTACAAAGACATACTGTCACAAACCACCGGGGGGGTCACTCAGAAATCCCCCGCGCTGGCTACCAGTACGTCACAATCGGGGGGTAACAAGTGGGGGTCACCCCTCCTTTATACCTCCCGACCGACAGACAGAGCACGTGACGCGCTCTCTAGCGCCCCTCTTATAGTCAGGCCAATTATGGAATTGCCCGACAATAAGCAAGGAGGCCGCTATACTACTTATGCCGATTATTGAAGGGTCCCCGGTGAGAGTAAGGTATATATTCCCCCGACCTCCGCGGGCGGAATATATAAAACCTCCCCGAGTCTCACTGGCCTCCCCACAATAATCCTTGGCACAAACTCGCTGCCACCAACCGATTTACGGTAACTATTAGCCGAACACACAGACGTGGGATTCAAGATCGAGATAACAGAACAGCCCAAGATTAATTATATAATTTAATCAGCCTAAAGCACACTAGAAACTACAATATATACAATAGGGAATCTACAGAATATACATATGTCAGAGTACAGTTACAGATAAAGCATGGGTTACAAACAGGCATACACAGTTCCAGCAGTTACCTTGTTGCGTCTGGCCACAGGGGGGCGCTGTAGACCAGGTTTCCAGGAACTCCCTCACAGGTCTTTCCCAACCAGGCCCCCGAGCAGAAGAACACTGGAAAATGGCCGAAGTAGGGTTATCAACCTGGGCAGATCCAGGTCCCCTCCTACCTTCGTGACCTCACAGGGAGCACTGCCACTCCCCCTGCATGGATCAGAATTATCCAGCAAAGGGGATATTGGCCATAACTTTGCCTGGGAGCGTCGTAGGCGGACGCCAATGCTCTCATTGTGACAGTTATGAATTTAGCTACAGAACGAGGGGACTCATGACCTGTCTGCCAGTTCCCCATTGGCTGATATCACGCCTGGGGCATTTCCCAATGTCCTGCTCCCATAAAAAGGGGGTGCCGGCATCGTCCACATGCGGAGACACCATTTTTATGGTTGCCATATTTATCGGAAATATGGCTTGCGAGATATGAACCATTTTTTACTGGAGTCGTTCTGTCTGGCTATTTCCATAGCCTTGCTAACTAGCTAGCAGCCCCCACTACAGGGTCACGGCAGGGAGTCATCCTGTGTCCATTGTCCCTAAGCCACCTAATTTCCATATCACAGGACATGGCCATGGGATTTGTTGCTAAACCAGTTGTGTGAAGGAAAGGGGGGGTGACACCAGGAGAGGGCTTCCTGACATACTTGAGTATCATGATTTATCGTCATATCTCCGGATTTACCTCACACCTCCCCCCTTTTGAGGGCGCTAGGGGGCAGCACACTCCGGTGTTCCCCCGTGCGCCCGTCCGCGACCTCTCCTTGTCGGGACAGCCCGTCTGCGTTACCGTGGTCACGGCCCCTTTTGTGGCGAATGGTGAAGTTGTATTGCTGGAGCGCAAGGCTCCATCGCAACAATCGCCCATTCGTCCCAGAGACGGTGTGCTACCAGCTGAGGGGATTGTGGTCCGTCTCCACGATGAAGTGGCGCCCGTATAGATAGGGTTGCAGACGCTGCAGGGCCCACACTATGGCCAGGCACTCCTTCTCCATCGTGGAATAGGCAACTTCCCTTGGTAACAGCTTCCTGCTCAGGTACAAGACTGGGTGCTCTTGGCTCGCAGAGTCCACCTGGCTGAGCACCGCACCGAGGCCGAAGTCACTGGCGTCGGTCTGTACTACAAACGGCCGCGTGAAGTCGGCTGCCTGTAGCACGGGCGGGCTGG
The DNA here is from genome assembly GCF_048569485.1 of Anomaloglossus baeobatrachus. NCBI lineage: Eukaryota > Metazoa > Chordata > Amphibia > Anura > Aromobatidae > Anomaloglossus > Anomaloglossus baeobatrachus. The sequence goes on along the minus strand of NC_134358.1, from coordinate 27,406,238 downwards.
ACAGGGCGTCCTTTAGGGCCCGGAAGGCTGTCTCGCAGTCCATTGTCCAATCGACTGCAGAGGGCAGCTTCTTCTTGGTGAGGTCCGTCAAGGGCTTTGCCAGGCTACTATAGCATGGAACAAACCTCCTATAGTACCCAGCGGTCCCCAAGAAGGACATCACCTGCTTCTTGGTCCTGGGGGTGGGCCAGGATGCGATGGCTTCCACTTTCTCAGGCTCGGGCTTCAGTGTTCTCCCACCTACCCGGTGACCGAGGTACTGGACCTCGCTCATGGCCAGCTGACACTTTCCCGGCTTGATGGTCAAACCTGCCCGGTGGATCCGCCTGAGCACCTGTGCTAGATGCTCTAGGTGGTCCTCCCAGGTGGGACTGAAGACGGCAATGTCATCTAGGTACGCGGCCGCGTACCCTTCAAGTCCCTTGAGCAGGGTGTTGACCATCCGCTGGAAAGTGGCAGGGGCATTCCTCATCCCGAATGGCATCACCGTGGACTCGTATAGTCCAAATGGGGTAATAAAGGCAGAGCGTTCCCTGGCCTTGCGAGTCAGGGGGATCTGCCAATATCCCCGGCTCAGGTCCATGATGGTCAGGTACTGAGCCCCGGCCAACTGATCGAGCAGGTCATCGATGCGTGGCATTGGGTACGCATCGGCGACCGTGACAGCATTGAGCCCCCTGTAGTCCACGCAGAACCGAGTGGTTCGGTCCTTCTTAGGGACGAGGACTACAGGCGAGGCCCAAGCGCTGTTGGATGCCTGGATCACCCCCAGCTTCAGCATCTCGTCAATCTCCTGGCGCATGTGTTGCTGCACCTCCAGGGAGACCCGATACGCTGAACGCCGGATCGGGGGATGATCCCCAGTGTCCACGTGATGGACAGCCAAGTCAGTCCTTCCGGGCTGGTTGGTAAACAACCCCCGGAAGGGGAGGAGGGTGGCCCACAGCTGGGACCGTTGGTCTTCCAAGAGCTGGTGGCCAACCTCCACATCCTCAATGGATCCGCCTGCCCTAACCTGGGCTAGCATATCCAAGAGGGTTTCCGCTTCTCCCTCCTCGGGCAGGTTGCACACGGGGAGCGCACATGCCTCCCGCTCATGATGTGCCTTCATCATGTTCACATGGAAGGGCTTCCGCCTTCCACGGGCAGGGTCCAGGGTGACCAGGTACGTTACAGGGTTGAGCTGCTGGTACACGAGGTATGGGCCTTCCCAGGCTGCCTGAAGCTTGTCTTGTGGTACGGGGACCAGTACCCACACCTTTTGACCCACTTGGTAGGTCCTCTCACAAGCGTTCTGGTCGTACCAACGCTTCTGATCGGCCTGGGCTTGAGCCATATTGTCGTGTACCAGTTGCGTCAAGGCCTGCATTTTGTCCCGGAAGCGCATGACATACTCGATAACCGACACTCCAGGGGTGGCCAAATCCCCTTCCCAAGCCTCTTTCACCAGAGCCAGGGGGCCCCGCACACGTCGCCCGTACAGGAGCTCAAACGGTGAGAATCCTGTTGAGGCCTGTGGAACCTCCCGGTAAGCAAATAACAGGTGTGGGAGATACCGCTCCCAGTCACGCCCATGGGAGTCGACCAACATCTTAAGCATCTGCTTTAAGGTGCCATTGAACCGCTCGCACAGGCCATTAGTCTGTGGATGGTACGGGCTGGCCACCAGATGTCGCACCTGGACTTGCTTACAGAGGGCCTCCATCAGCTGGGACATGAATTGGGTCCCCCGGTCAGTGAGCATTTCCTGGGGAAAACCCACTCGGGAGAAAATCTCCAGCAATGCGGTGGCCACCTTGTCAGCCCGAATGGACGACAAGGCCACTGCTTCTGGGTACCGGGTGGCATAGTCCACTACCGTCAGTATGAAGCGTTTCCCGGAGCTGCTGGGGATGGCCAGCGGGCCGACCAGATCCACAGCCACCCTCCTGAAAGGCTCATCGATGATTGGCAGAGATACTAGTGGGGCTTTGGGGCGTGGCCCCGCCTTCCCCACTCTCTGACAGGTTTCACACGAACGGCAGTAGGCAGCCACATCGGCCCCCATTTTTGGCCAGTAGAAATGCTGGTTTAACCTGGCCTTGGTCTTAGCGATCCCTAGGTGTCCGGCCATCGGAATCTCATGTGCGATCCGCAACAACTCCGTCCGGAACGGATAGGGTACCACCAACTGTCGGTCCCTGGGCCACGCCTCCGGTGAACCCTGCTGGACCGTGGCCCGGTACAGCCGTCCTTGGTCCCAGACCACTCGCTCCGGGTCCGAGTCCGAGGGAGGCTGTGCCGCCTGCTCCTTAAGAGCTTTCAGGCTGTCGTCAGCTTCTAACGCTGCCTGAAACCCCTGACTAGATGTGGTCAGAATCGACGAGACTGTCACATCTTCAGTCAGTACCCCGGGACCTGTGTCCTGGCCTCCACCTGACTCGGCTGCCACTTGGTCAGAAGGGGAAGAGCTATCGGACCTCCGGGAGGCCCCTTGGCTTCCAGCACTCCCACTGCGGGTGACAGCGGCCACAGCCGCTGCGACCGTGGGTCGTGCCTGCTCCTCCTCCGTTCCTGACCAAGTCGCCGGTTCAGGCAGACCTACCTGGCTTCCTGACACCCCGGTTGTGGGGGAACCATGCACCGAGATCTTACCTGGGAGCACTTCCGCTCCTGGACCGGCCCCAATCTCACCTGCCTGTTCCCCTCCTGCAGCAACAGAACCCCGCTGTGAAATCTCTGGGGACCCCACATTTGCTGTGGTAGCCCCCACCCCACACACTGGTCCTCCCCCTGCAGCACCCTGCTCTCTGCTTATCCCTGCAGAGGGCAACAGATCCCAGCTCACAGGCTGGTTACTTGTAGAGGCATTGTCACACCTTTCTCTGACCCCCTCCCCTGTCACAGCTGCAGCTGTGTGTGTGTCTATGGTGTCTATGCAAGCAGAAATATCAGAGTTCACTCCCTCCTCCCTTACATCATTCATAGATAACACATTAACATTGTCCGGAGGCATGTCAGTACTGGCTGAAGGTTCAGCCCTCGGTTGGGGCCCAAACTGGGAGGTTATCTGCCCCAAATCTGTCCCAAGTAGCACGTTTGCAGGGATCCGATCAGTTACCCCCACCTCCCTCACCCCTCGCCCTGCGCCCCAGTCCACATAAATGTCAGCAACAGGCAGCGCCGGGTCAGTGCCTCCAATCCCGGAGACAGCGAGGGTTTTTCCAGGGATCAAGTCTTGGGGGGACACCATCTCAGGCCGCACCAGAGTCACCTCCGAGGCGCTGTCTCGCAGTCCTATGGTCACAGACCGGCCGACGGTGACAGGTTGGAAGCTGTCCAGGGACCTACCACCACCCCCACCCACACAATACACCTTGGGCGGCCCTTGGGACGGGGACGGAGCCGGGGCCTTAGGACGCTGAGGGCACATGGCCTTGAAGTGTCCAGGTAGGTTGCACTGGTGGCACCGTCTTGGTTCCGCCACGGGCCTGGAGAGGGGAGTTGAGGGGGACACCCCCTGCAGTCTAGGGGCAGGTGGGGCAGTCGCAGAATTCATCTTACCCCCTCTCCAGGTGCTGCTGGTGGCCGCTCTCCTGGCCTCAGGGGCCCGGTTGTTGGTGTAGTCATCGGCAAGGGCAGCTGTAGCCGTGGACCCCTTTGGCTTCTGGTCTCGGATGAACTGGCGGAGATCCTCAGGGCAGTTCCACAAGAGTTGCTCCGTGATGAACAAGTCCAGGATCTCCGGTCCGGTGGAAAGCTGCAGGCCTTGGGTCCAGTGGTCGGCAGCTCGGGCAAGTGCCCGCCGGTGGTCAGCCCAGGAGTCCTTTGGTCCCTTCTGTAGGCTCCGGAACTTCTTGCGGTAGGACTCTGGAGTGAGGTTGTACTGTTGGATCAGGGCCCGCTTGATGGTGTCGTAGCCCTGATCTGCCTCAGCAGGCAAGTCCCCAAGGATATCCAGGGCCTTACCCCTTAAACGGGGGGTCAGGTATTTGGCCCACTGGTCCTTGTCCAGATGGTGCTGCAAGCAAGTCCGTTCAAAAGCAGTCAAGAAAGAGTCCAAGTCTCCATCCTTCTCCAGCACTGGGAAGTCCTCAACACGGACCTTTGGAAGTTTGGTGTCTCGAAGGTCACATGTGGCTGATGAGGGCCGGAGCTGAGCTAGCTGCAGCTGGTAGTCACGGTCTGCCTGTCGCTCTCGCTCTTCACGCGCTGCCTGCCGCTCTCGCTCCGCAGCCTCACGCTCTGCGTGCCGCTCCGCAGCCTCAGCGTCACGCGCTGCCTGCCGCTCTGCCCTGCGCTCTGCCAGGAGTTCCTTGTAGCCCTTCTGGTCTCCAGCCTGGAGAAGGGCCATAGCCATTTGAAGAAGGCTATCCGAGCCTCCCAGGCTCGGTGGAATGGCACGTGGTGATCTGCGGCACGCTGCAGAGCTAGGCGATTCACTGTCCCTTTCAGAGCGGAGGGCTGGCATCTGGCTCGTTGAGGAACCTTGGGTGAGCTCCTCCTCATCTTGTCCAGCAGTGCCAGGTTGCGCAATGTCCTCGGCAGAACGGTTTTCTGGCGTCGAGCTCCTGGAGGACTCGTGGGCAACCTCCTCATTGCTGTCCACAGCACCGTCCTCCCTCTCTTCGGCTCCTGCCTTAGCATTGGCCAGTTGCATAGCTCTGCTCCTGGTGCCATCAGCCATTCTTGCAGACTTTTGGTCACTGACACAGAACTGACACCTGATGCCTCCACACACCTTACAGTATCTGCACTCTGACACTCTAGTGTTGAGCTAGTCTGAAGACCCCAGCAGCCACAGCTGCTGCAGGCAGTCTTTAGTGTCTGGGAGTATGGGTCTCACACTCACACACACTATTATCTCGATCCCACCGCTATGCCACCAATATGTCACAAACCACCGGGGGGGTCACTCAGAAATCCCCCGCGCTGGCTACCAGTACGTCACAATCGGGGGGTAACAAGTGGGGGTCACCCCTCCTTTATACCTCCCGACCGACAGACAGAGCACGTGACGCGCTCTCTAGCGCCCCTCTTATAGTCAGGCCAATTATGGAATTGCCCGACAATAAGCAAGGAGGCCGCTATACTACTTATGCCGATTATTGAAGGGTCCCCGGTGAGAGTAAGGTATATATTCCCCCGACCTCCGCGGGCGGAATATATAAAACCTCCCCGAGTCTCACTGGCCTCCCCACAATAATCCTTGGCACAAACTCGCTGCCACCAACCGATTTACGGTAACTATTAGCTGAACACACAGACGTGGGATTCAAGATCGAGATAACAGAACAGCCCAAGATTAATTATATAATTTAATCAGCCTAAAGCACACTAGAAACTACAATATATACAATAGGGAATCTACAGAATATACATATGTCAGAGTACAGTTACAGATAAAGCATGGGTTACAAACAGGCATACACAGTTCCAGCAGTTACCTTGTTGCGTCTGGCCACAGGGGGGCGCTGTAGACCAGGTTTCCAGGAACTCCCTCACAGGTCTTTCCCAACCAGGCCCCCGAGCAGAAGAACACTGGAAAATGGCCGAAGTAGGGTTATCAACCTGGGCAGATCCAGGTCCCCTCCTACCTTCGTGACCTCACAGGGAGCACTGCCACTCCCCCTGCATGGATCAGAATTATCCAGCAAAGGGGATATTGGCCATAACTTTGCCTGGGAGCGTCGTAGGCGGACGCCAATGCTCTCATTGTGACAGTTATGAATTTAGCTACAGAACGAGGGGACTCATGACCTGTCTGCCAGTTCCCCATTGGCTGATATCACGCCTGGGGCATTTCCCAATGTCCTGCTCCCATAAAAAGGGGGTGCCGGCATCGTCCACATGCGGAGACACCATTTTTATGGTTGCCATATTTATCGGAAATATGGCTTGCGAGATATGAACCATTTTTTACTGGAGTCGTTCTGTCTGGCTATTTCCATAGCCTTGCTAACTAGCTAGCAGCCCCCACTACAGGGTCACAGCAGGGAGTCATCCTGTGTCCATTGTCCCTAAGCCACCTAATTTCCATATCACAGGACATGGCCATGGGATTTGTTGCTAAACCAGTTGTGTGAAGGAAAGGGGGGGTGACACCAGGAGAGGGCTTCCTGACATACTTGAGTATCATGATTTATCGTCATATCTCCGGATTTACCTCACACATACCTACCAGGAAAGCAGTGGCTATGCATTAAAATAAACAATATGATCAAATTAGCAAAGAAAATGCATGGTCCAAGATGTGAGCAAACCCCAAACACTTAAAGGATTTATTTTTAATTGCTTTTTCACTTTAGAGCACTGCTTACGTTGGCCCAGCTTGGCACCAGTGGCCCACCACCAGAATGAGCACATCTTCTTCTTGGTCAAAAATCGATTGTCTCATTCTAAAAGACAATTATGATTGAAAAATTAAAGAGAAACCAGTAGGTCAACCAGTAATAATCTGAAGGAAGACAATCAAAAGAACCATGAACACGACATTGAGAAATGTAAGGAGTAAAGAAGTAGACGAGCTAAAAAGGGTCTTTTGTGGATCTTCAAGACAAAAGTTAGAGAAAAGTTTTAAGAAAATTATTTTCTCTTTGCAGCTCATTTAAATATTAAGTTACTTTCTAAGTAAATTTTTACATGTCATTTAAAAATAAATTCTAGAATATTTTATATTTTTGGATAGTGTTGATGGCATACGTAAGTAATGTAGCAGAAGTAATCACCTCTTTCTCATTAACACCGGCTCCATCTCCACCTCATATGTAACATTTTCTATTGATATATAATATCCAGTAATAGTGGTTTAATGTGTGGATTAGTAAATGGGGTGTATATAGGGTATTATGTGCTTAAAAATCACTGATTACCGCCATTAACGGTTCATGATCTGGAAAACACAGCGTAGCAGAAAAACAGATTCTGCTTGTCACATTTCAAAACAGGACACAGATAGACAATTTTCTCTATATACTCTACTTGTCCAGCACAGGCCGGAAAGAGATTGTCCATTTGCACCATGTCTCATGATGCCGGTGTTACATCCTTTAAGGCTGCACATCAAACTTAGATAATGGTATAATGCCTCAAGCATATGGAAAATATGGCATATGGAAAAGGCATTATACCATTATCTAAGTTTGATGTGCAGCCTTATTCTTATATGGTATGTATTTTTTGGCTTGCACTCATATATATATATTAGTGCTCATTTCAGTTATCCTATTCAGTTAGGTGTTACATCCTTGTCTTAACCTGCTACTACATTTTCTGCCACCAGGTGGAGTCAATCAAAGCTTTAGATGGCGCTGTGGGGTATTCCAACCAAGTGTATAAACTTGGCTGGTAATTATGGTGCCACTTAGCTAGGGAGTTTGTGTGTTGTGGCAGTGTCAAGGGAGAAATTTGGGTAAGACTGCTAATGGAGTCTTTGTTCAGGGCAAATCCAAAGGACGGGTCCAAATTAGCTATCTGTACGGATATTATGAGACTCAATAATCAATGAACACAGGACATGTTCTCTGATTGGAAACAAACAAGGAAGAATGGTCCTGCACCACTGCGTGTTACCTGTGTTACCGCATATACCGGGAGGCGAGCCGTGATCTATCCAAATCCAGCGCGGGGTGCCCGTCACAAGACAAGATCCATGAAGCGGCAAGATAACAAGAAAAGACCGCACTTCTCCGCTGTGCTGGAAATCTTTTATTCAATAACGTGCAGGATTAAAGGCTGGAGGTAACCTGTACGCCAGCAGTATTTTATATATTGTTATAAAATACTCCTTATTTGTCTCTGTTGTCCTATTGTTGATTTATTCATTGTTTGATCCATTTGCATATATGTGTTCATTTTTGTATTTTGTACAAGAATATGGATTCTATGTGTATATGCATGCATTCCCCGTTTGTTTTTATGTGGTTGGTGACGTAACCTGTAAGCACTCCTACAAAAGGGGTGGTGTTTGGTCAACACATTTGGACCCGTGGAAGCCTAATCAATAGGCGAAATGGCCGTCGTCCTCTCCTAGGAGCTGGCGTACAGGTTACCTCCAGCCTTTTATCCTGCACGTTTTTGAATAAAAGATTTCCAGCACAGCGAAGAAGTGCGGTCTTTTCTTCTTATCTTGCCGCTTCATGTTCTCTGATTGAGCTCAGGCTTGCGTCTAAACTCGTGTATTCCATGGATCAGATATCAGCATTACATTTCAACCTTCAGACATGTACAAAAAGTATCAATCTATCTTTTCACACACATCGAAACAGTACAGGGAGGTGCGTAGGGACATGGAACCCACATTTCATCCCACGGATAATACATTCTCTCTTTGTGTGAAACCACTGATGAGCATAAATACCTTCTCTGTTCATTGTTTGTACTTTTGTCCATTCGTCCTTGGTTAACCCTTTCTTGAATATACAGCTTAGAATCATATTATGGCGTCTGTGCAATTGTCATATAGACACACAGATAATAAATAATGCAATGACAGCTACATTTTGATTATTTACATACACAGATGATATTATTACATTTGAACAAACAATTTATAGCCCAGGCTACCTTCACAGCAGAGCAGATAATTAGTAGTTGCAATTTTTTTCCCTTGTTGTGAGCATTTTGCAGGGCCACACCCTATTTAAACTCCCAGCAGTTTGATGAGAATTTCCAGTTATAAGTATTTACTGTTTCCCTGACATGCCCTGCTGCTTGACCTTAAAATCTTTTACTGACTCTGATGCAACTTAACCTTCCATGTTTCTGTTGATTTCTTTATTTTGGTTTTGTACTGTCTTGTCAATTATGCTTTGCCAGCTTGCTACACCGGCCAGCAGGTACACATTGGATGTAACCTAGAAGACCTTGTTGTAAGTTTTGATGCCTATACAGGGTTAAAAGAGTGAACGGCAGAGTATCTCTGAGACCGGCTAAGCAATTTATTAATTTAAAACTAACAAACCTGGAAGTTCCACCATACTACAATTTAGTAATGTCCCATGATGCCCAATGATTCTTTTGGAGCTTTGTCCTGAGAACATTCTTAAAACGAAGCTCCATGAGAATCGATGGATGTCGTGGGACATTACTCCATTGGATTGAGGCAGAACTTCTAGGATTTCTTTTTAATTAATAAATTGCTAAGCAGATCCAAGAGAATAAATTGGTGAATGAGGAAATGTGGGGGAGTGTTTATTCAAATAAACTATTTTTCCTTCTCTGTGTGTGTTTTTTAATCCCATACTTGCCGGGTTGGTAATGGGCGTGTCTGATAGACGCCTTGTCATTACTAAACCCTAGGCTTGATTTCAGCTCCCAATTCACAGCTGACATCAACTCCAAAAGTATTACCCTGAATCGGGAAGAGGCGGGTAAGGCCCCTGAATTGGCACATCTAATGCAATTGCCACTTCTGGGCAGCTAACAGATGCTATTTTTAGGCTAGAAAGGACCAAATAACCATGGACCTTCCCAGCCTGATAATACCAACACCCAGCTGTCTGCTTTACCATAATTGGTTTTCAAAAATAGGGCGGAGCCCATGTTATTTGTTTGTTATTTATTTAAATAATTTGGAAAAAAAACAGCATGGAATCCCCTCTACTCATAACCAGTCAAGATAAACCTTACAGCTGAGCACTGCAGCCCGCTGGTTATCAAAATAGTTGGAAGCCCATGCTGTTTTGTTTTTATAATTACGGTATATATATAAATAAATAACAAAAAAATTACATAGGCTCCGTCTTATTTTTTTCAGCTTTATTCCTATCCACATTTATTTTCAGGGCAATTGTATCCATTTTGCTTCCTAACCCTTTCTATGACCAGTTTACAGCACTGAAGTTCAGGTCTTCATTGACTTATATTGTTTTCGTTGTTCAGAGTCAAGTCCGGGATAAGTCCGTGTTCCGAACCAAACTTTTAACTAAAGTGCGGCCAAATCCGGGGAACCTGAACTTCCATGGGTCCGCTTATAAATAGAAAATGCCCTTTTCTGTTTCACATTACTGTGGCTAGTGCAAAAAGGTAATAAAGGCATAATTGGGGAAGTTTGGAGTAGAAAGACCTTATAACTACATAGAGCCCAGACCTCAAACCCATGGATCAGTTTTCTGATGAAATAGAACAGAGATTGTGAGCCCAACCTCTTCTCAACACCAGTGTCTGACCTCACAAATGCTTTTATTGATAAACTAGCTGTAGTACCTAGGCATTGCCTGGGATAGTAACTGTGTCTCTGTCTCTCTCCCAGTCTCTGTCTGTCTCTGTCTGTCTCTGTCTGTCTGTTTGTCCCTTTTGTTTTGTCTCTGTCTGTCTCTGTCATTTGTCTCTGTCTGCCTGTCTCTGTCTGTTTGTCTCTGTCTGTTTCTGTTTGTTTGTCTCTGTCTGTTTGTCTCTCTGTCTGCGTCTGTCTGTCTGTGTCTGTCTATCTGTGTCTGTCTGTCTGTGTCTGTCTGTCTGTCTCTGTTTGTCTCTGTCTGTCTGTCTCTATCCATGTGTGTCTCTGTCTGTCTGTGTCTAGCTCTCTCTCTGTGTCTGTCTGTCTCTCTCTATCTATGTGTCTGCTTTCCCCGCCTGTCTCTGTCTCTTTCCCTGTCTTTTTGCTTGTCTCTGTCTCTTTTCATATTTTTGTCTCTTTCCCTGTCTGTCTCTTTTCATATTTTTGTCTCTTTCCCTGTCTCTTTCACTGTCTCTTTCCCTGTCTGTCTGTCTCTGTCTGCCTCTGTCTCATTTCCTGTCTGTCTCTCTCTCTGCGTCTTTCCCTGTCTGTCTGTCTCTGTCTGCCTCTGTATTTTTCCCTGTCTCTCTTTTTGTCTCTTTCTCTCTATCCGTCTCCCCACCGACATCTTATTACTTCACACATAAGCTTCTTATACTAACAATTTATTTTGTTCCTATAGCAACCAATCACAGCTGCTATTACTAACCCGTAGCTCGCAGCTCCATTGACTTTAATTGAGGCAGTTTTTTTGGAGAGCAACTGTAAAGTGTGGGGTTAAATTTTGGCTTCAAAACATAGTCTATGATGTTGCCTGAGTCACATGAGGCATCTGTGCAAAATCTCATGATTGTACAGTCATATGAAAAAGTTTGGGCACCCCTATTAATGTTAACCTTTTTTCTATATAACAGTTTGGGTTTTTGCAACAGCTATTTTAGTTTCATATATCTAATAACTGATGGATTGAGTAATATTTCTGGATTGAAATGAGATTTATTGTACTAACAGAAAATGTGCAATCCGCATTTAAACAAAATTTGACAGGTGCAAAAGTATGGGCACCTCAACATAAAAGTGACATTAATATTTTGTAGATCCTCCTTTTGCAAAAATCACAGCCTCTAGTTGCTTCCTGTAGCTTTGGATCCTGGATGAAGGTATATTTGACCATTCCTGTTTACAAAACAATTCCAGTTCAGTTAAGTTTGATGGTTGCCGAGCATGGATCGCACGCTTCAAATCATCCCACAGATTTTCAATTATATTCAGGTCTGGGGACTGGGATGGCCATTCCAGAACATTGTAATTGTTCCTCTGCATGAATGCCTGAGTAGATTTGGAGCGGTGTTTTGGATCATTGTCTTGCTGAAATATCCATCCCCTGCGTAACGTCAAGTTCGTCACTGATTCTTGCACATTACTGTCAAGAGTCTGCTGATACTGAGTTGAATCCATGCGACCCTCAACTTTAACAAGATTCCCGGTGCCGGCATTGGCCACACAGCCCCAAAGTATGATGGAACCTCCACCAAATTTTACTGTGGGTAGCAAGTGCTTTTCTTGGAATTCCGTGTTTTTTTGCCTCCATGCATAACGCCTTTTTGTATGACTAAACCACTCAATATTTGTTTCATCAGTCCACAGGACCTTCTTCCAAAATTTAACTGGCTTGTCCAAATGTGCTTTTGCATACCTCAGGCGACTCTGTTTGGGGCGTGCTTGCAGAAACGGCTTCTTTCACATCACTCTCCCATACAGCTTCTCCTTGTGCAAAGTGCGCTGTATTGTTGACCGATGCACAGTGACACCATCTGCAGCAAGATGATGCTGCAGGTCTTTGGAGGTGGTCTGTGGATTGTCCTTGACTGTTCTCACCATTCTGCTTCTCTGCCTTTCTGATATTTTTCTTGGCCTGCCACTTCTGGGCTTTACAAGAACTGTACCTGTGTTCTTCCATTTCCTTACCATGTTCCTCACAGTGGAAACTGACAGTTTAAATCTCTGAGACAACTTTTTGTATCCTTCCCCTGAACAACTATGCTAAATAATCTTTGTTTTTAGATCATTTGAGAGTTGTTTTGAGGAGCCCATGATGCCACTCTTCATAGGAGATTCAAATAGGAGAACTACTTGCAAGTGGCCACCTTAAATACCTTTTCTCATGATTAGATACAGCTGACTATGAAGTTCAAAGCTCAATGAGGTTACAAAACCAATTTAGTGCTTTAGTAAGTCAGTAAAAAGTAGTTAGGAGGGTTCAAATCAAGAAATTGATAAGGGTGTCCATACTTTTGCACCAGTCAAATTTTGTTTAAATGCGGATTGCACATTTTCTGTTAGTACAATAAACCTCATTTCAATCCATAAATATTACTCAGTCCATCAGTTATTAGATATATGAAACTGAAATAGCTCTTGCAAAAATCCAATTTGTTATAAAGAAAAAAGGTTAACATTCATAGGGGTGCCCAAACCTTTTCATATGACTGTAAATGCGACGGTGCGGATTCCTTTAGCGGACTTACATACTCAACTTTATATATTAGATGGGTAAAATTTAAGGGGTAGCCACTAAAAAATTCACTATAGTCAGTCATTTTGGACCACAGGCTGAGTTAGAGAACCCTCGTCCAATTGAAGAGCAAGTAGAACCATGTTTGGACTGGCCAACCTGGGAATTCCTTTATGGACCGCTGTGCTGGAGTGGTGCAGTACACAGATGTACAGATATGTGTAGCTTCATTTATTTAAAAAATTGCTTTATTATATAGAAGCATAGGCAAATTTGGGCGCAAGTATCATGTAATATTCATGGAACCGAATAGTAGAAGTAGACCCCAAGAATCAAAGTCACTAATGGGCTCTTGACATCCCAGTTTGACATTACATGGTGTGGTGATGACTAGAGATGAGCGAACCGGTCCCGGTTCGGCTCGAGGTCGGTTCGCCGAACGGAGGTCCCGTTCGAGTTCGGTTCGTCGAACGTTCGACGAACCGAACTCGAACCGCATAGGAAACAATGGCAGGCATTCACAAACACATAAAAACACATAGAAAACACCCTCAAAGGTGTCCAAAAGGTGACAAACAACTCACAACACAACACAAACACATGAGAAAGTGACAAGGACATATACTCATGCGAAAACAAAAGAGCAGGACAAGGAAAAAGAGGAGGAGACACAGATATAGGCATGGCACGGCCTTCTAAAATCATGTAAAACACCGCAAGGTGACTCCAAGCGGAGTCTCCCTGTTTTCCAAAAATTGGGCCCAACACACACCCACCCCTTCAGTGGCAGCAGTTGTGCCCTAGTTGGAAACAGGATGTTTTGATTTGCATCAAGCACATTCCAAATCCACAAGCATTTACTCTCCCCAGGATGACACAGGGGTAGTAAATTCCTTGTGGATCCATGACTTGTTCATTTTGATGAACGTTAGTCTGTCCACATTGTCACTGGACAGACGCGTGCGCTTATCTGTCAGCACACACCCAGCAGCACTGAAGACACGTTCAGAGACAACGCTGGCAGCTGGACACGACAAAATCTCCAAGGCGTAACTGGATAGCTCTGGCCATTTTTCTAGATTTGAAGCCCAAAATGAGCAAGGCTCTATTTGCAAAGTCATGGCATCGATGTTCATTTGGAGATACTCCTGTATCATCCTCTCCAGCCGTTGACTATGTGTCAGACTTGTTGTCTCTGGTGGCCTTGCAAAGGAGGGTCTAAAAAAATTATGAAAAGATTCCATAAAATTGCTGTTACCAGCACCAGATGCGGTGCTACTGGTACGGGTAGACTGTTGAAGATGACGAGACCGTCCCATGTTTGGCAAGTTGCAACTGGGAGATTCCCTCCCTGCACCTGCACGGTTGTTTGGTGGAAAAGCCGAGCTAAGATCGAGTAACAGCTTCTGCTGATACTCCTGCATACGTGCGTCCCTTTCTATGGCTGGAATTATGTCACAAAATTTGGACTTGTACCGGGGATCTAATAGTGTGGCAAGCCAGTAGTCATCATCACTTCTAATTTTGACAATACGAGGGTCATGTTGGAGGTAGTGCAGCAAGAAGGCGCTCATGTGTCTTGCGCAGCCATGCGGACCAAGTCCACGCTGTGTTTGTGGCATAGAGGTGCTAACCGTTCTTTCTTCCTCTGACATCTCCCCCCAACCTCTTTCAACTGAAATTTGACCAAGGTCTCCCTCATCTGCTGAGTCTTCCATGTCCATGGACAGTTCGTCCTCCATTTCTTCATGTTCTCCTGCACCTTCCTCAACATTTAGCCTGCTACTATGCGCCCTTGTTGATCCCTGTCCCCCATGGTCTCATGCCTGGCGCGTTGTTGATGATGAACGTCTGGACCTTGGTGATGTTGTTGTGTCTTGCGCATATGAATCCTCCTCTAGTTCATCCCCTTCCTGTTGTCCCACCCCCTGACTCCGAATAGTGTTTAGCGTGTGCTCCAGCATGTAAATGACTGGAATCGTCATGCTGATAATGGCATTGTCAGCGCTAAACATATTCGTCGCCATGTCGAAACTGTGCAGAAGGGTGCATAGGTCCTTAATCTGAGACCACTCCATCAGGGTGATCTGACCCACCTCTGCATCTCGTTGGCCCAGGCTATACGTCATGACGTATTACACCAGGGCTCGGCGGTGCTGCCACAGTCGCTGTAACATGTGGAGAGTTGAATTCCAGCGTGTCGCCACATCGCATTTCAGGCGATGAACCGGCAGGCCGAAAGACTTCTGGAGCGATGCAAGTCGCTCAGCTGCGTCGCTTGAACGGAGGAAGTGAGCAGAGAGTTTTCGTGCCCTGTTCAGAAGGCCATCTAGGCCGGGATAGTGTGTTAAAAATTGCTGGACGACAAGGTTCAACACGTGAGCCATACAAGGTACGTGTGTCACCTTGCCCAGGCGAAGGGCCGCACCCAGGTTTGCAGCATTGTCGCACACGGCCTTACCAGGCTGCAGGTTGAGTGGAGACAACCATTTATTAAACTCGGACCGCAAAGCTGACCACAACTCCTCAGCTGTGTGACTCTTATTCCCAAGACATGTCAAGCTAAAGACCGCCTGATGCCGTTGCGCTCTGCTGCCAGCATAGTAATGAGGGGTGCGTGATTCCTTCTGCGCAGTGAGAACGCTGGTGGCCTGACCAGGCAGGCTTGGGGCGGAGGTGGAGGACCCAGATGAGGTGGAGGATGCAGAAGCAGTGGCGGAACTTGGACAGACAGAGGATTGACACACAAGTCGTGGGGACGGCAAGACTTGTGCAGCAGACCCTTCACCATCTATCACCATAGTTACCCAGTGCCCAGTCAGCGACATGTAACGTCCCTGTCCATGCTTACTGGTCCAAGTATCGGTGGTGAAATGCACCCGTTCACACACAGAGTTTCTCAAGGAAGCGGTGATGTTGTGTGCGACATGCTGGTGTAGCGCGGGCACACCTTTCTTAGAGAAGTAGTGGCGACTAGGCATCTGGTACTGGGGCACAGCGACAGACATAAGGTCTCTAAAATCCTGTGAGTCCACTAGGCGGAAAGGCAGCATTTCGGTAGCCAACAGCTTACAGAGGGATAGAGTCAACCTCTTAGCTTTGTCATGGGTCGCAGGAAATGGCCTTTTATTTGTCCACATCTGAGGGACAGAGATCTGGCTGCTGTGTGTAGACGGTGTTGAGTAGGGTGTCCCTGGAAAAATGCAGGTTTGTGAGGAAAGTGCGGGCGGAGACATGATGTTGCCTTCATCCAACGTTGGTGCTATCGATGTCTGAGAGAGCTGTACACACTCACTTGTTTCCCCTTCCAAACCAACTGACGACCTACCAAGAAAACTGCCTGTTGCGGTTACAGTGGTGGAAGTTGTGGGTGGAAAAACAGGTGTGACAGCTGTCCCCACAGTCCTAGAAGATGACGAGCGTGCGGATGTACTGGAAGGGGCAGGCGGTGGATGGTTCGCTCCACTAGGCCGCATTGCAGCACAGTGAGCTTCCCACCGGGACATATGATATTTATTCATGTGACGATTCATGGAAGAAGTTGTCAAACTGCTGAGGTTTTGACCTCTACTAAGAGAACCATGACAAATTTTACAGATCACATAATTTGGGCGATCTTTTTCTATGTCAAAAAAGGACCAGGCTAGGCAAGGCTTAGAGGCCATGCGACCTGTTGATCCACCCCGAATAATGCTCAGAGGCAGAGTGGTGGCTGAGGATGCAGTTGTAGACGTGCTACCAGTACTCCGACTGTGTCCAGGAAGGCGCAAGGTAACTTCGTCATCAGTTGCATCCTCCTCCACCACCTCTGTTGACCTCCTCGAGTGCCTGACTGTGGGTTGACAGTAGGTGGGATCTAGAACTTCATCATCAATTGTTGTGTTTGCACTCCCCTCCCCATCAGACCGAGCCTCTTCTTGCCCTGACCGAATATTTAAGTTGTCATCCCAATCGGGTATCTGCGTCTCATCTTCATCAGTATGTTCCTCATTGTCTATAACCACAGGTGTTACAGTTTGTGACAAAGGGTCAACATTATGCTCAGAAACGTGGTCCTCACGGCCTGAATCAGAGTCACAAAGGTTCTGGGCATCACTGCAGACCATTTCCTGTTCTGTACTCACTGTAGCTTGGGAGCAGACCTCTGATTCCCATGCTATAGTGTGACTGAACAGCTCTGCAGACTCAGCCATCTCAGTTCCACCATACTGTGCAGGGCTGATGGAGACTTCAGAGCTGGGAGAAAGCAAGTTTGATTGGGATGACAACTTAGAGGACTGGTGTTTTTTGGATGCGGTACTTGAAGTGGCTGAGAGGGCACTTGTTGGACCACTTGAGATCCATTCAAGCATTTTCCTTTTTTGGCCATCATCTACCTTTGTTCCTGTTATTCGTGTCCGTAAAAAAGGGAGCACATCGGATTGTCCACGGTAAGTAGTAGACATCTTACTTTTGCTGGTAGATGGTCTCTCTTCAGCAGATGATAATGGAGCTTTGCCACCTTCCCCACGGACAAACCCTTTTTTTCCTTTTCCACCACGCCTCTTCCCCTTTCCACCAGCATCTGTCATTTTGCCACTCATGTTGATTGCGACAAGATTGTGCACTTAAAATGTGGTAGTAAAAATTGAGAGGTGGTGTAGATTGCAGCGGTGGTCTAGCTTTATTAACAGCAGAATAATAAAGAATAAATATCCCTGACAATGCAACTACGGCCCTTAAACTGGCAGCATAAATTGCTAGTATAATGGCTTAGTTATAATGAGTTGGAGTGTGCAATGCAGGTAGAGGTGCTGCAAATGTCTTTGCACTAGTGTGACTATAGCAAAGTCCAATAGCCACGTATAGGATGCCACTAGGTACACTGAGTGTTTGCTAGTATAATGGCTTAGTTATAATGAGTTGGAGTGTGCAGAGGACAAGAGGGTACAGTGCCAGGGTTGTGGGGCTCTGGGTAGAGGAATGGAAGCCTGCCTTTCTATTCCCTCCTAATGGGGAAATGCAGCGACGAAATCCCTGACCTTAGCTACACAGACGCTGTCTCTGTTTTCAGGACCTGTCACCTATGGCTCTGACCCTGCCGGTACGAGCCCTTAAAAGGACTTATAGAAAGTGCTCTCCCTAAGCTGTCCAGCGCTGTGTATGGAGCGCATACAGCAGTATCAGCGATAGGACTCAGGACGGAGCTGCGCCAGTGATGTCTGACACCAAGGACGCAGAAGGCAGATAATGGCGTGCTGGAGGAAAATGTCCGGTTTTATAATGCAGGGACATGTGACATGGACATCCTATCACACATGCCGTTGCTTCTCTGGCTAAAAGTCCACTTAGCTGTGTGTGTGTCTGGGATTGGCTGACATAATGGCCCTCCCCACTACACGCGCGCGCTTAGGGAAGGAAGACAAGGAAAAAAAAAAAAATGGCGATCGCCATTATACAAACAGCAGTGATCTGAAGGCGCTGTTCCCGCACACTATACACTGAAATGTCATAATAGTGTGAGTCACAGAGTGACTTACACTATTACAGCGGAAAGCCAGCTAGGAATTAGCTGTTTTTTTGCTGCTAGAACCGTTCTCGAACGTTTCTAGAACTATCGAGCTTTTGCAAAAAGCTCGAGTTCTAGTTCGATCTAGAACAGGCCCCAAAATTACTCGAGCCTAGAACTGGAGAACCTCGAACCTCGAACCACGCTCAACTCTAGTGATGACCCAAAACAGCATAATTAAGAAGATCCATTTAATTTGATTGGGGGAATTTCATCAGATCCTGTTGGGATCCAGGTGATCCATCAGCCCCAAGAATACTCATTCTTTGGAGAACTCATCAATTTGGATACTCCACATCTTGTAGACTATATTGTAATGTAGACCAGAGCGTTCAGATGTACATGATAAATTTCAGAAGCGGTTATAGAACATTTTCGATGAGACTGCAGCAATATGGGGAAATGTGGATTCTCTGGGTCATGTACTGTGGAAATCACACTCTCTTCACTGCAGCGGCTCTAACCCATGAGCAGCGTGGAAAAGAGCAAGACCGGCAAATTATTAACCAGTGATTCCGTCCTGCTCTGTGATGAGAATATTTAAGTGCACAAAGAAGATGACACCAGAACTTAAATGTTACTGAGAATGTAATTAAATTGCATTTCTGCACACGGGAGATGTCACACACGTGTCCAACTTTACCTTCACAAAAATGTAATTACCATACAAATTCAAAACATTATCGCCACATGGTAGCAAAACCATCACCAGGCTGAATTTCACATCAGAACCGCTGTGTGGACATTTTATTTTTTTTTTTACATTTTATCCCTTTTTTGTAACTAAAGGGCGCTTTACACGCTACAATATATCTTACGATGTGTCGGCGGGGTCACGTCGTAAGTGACGCACATCCGGCATCGTAAGTATGATTGTAGCGTGTAACAGCTACGTGCGATTGCGTTTGAACGGTAAAACGTTCATCGCATGCACGTCGTTCAATTCCTAAAAATTAAACGTCAGGTTGTTCATCGTACCCGGGGTAGCACACATCGCAGTGTGTGACACTTCGGGAACGATGAACAACAGCTTACCTGCGTCCTGCGGCTCCCGGCCGGCTATGCGGAAGGAAGGATGTGGGTGGGATGTTTACGTCCCGCTCATCTTCGCCCTCCGCTTCTATTGAATGGCTGCCACGTGACGCAATGTGACGCCGAACGTCCCTCCCACTCCAGAAAGTGGACGTTCGCCGCCCACATCGAGGTCGTATGGACGGGTAAGTACATGTGATGGGAGGGTTACTCGTTTGTGTGACACGTTCAACAAATTGAACGTGCCGCACATACGATGGGGGCGGGTACGATTGCATACGTTATCGTATGCTTAATCATATGGTGGAAAGCAGGCTTAATATTTTTACAATTAGCACCATAGAGTAATTTTGGACATCTTTTAGTAATGTGCCCATCCTGTTGTAATGTGTCCTTCCTTGTCCCCATCCTATAGTAATGTGCCCATCCTTGTCCCATTGTAGTAATGTACCCATACTAGTCCCCATCCTATAGTAATGACCCCATCCTATAGTAATGTGCCCATTCTTGTCCCCATCTTTTAGCAATATGCCCATACTTGTCCCCATCCTATAGTAATATTCCCATCCTTGTCCCCATCCTACAATAATGTCCCCATCCTATAGTAATATGCCCATCCTTGTCCCCATCCTATAGTAATGTGCCCATCCTTGTCCCCATCCTGTAGTATTATGCCCATCCCTGTCCCCTTGCTGTAATGTGCCCATCCTAGTTCCCATCCTATAGCAATGTCCCCAGCCTATAGTAATTTCCCCATCTTATACTAATGTCCCCCTCTTAAAGCAATGTGCCCATTCTTGTCCCAATTTTGTAGTAATGTGCCCATCCCTGTCCCCATCCTATTATAATGTCACCAGCCTTGTCCCAATCATGTAGTAAATAATGTGCCCATCCTTGTACCCATCCTGTAGTAATGTGCCCATCCTTGTCCCCATCCTATAGTAATGTCCCCATCCTATAGTAATGTCCCCATCCTACAGTAATGTGCCCATCCAATAGTAATGTCTCCATCCTATGGTAACGTGCCCATCCATGTCTTCATCTTGTGGTACTGTGCCCATCCTTGCCTCATTCTACAGTAATGTCCCATCCTATAGTAATGTCCCCATCCTACAGTAATGTGCCCATCCTATATTAATGTCCCCATCCTATAGTAATGTGCCCATCGTCCCCATCTTGTAGTAATGTACCCATCCTTGTCCCGATCCTACAGTAATGTCCCCATCCTATAGTAATATCCCCATCCTATAGTAATGTGCCCATCGATGTCCCCATCCTGTAGTAATGTGCCCATCCTTGTCCCCATCCTGTAGTAATTTGCCCATCCTTGTACCCATCCTGTAGTAATGTGCCCATCCTTGTCTCCATCCTATAGTAATGTCCCCATCCTATAGTAATGTCCCCATCCTACAATAAAGTGCCCATCCTATAGTAATGTCTCATCCTATAATTACGTGCCCATCCTTGTCTTCATCTTGTAGTACTGTGCCCATCCTTGCACCCATCCTGTAGTAATGTGCCCATCCTTGTTTCCATCCTATAGTAATGTCCCCATCCTAGAATAATGTCCCCATCATATAGTAATGTGCCCATCCTTTTCCCCATTTTACAGTAATGTCTCCATCCTATAGTAATGTTCCCATAATATATTAATGTCCCCATCATAAAGTAATGTGCCCATTGTTGTCCCCATCTTGTAGTAATGTCCCCATCCTATAGTAATTAGTCCATCTTTGTCCCCATGATACAATAATGTCCCCATCCTATAGTAATGTCCCCATCCTATAATAATATCCCCATTCTAAAGTAATGTGACCTTCCTTGTACCCATCATCTAGTAAAGTACCCATCTTTTAGTAATGTACCCATCCTTGTCCCCATCCTGTAGTACTGTGCCCATTTTTGTCCCCATCCTAAAGTAATGTCCCCATGTTATAGTAATGTCCCCTCAGCACACAGAAAAGATCAAAGAAGAGTAGAAGGGAGCTGGAGCAAGGTGAGTATGTGTCGGCTCATACTTTATGTAGAGGGGGCTGTGTGTGGGCTCACACTGTATGTACGTGGGCGGTGTGTGGGCTCATACTTTATGTAGGGGGGTGATTTGTGGGCTCATACTTTATGTAAGGGTGCTGTGTGTGGTCCTATAATTTACTTAGGTAGAGCTGTGTGTGGGCTCATATTTTATCATATTCTGTATAGTGGGAAAGCTATATGGGGGATCATACTGTATATAGGGGGGCTATGAGTGAGCTAATACTGCTTATAGCTGGCACTTTATGTGTGCTCATACTGTATATAAGGAGCGGTTTATAGGCTCATACTGTATATAGGGAGACTGTGTGTGGGTTATACTTTATATGGGGGGCTGTATTTAAGTTTATATGGTATATAGGGAGCTATGTGGTGGTTCATACTGTATATAGGATGCTCTGTGTGGGCTCATACTGCATATAGGAGGCTGAGTGTAGGCTCATTCTGCAAATAGGGGGGCACTGTTTTCATTCTGTTTATAGAGGGCTATATATGAGCTTATACTATATATAAAGGCAGCTGTGTGGGCTCATACTGGCTCCCTAGGGCTAATGTCAGGGTGTAATTTTTAAAATAAAATATTTTTGTTTTTATGTTCTTTTAGCTTATTAGTATAGTAATGGGGGTGTCTGATAGATGCCTCTCCATTAACCCTTGGGCTTAATGGCAGCTGACATTACACAACTACCATTACCTTGATTGCCACCACACCAGGGCAATCGGGAAGAGCCGGGCAAAGCCCTAGAATTAAATCAATGAATGGATGTGCCTCTTTTTGGATGGTTGCAGGTTGCTATTTTTACACTGGGGATGGCAAAAACATGGACCTTCCCAGCCTGATAATATCAGCCCCCAGCTGTCTGCTTCACCTGCACTGGTTATCAAAAACAGGCTGACCACACATTGTTTTTGGTTTTTTTAATTATTTATGTACAGTATGTGTTAGGTTAAACCAGGCAAAAAACACAAGAAAGGCACTAAAGGGTGCAAGTTTATAATATGTAAGGAAGCAGAACATTTCCTTGCTTTGATCAACTTCCTGCTTGTTTTGCTTCATGTCTTTCAACCAACTTTATTAAGGTAAAACCAAGAGGCAAAAATGCGTGCAGGAAAAAAGTGCCAGATTCATGCAAAAATTCTGTTGCATGAAAGCCTGCACAAACACTGATCGCATGCACATACCCTAAAGCTATGTTCCCAGTTAGGTTTTTGCCGCACTCTCAGGTCTTATATAAGACTTGATGACATGATGCAGCCGGCCAATCACAGTAATGCCAGTAGTCAACATGGCTACAGCATTACCGTGATTGGCAGGCAATTACGCCATGAATGGGTGATTGATAGATGCCTCTCCATTAACCCATGGACTTGATGGCAGCTGACATTACACAACTACTATTACCTCGATTGCCACCACACCAGGGCAATCGGGAAGAGCTGGGCAAAACCCTAGAATGAACTTAACAAATGGATATGCCCCTTTTTGGATAGTTGCAGGTTGCTATTTTTAGACTGGGAATGGCAAAAACCAAGGACCTTCCCAGCCTGATAATATTAGCCCCCAGCTGTCTGCTTCACCTGCACTGGTTATCAAAAATAGGCTGACCCCACATTGTTTGTTTTTTCTACTTTTTTATGTATGTGTCAGGTTAACCCATGATGATTGGCTGTCTAACGGCCACACAACATGCAAGCCAGGGAACTCAAACACGGCGCTTGAGCACCCGAAATACTTGATTGAGTAACGAGCGTGCCTGAGCACCCCAATTGAGCAGTGGCGAGCAGGCTTGCTCATCACTAGTAGTCAATAATTAATTTTTGGGAGGTCGAGGTCTCTAGAGGTCACTATATCATCAATGAACTTAAAAACGTATTAATTAATGACATATGCTACAAGTACTCTCCTGCCCAGCTTTCCTCACTCCCTAATGATCTTACAGTATAGAGGTATAGCTTGAAGTTCCTGGGGCCCTAATGCACAAATTTATAAAATACTATCCACCAGTTGTGGTGTCGCATTTCGGCCCCTCTTAGGTACGAGGGTTTTGATGCAGTTGTAGCTCCCCATGGGGCAGGGGGTTAGCCTACTCGTAGCCGGCCATTGAGGGTCAGGTCTGGAGGTGTCACAGGTGGTCTTGCCCGGTTCCGTTGCCCCGAGGTGTATACAAACGGAGGGGGAAAGTTGAGTCATGGGGATGGGTTGTCATGACTCCACCTGTTGTACGCGGACAGGTATTTAGCCGCCACTGCAGGGATCCTCGCTGGGGCCGGTGTTAATGCAGCCAAGGTGTTGTCGCTCCCCACAGGCGGAGGGGGCTTTGGAACTACGATGGGGATGGCAGTCCCTGGGAGTGCCGAAGTGCGGGGTGATGGCGTCGGTAATCAGAGTATCAGTCAGCAGCTGTGGTTCCAAGTTTCTTTACTCACTGATTGGATTTTGCACCCTAGGTACTGTTCTCTGCCGTCACGGGCTCCGGTCAATCCCAGGCGAATCGGAAAGCCACCAACAGTGTTTGAGCGAGAGAGAGAGTGTGCAGGGTGTCCCTGTTAGAAGTGAGGAACCCGGGCTGAGCTCCCACTCCAAGCCTCGGGCCCCATGAAGAAGAAGAAGAGTCCCAAGTGGTATGTGTTGCCAGAACTGTGGTCCTGAGTAGACTAAAGTTTGTGAAATGGTTGCGCCTACCTCTACCCCAAGTGGCACCCGCCCCCCAGGCGGTTGTC
The DNA here is from genome assembly GCF_048569485.1 of Anomaloglossus baeobatrachus. Taxonomy (NCBI): domain Eukaryota; kingdom Metazoa; phylum Chordata; class Amphibia; order Anura; family Aromobatidae; genus Anomaloglossus; species Anomaloglossus baeobatrachus. Next base: position 27,382,193 of record NC_134358.1, on the reverse strand, counting down.
CTGGCAACTGGAAAGTCCCATGTCTCGTGATGGCCACCCCCAGTCTGCCCCAAGCCAACTCCCCGTGAGAAGGCACCTGACTGTATGTAAGATGAGATGTGACAACAATGACGGTTAAACCCATCCTCACCTGAGATGGTCACCTCACCTTAACTGAGGCGCAGTACCCTGTGGCTACTGGAGCCTCAGGGGTGCCACACAGTCACTCGCTGTTAGGTGGTTTAATTCTTCTACATTATGAATAAATCAGACACAGAAATGCATTGATTAATGACTATGCTAAATAAACCTGCTGCTCCTGCCCAACTTTTCTTACTTTATAACATTTTATCTGTAAAATCACAGTACTATCTGCCTCCACCTGCAGAGTCCTGGATGTGATCTGCGGGAAATGACTTCTCCAAAAGTATCATTGATGTAAAAATAAAAAATACGCCTTTCGAGCAGAAAAAAATAACGATGCTGAAAACGCGAGGATAATAAATGACACAACAATGAGCCAATCAAGCGACAATTCTCCAAAGTGACAGCGTAGATCCATTGCCTCCACCATGGCTGCGATTTTCCAAACAACCCTGATCTTAAGGGCACCCCATGGCTCATTTAAATGATTATTCTGAAAGAAACATTGCAAAGTGGCACTATTAAGGATGGCCTTTTACCCAGCCAGAGATTGATGATAGCCACTTGCAGGTACTTGTAGGCAGGAACCATGTTGAGACGGAAAATGAAACAGAGGCATGGAAGCGTGCAGCAAATGTCAGCGAAAGCAAGGACCGTGTCAAGGTTAAGTTGAAGTGACTTTGTAAAATGGTGATTATTGACCTGAACGAGCTCAGATAAAATGCTTGTTGATATTCAGACAAGGGAGGATCAGGAATCCTGATTGTAAGTGGGAGACGCGTCCTTGGCTTCTAAAGGAGAAATGATGAGAGCAGGAGAAGAAATTGGGAATCGCTCATTTATAGAATTCATCCGGGGAAACATAAGGTTTCGATGTGTTCTGTTTCTATTGTTCTTTCTCCTTCATTAACATTTTTTTGTTTATATTTGTGTAAATAAAATAGAAAATTTCATTTTTTTCTGTGATTTTATAGCAAAAATAGTAATGTTCTATTTTGTTTTAAATGTAGTAATTAGGGATGATCGAATACCTCAAATATTCGGTTTCGCGAATATTTGCCGAATAGGTCGCCGCTATTCGACTATTCGTGAATATTCGATGTGTACCACCCCGCGGGCTCTGCTAAGACTGCCGAGCCGCTCGGATCCGTGCTCGTACGGTGGGTGGTAGCTCGAGCCTTTCACAGACCCAGGGGTCACGTCGCTCTGCAAGGGGGTTGGCGCTACACGCCACCTACGGGTTGTGGTGAATAGATGGACACCACCGCTGCCGTTAACTAGGCCTCCCGAGAACGGTGTTGCGCAGCTTGGTGTTGACCCCTCCGTGGGTAGGGGAGTGATGGCCCCGGGGGCCCGAGGGAGGTGCTGAGGCGTGGGAGCGGGTGCGGGCATATGCTGAAGTGGTGCGGCGCGGTGCACAGCTCGAAGTCACTGGTGTACTCACTATGACACTATACACTGGAGTCTCTGGTAAACCAAACAGAGTGATGAACGGGGCCCGCAGCCGGCTGCAGCTTCTCCCTGAATGGGTTGGTGGTTTCCACCTTTCTCCTGCACCTTTTATATGAACGTTTGACTCCTATGCCTAAGCAACGGTAGTCCGCTCCCCGGCTTGCTGATTGTCGGAAGAGCCCTTTTTGCCCGCAGACGCTGGCCTTTTGGGTCTCTATGCCTTGGCGGTGGCTTTACCCTGTATGGTTGGGCTGTTGTCTTCTAACGGGTCTTGTGTGGGATAGGTCTTAAAGTCCAGTCCTCAATCAGTTGATTTGACTCGGCCCTGTCGGTTCGGGGCTTTGTACTGGGTCTGAGTACCCCTCCTGGTGCTCCGGTTTCCAATCGGTTCCCCGGTTCGGTACCGGCGGGCCACCGCCCGACCCCGGTCCCTACGCTTCCACTGGCTGTAATCCCAGCTCCTGCAGGCAGCCACCACCATCTGCCTTCTTGCCAAAGGTGACTGGGCTCTGACCCAGCCACCTGAGTAGACTCTTGGCAGGCCTGTTCACAGTCATTACTAGGAATATGCGAATGGATTCCTATTGAATCATATTAATTGCAAATTTTTTTCAATTTTTTTAAAAAAAAATTAAGAAACCAAATTTTGTATGTACAAATTTAGCAAAATGACAGAAAGCTGGCCATCTTTTAGAAGGATTTTTTTTTTTAAGGGGCAGAAGGGATTTTATAAAAAAACTTATCGTACACCAGTCCTGCTGCCGCTATTCCCCAACTAGCTTTCCAGTTACTTTGGATCAGCCTTCCATTGGCGAACATATTGCCATGCGATGTTTGGCTCTGCACACACCTGCTGGCACAGCGTTGTCATACTCTGTTCACACCACAGAACCTGACAAGCAACCTAATGCAGGCGTTACACAAGACGATATATCGGGCGATATGTCGGCGGGGTCACGTCGTAAGTGATGCACATCCGGCATCGTTTGATATATTGTAGCGTGTGACAGCTACGAGCGAAGGTGAACGAGCAAAAATACTCACCTTATCGTTGCTCGTTGACACGTCGCTCATTTTCATAATCTCGTTCCTCCTTCTGCGTGCCGGTTGTTTGTCGCTCCCGTGGCAGCACACATCGCTCCGTGTGACACCCCGGGAACGATCAACTGCAGCTTACCTGCGTCACGCGGCTCCCGCCGGCTATGCGGAAGGAAGGTGGTGGGTGGGATGTTACGCTCATCTCCGCCCCTCCGCTTCTATTGGCCAGCCACTGTGTGATGTCGCTATGAAGCCGAACGTCCCAACCCCTTCAGGAAGAGGATGTTCGCCGCCCACAGCGACGTCGCTCAGCAGTTAAGTGTGTGTGACGGGGGTTTAACGACTTTGTGCGCCACGGGCAACTAATTGTCCGTGATGCACAAACGACGGGGGCGGGTGTGATCGCTCGTGCGATCGCACGATAGATCGTCTCATGTGACGCCCGCATAAGGCTTCTAGGTTGTTCAGCCAGAGCCGAGTGTCGGCTGGTTCAGTTTCACTGGTCTTCAGCGCTGCATGAGTTAATTCCTGCAGTCTGGTGAGCAGGACCTAGGAGCTCGGGATGCTAAATGCCACATGCAGCTGTCTCCTCCCTATTTAAAACACGGGTCTATTCCTGTATGTGCTGATAATATCTTCAGCCTTAGTGTGCCCTCACACGAGCGTATAACTCGCATGAGTATCGGAACGCATCACCCGGCGCGGCTGGCTTCTCTGCTGACAGGAGCGGGTCAACTGCATGTATTTCTATGCAGGTGACATGCTCCTGCCCAGAGCGTGTGGGGCCGCACCAAGTGATGCGTTCCGATACTCATGCGAGTTATACGGTCATGTGAGGGCACCCTTAGGGATTCTCTTTCTTGGTGTTTCTCCTGTTAATGGTGATCCATGTTGCGCTTTTGAGTGGTGTGAATGTTCCCCTGTTTTATGTTATTTCCTTCTATTTTTTCATTGTTCCCCTGTACACATATTGTCTCTCCTGTGTATTTTGAGTGCAGTGTGTACGAGTTTCCGTTCTACCTTGTCCGTGTCATTTTGTGGGGTTTTGTTATTGTGTTTTGTGGCCCACCCCAAGGGTGTTGGAGAGGTGGAGTAAGATCAGGGCTCGGACAGGAGTCAGGGTAACACTGGGCATTTGGACCTGGCTGCCATCAAGCCTACCTCTGAGATAAGAGAAAGCTCAGGGTCTGAAGTCTGAGGGCCAGCCTAGGGGCCCCTGCCCTGTCATTACATACTCCATGACACATATTGTCGGTGCGGCTGCACTGGGGGCCACGAGGTGGAGAGAGACCACTGACAACAGCGAGTCAGAGTGAGCGGAGGAAGGTAAGAAGAATCTTTTTTTATTAATGTGTTGAAGAAGATCAGTACCGTATGTCATGAAGGGGATCAGAATGTGGGACATTATAATTTGAAGGTATCCAGGATTGGGGATAGTATACCAGAAAAGGGACCAGAATAGGGAATATTATATCAAGAAGGGGACCAGGATGGGGCACAATATACCATGAAGGGGGCCAGGAAGAGGCACAATATACCAGTAAGTGGACTAGAATGGGGCACATTATACAAGGAACCAGAAAAGGATGGGGGAACGGAAAGACGATGGGTGGCATTAAAACTGGATGGGAGATATTAAATGAAGAAGGAACCAAGGTTAATAGACACCCCAGGAAGGAGCTTAAAATTGGGGATGTTATCCAATTAAGTGGCCAAGGATGGGGGGGTATTATCCCATAATGTCATGAGTATATCACACCTGATCCACTACTGGTACTTGAGTGACATCTACTTGCTTGTAGTGCTGTAAGGGGTAAGTACCCTTTTCTATCTGGCTGCTGTTGGTACCTTTTACTTCAGGAGTAGCTATTTTGCTGCCACTCCTTTTCATTATTTGAAGTCACATGTTTTATCACCTGATGCCACTGGTAGAACCCGAAAGTTCATTTTCCTATAGTCCACTTTGGAAGGAGCCAGGCTCTGGAAGAAGCTTTTTGTTTTGTGTCATTTGCTGATATGGTGTTAGCTGCATAATAGCTGCTTGGAGTGTTTTTCCTTTTTGTGTCTATTTCCCCTGTCTGTTTTCTTACCCTTGTGATTTTTATTACAGAGGCAAGACTAGTGCTCTCACCAGCCTTCTCACTAGCCAGAGTGAGTTTAGGGCAAGCAAGGGCTTAGGAGCGTGAACAGCCACAAGGCGAAAGAACCCATATAGGGACATCAGGAAATTCAGGGTACAACCTCAAGAGCATGCAAGTCACCCTACTCCCCTCTCCCTAGTGCCAGGACCCTCCATTGTATTGTGGACCCTGTGTACACTGTGTTAAAGCACTTACTGTGGATTTTGCTGGTATCTGGTAAAAATAGTATGACACATAAAGGGCTTATTATAAAATTGAAGAGACCATAATGGGGCACATCATACCATGAAGGGGACAAGGATCGGGCACATTTTACCTTAAAAAGGCCTCAGGATTGGGCACATTATGCCAGAAAGGGAATATTATTACTGGATAGGGGACATTATACTAAGAAGGAGCCTAGGTTAGGAGACATTCCGGGAAGAGAGTTGGGAGACATTATACCAGGTAGGGAACCAGGATGGGGGACATTATATAAAGAATGAGGCCAGGCTGGGACACCTTTTCCCAAGAAGGAGCTCAGAATTGAGAACATTATTACAGGAAGGGTCACAGGATGGGGAATAGTATTCTAGGAAGGGGCCAGAATGGGGGACATCATTACATGGGGGGTGAAAATGTATGTCTTTATAGGATCTAGAATACTACAAGGGCCCATAACTGTAACTAACATGCAGATGGGGGATCAGATCCAAATTTTGCTAAGTACCTACCTTATAGCTTCCTTTCTTACGCCCTCATTTCATTTTAAGACCTTGGTAACGTCTTCTCCCACCCCCTAATTCATAATCATGCTGTCAGGGACTTATAATGAATGAGTATTTGGGGGGAGGGGGACATAGGTTAGGGACTTAAGCGGGCTTTACACACAACGACATCACTAGCGAAGTCGCTGGTGAAAGCACCCGCCCCGTCAGTTGTGCGTCACGGGCAAATCGCTGCCCGTTGTGCACAACATCGCTAGGCCCCATCACACTTCTTACCTGCCTAGCGACGTCGCTGTGGCCGGCGAGCCGCCTTCTTTCTAAGGGGGGCGGTTCGTGCGGCGTCACAGCAACATCACACGGCAGCCGTCCAATAGAAGCGGAGGGGCGGCGAGCAGCCGAAAGAAAGTAACTCCCACCTCGTTGCCGGAGGACGCAGGTAAGGTGTTGTTCGTCGTTCCTGGGGTGTCACACGTAGCGATGTGTGCTGCCTCAGGAATGACGAACAACCTGCGTCCTGCACCAGCAACGATATTTGGGATTAGAACGACGTGTCAACGATCAGCGATAAGGTGAGTATTTTTGATCGTTAACGGTCGTTCGTGAGTTTCACACGCAACGACGTCGCTAACGAGGGCGGATGTGTGTTACGAGGGGGACCCGGGGAAGCGTGCCAAGATGGGAAATGGACAGCTTACGCCGGTCAAGGTCCACTGTGCGGTGTAAGGGACCGCTGCTATGGTCAGGAAAGAGTGAGCGGGTTGCTACTAGTGATCGTCTGGAATGTCACAGACGATCTATGTACACCGGCCCGCCCTAACCCGTGAGGGTTGTATGGCTCGGGGCTTCTCGATCGGTGTACCTGTTGCACGGGGACGCACAGAGTTGCCTACGCACGTGTGCCAGCGGGAGTCACAGGATATGGCATGAGGGTAGCACAGAGGTGCCCACGCACGTGTGCTTTCAATAACCAGGTGAGTCCAGTGGAGACTCGAGGAGCTCACCTGGGACAGGAACACGGCCTGTTAAAGGAGATACTGCCGGAGCAGCAAGGCAGGAACACAGCCTGCAAACCAGGTGCTGCCTGAGCAGCAAGGGCAAAGCCCACAAAAGACAATAATGCCTGAGCAGTGGCGTGGCAGCACGCTGCCAGACATCCAAACATAGAAGGACGGTCACACGCCGCCATGATGGCAGGGGGAGCTTTTAAGGAGGTGTAGCTCCACCCAAGGGCGGGCGCGAGATGGACATGACCCAATCAGGATTCGTGACGTCTTGGCCTGGCCAGTCAAGATTCAGCACACCACCAGCCTCGTTATCGGGCCGTGTGATATCAGTGAGCGAATCAGAAGACGTCACGTGGGGCACATACTCATCTTCCTGCCTCTGGGTCATAAAGGCGGGATCCTCGGTTTCACAATGTGCAGAGATAAGGGAAGTCTTGCTGCTTCCCTGAGTATCCATCCTTTGCACACTGCGCAACCTCCCCGACCCTCTGTGATGCTGAGCAGGAGGGCTCGTGGCAGACAAGGGATGGGAGACCACTCCATTCCTTGCAAGGGGAGAACCACTAGGTGTCACCCTTCTGCTGCGTCTCCAAGGAGGCAGCTCCTGCAGACTGCGCAGTCTCCCAGACCTTTGGTGCTGCTGAGCAGGAGGGCTCGCGGCCGACAAGGAATGGGGGACCACCTCATTCCTTGCAACAGGAGAGCCACGAGGTGTAACAGATGTGCATCACGAATTCCGTGACCCCAGCGACATTTCGTTAGCGATGTCGTTGCGTGTAAACCCCGCTCAAGGCTCTGCAGTACATCCTGATGCGTTGTCAAGAAAAATGCATAACAATTGTGAATTTGCTGGTTTTTTTGCATATTTTACTCTGCTGATTAATATGTGTGACATATGATGCAAGAATGGACATTATGCAGATTTTAATCTGTTCAAATCTGCAAGGAAAATATAAGTAACGTGTACAGGAGATTTCAGAAATCTAAAAAAATATTTGCGGTAAAAATGCAGCAAAACACAATGTATCTGTCAAATGAATAGGGGACAAGAGTCACAGACTGATTAATTTATGGTTATTGGGTGGCAGAATTTCTAGTTAATGGGGGCACAGTTGACTCGCCCACCCCAGGGCTATGGGACACCCGGTGCCGGGCCGGACTAGTCCGGTGGTAGTCAGTGGTGGCTGGGCCCGGCTCCGTGGCCCTGGTGGGTGTCAGTTGAATATGTGGCTGATAACTTTAATGTTTGTGTTCGTGACGCCACCTGTGGTATGCGGCTATTAAGCCGCCGCTGCGGTATGAGGCCTCCGGGATAGTGTTATGGCAGCAATGGTGGTACTGCTCCCCACAGGTGGAGCAATGCCCGGGGCACAGTTGGTGTTTGTGGAAGTCTATGGTGCTGCGTGACTAACACGGTGCAGGGCCGACAAGCAATGAAAGAAACAGGCACAAACAGTAGTCTCTTTACCTTCTCCTCTTTTACTCGGCAGAAACTTAGTCCAGGGAGACCGTCACAGATGGTAAAGATGATCCGGCCGGCCTGGAAGTGCCTGGGGTGATCTTTGGCCAGTTGAGTATGAAGCCTACTCCTTAATCTTTCTCTGCTGTTTTAGGACACTGCACTTTGGGTTCGCAATTGCCCTTTTGCTGCTGGGACTTGTTGTTCGTCCCCTTTTCTGTGTGGTAGACTGCGCAGGCCCTCTCTGGTGCTTCTCTGCTGGAGCCCACACCAGGCCCTCGGGATGCAGTTGTACCTTCAGATTGCTTCTGGGACAGGGGGCTTACAGCTCTCCTGCCCTCCGGATTCAGCTACCAGGGATGGATTTTATGCCCTGGCAACTACAGACTCCGATGTCCGAGTCCCTGCTGTGCCTCTCTGCTCCCCTTGCTTCACTGGGCCAAGCTATCCCAGCTCTAGGCCCCAGTTTACAAGGCAGCACTGCTCTGCGTCTGCACTCTTTCACTCCTGTCTCCAGACTAACTACCACTTCCTCCTTCCAGCCAGACTTAAGGAATGCTCCCTGAAGTTCCAGGTTCAGAGCTCCCCCTGCTGGCCGGAGGGAGAACTGTGTTGAGTGTTAACTTACTGGCCAATAGATCTCCCAATTACCTCCAGGCTCAGCATTAACCCTTTTGGGAGGGCAATGCTGTTGTGGCGACCAGGTCCTGGGGCGCCACACTCCCCCTTAGTTAAATTCAGTACTCCCGGACTGTAGAGACAAACATGACATGTTAGAACATTTCATCCCATTATGGGAGGCGCAATTACTTTAACGTTACAACCTTAAACATTACTATAAGAGTCCAGTGTGGCTCCCTGCCGGGTGTCCATTACACTGCTCCATGGGGGACCCGCCGCGTTCAAACCCCCAACGTAGGCTCTGGGCGTGCGTCAGAGCATTGATGACCCCACTCTATGCACGCCGGACGGGTTTTTCTTCAGGGGTGTTGAGCACACTGGTGCTAACTATGAACAATTTAGGTGTTGGCCACCCATAGTCCAGTGGCCCAATTGTCCATTTTCGCAATCAAAGAAAAAGAAAACATTTTGTACACAACATGACAGACATTTTGCATAACTATTTACATCCTAATAAGTACTCTTTCCCTTATACAGTTGACTCCCTATACCTTAGAGGGGGTTGTCCCCGAGTGCTGCGCTGGGACCTACGTAGCTCTGGTGTTTGCCCCTGACTACGTGGTGCGTCTTCTATCTCAGCACTACAGGTGGGCCTAACCCCCATAGGTAAGCGTGATGGTTGCCTTTGTGATCTAAGAGTCGCCAAGGGTATGACAGGTTCACCACTGACAGGGGGTTGATCCTCCTGTTCCACTGCTGGCGTGTCATCTCGTGCTGGAGCGGACGATTCTTTAGGTGGATCCGGAACCTTTTCTGTTTCTGGCTCGACCAACTGCGGAAACGTCAAAACTGGTACCACTATGGCATTGTTTATTCGGGTCCAAGTTTTGGGGAACTTTCCAAGGATGGTTTGAATCATCTCCCCTTCTTTCTCTTGACTTTGGGGACTTCCTTGTACTCCTTCCATTTCTCTTTGGATTCTGCACCGTTCAGGGCACGCTTTCAGGCGGTCTCGGGAAATTGCTTGATAGGTCTTGCCTTCATCTTTGCTTATGAGGCATACCTTACTATTGTCAAAGTTGGAGGGGATAATGGTGTAGGGCTCGTTTTCCCACTGATCATCCAATTTATGCGTCTTCCGCTTCTTCTTGAGGACTTGTTCTCCAGGTGCTAAGGGAGTTGCTGGGGCTGTTTGATTGTAATGCTGTTCTTGTCTCGTTCTTGCTTGAGACAGGCTCCTCTCTACGCACTCCTGGACCTTACGGTACCGCTGCTGCCGTTCTGTATCCCAATCCTCTATTTCTTGAACTGCCTCAGGCGACACAGTCCCCATCTCAAAGTCTACAGGCAACTTGCCTGGTCTGGCTCGCATCAGGTAAGCGGGGCTGCAGTTGGTCGAATTCACTGGGATGTGGTTGTACAGGTCTACCAGATCTGGCAACTTTTCTGGCCATTGGTTCCTTTCCTCCAGCGGTAGGGTCTTCAGCATATCAATAACCACATGGTTCATTTTCTCGCACAGTCCATTGGTTTGGGGGTGGTACGGTGTGGTTCGGATTTTCTTACAACCGTACATGTTACAGAACTCTTGGAACACTTCAGCCTCGAATGCAGGACCCTGATCAGTCAGTACCCTTTCCGGATAGCCGTGAGGTCGACAAAAGGATGCCTGGAACGCTCTAGCTGCTGTCCTGGCTGTCTGGTCCTTCACAGGCACTACTACCAGGAAACGAGAGTAATGGTCCACAATGGTGAGGGCGTACACATAGCCTGACCGGCTTGGTGTTAACTTCACGTGGTCCAGGGCCACCAACTCCAGGGGCTGCTTTGTGACAATTGGCTGTAGGGGAGACCTTTGGCTGGCATCGTCTTTCCGCCTCAGGTTACACGGGCCACAGTCTCGGCACCACTTCTCGATCATCTTTCTCATGTGCACCCAATAGAACCGATCACGGAGTAGGGCCTCCAACTTCTTCCACCCGAAGTGTCCTGCGTTATCATGATACGCTGCTAGGACCATTGGAGCATCTCTCTGCGGAACCACTATCTGCCAGACAAGTTCATTTGTTCGATAGTTGACATATCTCTTGCAGAGCTTGCCTTGGTAGGTGAACAGTCGTCCCCTCTCCTTCCACAGCTGCTGGGCTTCCTCTGGAGCGTCTGGGCCAAGATGGGTCTCAGCTTGCGCTAGCTTCTCTTTGACCAATCGCACGGCCGGGTCACCGTTCTGTGTTTCTTCCCAATTATGGTGGAGTAAGGGGTTGACCGAGACCCCGTGCTGGCTTGAGCGCTTCACTCCCACAGCATGCTCACACTGGGACACACCTTGGTGATGGAAAGCCGGTAACTCTATCTCTTCGAGTTCATCCATGTCTTCTCCAGACTCGGGCAAGTGAGGCATTCTGGACAGCGCATCAGCATTGTTATTCTTCTTGCCAGCCCGATACTTGATGGTAAAGTCAAAGTTAGACAGCCGGGCCATCCATCGCTGTTCCATCGCACCTAACTTGGCTGTTGCCAGGTGTGTCAACGGATTGTTGTCCGTGAAGATGGTGAACTTGGCCGATGCCAGATAGTGCTTGAAGCGTTCAGTCACTGCCCAAACAATAGCGAGGAACTCCAGCTTGAAGGAACTGTAGTTTTCTGGATTCCTTTCTGTGGGCCGAAGCTTCCTACTGGCGTACGCTATCACCCTCTCTCTGCCTCCCTGTACCTGGGACAGAACTGCTCCCAGTCCCACGTTGCTGGCGTCTGTATACAGTACAAACGGTTGGCTGTAGTCAGGGTAGGCCAGAATTTCTTCTCCCGTGAGAGCCCCTTTCAGCCGGACAAAGGATGTTTCCAGTTGGCTGCTCCATTCAAATGGAGGGCTCTGCTTCTTAGCCTGCTTTGGCTGGCCCACCAGGAGATCTTGAAGGGGCGCTGCTATCTTGGTGAAACCATCAATGAACCTTCGGTAGTAGCCCACCAGTCCAAGGAACTGCCGCACCTCCTTCACTGTGGTGGGTCTTGGCCAGTCCTTGATTACAGTGACTTTCTCCGGATCAGGTGCCACACCTTCTGCGCTGACCACATGACCCAGGTACTGTACCTTTGGCTTCAAGAGGTGACATTTGGACGGCTTGATCTTCAGGCCATATTTCGACAAGGATTCAAACACTTCTGCTAAGTGCTTCAGGTGGTCCTCATAAGTCTTGGAGTAGACTATTACGTCATCCAGGTACAACAGCACGGTTTCAAAGTTGTGGTGGCCCAAGCAGCACTCCATCAACCTTTGGAATGTCCCTGGGGCGTTGCAGAGCCCGAATGGCATACAATTGAACTCACAGAGGCCCATTGGTGTCGTGAATGCAGTCTTCTCCTTGTCCGCCTCTGCCACGGGAACCTGCCAATACCCACTGGTGAGATCCAAGGTGGAGAAATAGTTAGCTGACTTTAAGGCTGTTAGTGACTCCTCTATTCTGGGCAGTGGATAAGCATCTTTATGTGTAATGCGGTTAATTTGCCTGTAATCTACACACATTCTCATTGTACCATCTTTTTTCTTTACGAGCACTAGTGGAGCTGCCCAGGGGCTACAACTATCTCTGATAACCCCAGCCTCCTTCATTTCCCGTAACATTTCCTTGGCACACTGATACTGTGCGGGGGGTACAGGGCGGTATCTCTCTTTAATGGGATGATGATCACCCGTGGGGATTTGATGTTTAACCCCTTTCACCTGCCCAAAATCTAGGGGGTGTTTGCTGAAGACCCGCTCGTACTCCTGTACCACCCGGTAAACCCCATGCTTTTGGTGTGAGGGGGTGGAGTCGGTGCCTACATGTAATTTTTGGCACCAGTCTTCCGGCTGCCCCTTGGAGCCATTGTCTTCCGCCTGGTCGGACGGGATCAAGGGTTCCACTGCTTTAATGGTATTGTTACTGACAGTGTACAGTTTTGCTACAGTGGCGTACCGGGGCAATTTGGCCTCCTCCTCCCCACAATTCAGGACACGGACGGGCACTCTCCCCTTGCGGACGTCCGCTACCCCTCTGGCTATCAGGACTCCAGGCCTACTGTCTGAATACACTGGTTCTACCAAGGCATGGTAATCCTGACCCTTGAGGCCTATTGCTGCCCGACACCATATCAACATTTCACTTCTTGGGGGTATTACAATGGGGAGGGGGTCACTTACCCTCACACTGCCAATTTCTCCTCCGGCTAGCTCTACTTGCTGCCTCCTCATCAGGGCTCTGATCTCCCTCTGTAGGACACGCTGCTGCCCGGAGCTGGCAGTTTCAGATGCCTGTTGCAACAAAATTATCACTTCGGCAATACAATTTTCTATCACATTTGTACCAAGGGTTAGCAGTGGGTCAGATTCTTTGCGATCAATATCTACAATTATCATCCCCTGACATGGCAATTCTACCCGCCCCACTTTAATGGTTACTTCTTTGTACCCAATTTGAGGTAAGGGCTGACCATTACTAGCCACAATCGTTAAATCATCATCTGGGCCATGGTCAATGTCTGAATCAGCCCAATATCTTTTGTACAGTTTGTGGGGGATGGTTGTTACCTGGGACCCCGTATCCAGGAGGGCATTCAAAGGGATCCCATCCAGCACAATGGGAAGGACCGGTCGTCCTCCCACATACTTGCTGCGGCTGGGGTTTGAGCCGGGCTTCCTCACACCTGGGGTTTGGCTCCTGGCCCCAGGCTCAGCCCGTTTAAAGGACAGCGTCGTGCAATGTGGCCCGCCTGGTTGCAGTGGCGGCAGATCGGTTGTCCTGTTGAATCATACCGGTCTGTGTCTCTGCCTCGGGTCGGCGGAATCCTCCTCTGTCGCATCCATGGGACGTCTTCTGGGCTGGAGGCCAACTCGATTTTTGCAGGCGAGGGGGTCATTTGTAGAGACTGCACGGTCTTGGCAAGGGCAGCCACAGTCTTGGTCAGCTCCTGGAACTGCTGTCTGAGCTCTGCAGTGGGATCCTTATCCAGGGACTGCGCCTCAGCCCCTGCAGTGGCTCGTGTTGCAGGCACCACCCCGGGGTACGTGATAGCAAGAGGCCGGAGGGGTACTGGGTCATTCGGTGTAGATTCTCTCAGTACCCTGATGGCCTGGTCCTTAAACTTGGCAAAGTCCAGAGCAGGGTTCTGCAGGACCAGGATACGCAGCTGGGTCCTGTGGGCATCTGACAGGAGCCCCTCTATGAACTGCTCAGTTAGGAGTTTGTCTTCTTCACGTACACTCTCTGGGTCCACCTGTTTAACTGCTTTCAGGGCCTCCTGCAAGTTTAAGGCATAGTCCCTTAGGCTGTCTGTGGCCCGTTGCTTGCACCCAAAGAATTTCATCTTTATCTCTGCTGCGGTGCGGGTGTGAAAAGTACTCTTTAGCTTGGCCAGTATCTGGGCTGCTGTCCCTTTATCTGTATCAGGCCAGGACTTCGCTTCACGCTGGGCTGCGCCGGCTAGCTGTCCCATTACTATGCCCACCTTCTGGCTCTCAGTCAGAGGATACACCCGGAACAAGCTGTGCAGGCTTTCTCTGAAGTCACTCAAGGTATGGGACTCCCCGGAGTACTGCGGCAGCCATTCTGCTCCTGGTATGTACGGCATGGTGATCGGCATTACCGGCGCTACAGTGGGGGCTGGGGCGACGGCGACTGGGACTACTTCGGCCGGTGCTGCGGCGCCCTGGGCGATGGCAGCCACCTGCTCTCCCTCGGAGTCGGACATCTTCCTCCCCCTTAGTGAACCTTACCAGGCTCCGTTCACTTTTCAAATTTTCTTCCGGGTCGCGCGGGGTTAACAGCGCTCTGCTCTGATGGCGCGCTCCCTTCGCGCTCTTTGTCAGGCACGCCCCCCTTCTTCCTGCGCTCGGCGCGGCTAATGGCGGCGGCAATTTACAACCAGTACACAGTCTTTTACACAGTTCTTCAGGCGCACAGTACCCGGTGTCACCGGGCACGAAATCCTGTTCGTGACGCCAAAAGTTGACTCGCCCACCCCAGGGCTATGGGACACCCGGTGCCGGGCCGGACTAGTCCGGTGGTAGTCAGTGGTGGCTGGGCCCGGCTCCGTGGCCCTGGTGGGTGTCAGTTGAATATGTGGCTGATGACTTTAATGTTTGTGTTCGTGACGCCACCTGTGGTATGCGGCTATTAAGCCGCCGCTGCGGTATGAGGCCTCCGGGATAGTGTTATGGCAGCAATGGTGGTACTGCTCCCCACAGGTGGAGCAATGCCCGGGGCACAGTTGGTGTTTGTGGAAGTCTATGGTGCTGCGTGACTAACACGGTGCAGGGCCGACAAGCAATGAAAGAAACAGGCACAAACAGTAGTCTCTTTACCTTCTCCTCTTTTACTCGGCAGAAACTTAGTCCAGGGAGACCGTCACAGATGGTAAAGATGATCCGGCCAGCCTGGAAGTGCCTGGGGTGATCTTTGGCCAGTTGAGTATGAAGCCTACTCCTTAATCTTTCTCTGCTGTTTTAGGACACTGCACTTTGGGTTCGCAATTGCCCTTTTGCTGCTGGGACTTGTTGTTCGTCCCCTTTTCTGTGTGGTAGACTGCGCAGGCCCTCTCTGGTGCTTCTCTGCTGGAGCCCACACCAGGCCCTCGGGATGCAGTTGTACCTTCAGATTGCTTCTGGGACAGGGGGCTTACAGCTCTCCTGCCCTCCGGATTCAGCTACCAGGGATGGATTTTATGCCCTGGCAACTACAGACTCCGATGTCCGAGTCCCTGCTGTGCCTCTCTGCTCCCCTTGCTTCACTGGGCCAAGCTATCCCAGCTCTAGGCCCCAGTTTACAAGGCAGCACTGCTCTGCGTCTGCACTCTTTCACTCCTGTCTCCAGACTAACTACCACTTCCTCCTTCCAGCCAGACTTAAGGAATGCTCCCTGAAGTTCCAGGTTCAGAGCTCCCCCTGCTGGCCGGAGGGAGAACTGTGTTGAGTGTTAACTTACTGGCCAATAGATCTCCCAATTACCTCCAGGCTCAGCATTAACCCTTTTGGGAGGGCAATGCTGTTGTGGCGACCAGGTCCTGGGGCGCCACACTCCCCCTTAGTTAAATTCAGTACTCCCGGACTGTAGAGACAAACATGACATGTTAGAACATTTCATCCCATTATGGGAGGCGCAATTACTTTAACGTTACAACCTTAAACATTACTATAAGAGTCCAGTGTGGCTCCCTGCCGGGTGTCCATTACACTGCTCCATGGGGGACCCGCCGCGTTCAAACCCCCAACGTAGGCTCTGGGCGTGCGTCAGAGCATTGATGACCCCACTCTATGCACGCCGGACGGGTTTTTCTTCAGGGGTGTTGAGCACACTGGTGCTAACTATGAACAATTTAGGTGTTGGCCACCCATAGTCCAGTGGCCCAATTGTCCATTTTCGCAATCAAAGAAAAAGAAAACATTTTGTACACAACATGACAGACATTTTGCATAACTATTTACATCCTAATAAGTACTCTTTCCCTTATACAGTTGACTCCCTATACCTTAGAGGGGGTTGTCCCCGAGTGCTGCGCTGGGACCTACGTAGCTCTGGTGTTTGCCCCTGACTACGTGGTGCGTCTTCTATCTCAGCACTACAGGTGGGCCTAACCCCCATAGGTAAGCGTGATGGTTGCCTTTGTGATCTAAGAGTCGCCAAGGGTATGACAGGTTCACCACTGACAGGGGGTTGATCCTCCTGTTCCACTGCTGGCGTGTCATCTCGTGCTGGAGCGGACGATTCTTTAGGTGGATCCGGAACCTTTTCTGTTTCTGGCTCGACCAACTGCGGAAACGTCAAAACTGGTACCACTATGGCATTGTTTATTCGGGTCCAAGTTTTGGGGAACTTTCCAAGGATGGTTTGAATCATCTCCCCTTCTTTCTCTTGACTTTGGGGACTTCCTTGTACTCCTTCCATTTCTCTTTGGATTCTGCACCGTTCAGGGCACGCTTTCAGGCGGTCTCGGGAAATTGCTTGATAGGTCTTGCCTTCATCTTTGCTTATGAGGCATACCTTACTATTGTCAAAGTTGGAGGGGATAATGGTGTAGGGCTCGTTTTCCCACTGATCATCCAATTTATGCGTCTTCCGCTTCTTCTTGAGGACTTGTTCTCCAGGTGCTAAGGGAGTTGCTGGGGCTGTTTGATTGTAATGCTGTTCTTGTCTCGTTCTTGCTTGAGACAGGCTCCTCTCTACGCACTCCTGGACCTTACGGTACCGCTGCTGCCGTTCTGTATCCCAATCCTCTATTTCTTGAACCGCCTCAGGCGACACAGTCCCCATCTCAAAGTCTACAGGCAACTTGCCTGGTCTGGCTCGCATCAGGTAAGCGGGGCTGCAGTTGGTCGAATTCACTGGGATGTGGTTGTACAGGTCTACCAGATCTGGCAACTTTTCTGGCCATTGGTTCCTTTCCTCCAGCGGTAGGGTCTTCAGCATATCAATAACCACATGGTTCATTTTCTCGCACAGTCCATTGGTTTGGGGGTGGTACGGTGTGGTTCGGATTTTCTTACAACCGTACATGTTACAGAACTCTTGGAACACTTCAGCCTCGAATGCAGGACCCTGATCAGTCAGTACCCTTTCCGGATAGCCGTGAGGTCGACAAAAGGATGCCTGGAACGCTCTAGCTGCTGTCCTGGCTGTCTGGTCCTTCACAGGCACTACTACCAGGAAACGAGAGTAATGGTCCACAATGGTGAGGGCGTACACATAGCCTGACCGGCTTGGTGTTAACTTCACGTGGTCCAGGGCCACCAACTCCAGGGGCTGCTTTGTGACAATTGGCTGTAGGGGAGACCTTTGGCTGGCATCGTCTTTCCGCCTCAGGTTACACGGGCCACAGTCTCGGCACCACTTCTCGATTATCTTTCTCATGTGCACCCAATAGAACCGATCACGGAGTAGGGCCTCCAACTTCTTCCACCCGAAGTGTCCTGCGTTATCATGATACGCTGCTAGGACCATTGGAGCATCTCTCTGCGGAACCACTATCTGCCAGACAAGTTCATTTGTTCGATAGTTGACATATCTCTTGCAGAGCTTGCCTTGGTAGGTGAACAGTCGTCCCCTCTCCTTCCACAGCTGCTGGGCTTCCTCTGGAGCGTCTGGGCCAAGATGGGTCTCAGCTTGCGCTAGCTTCTCTTTGACCAATCGCACGGCCGGGTCACCGTTCTGTGTTTCTTCCCAATTATGGTGGAGTAAGGGGTTGACCGAGACCCCGTGCTGGCTTGAGCGCTTCACTCCCACAGCATGCTCACACTGGGACACACCTTGGTGATGGAAAGCCGGTAACTCTATCTCTTCGAGTTCATCCATGTCTTCTCCAGACTCGGGCAAGTGAGGCATTCTGGACAGCGCATCAGCATTGTTATTCTTCTTGCCAGCCCGATACTTGATGGTAAAGTCAAAGTTAGACAGCCGGGCCATCCATCGCTGTTCCATCGCACCTAACTTGGCTGTTGCCAGGTGTGTCAACGGATTGTTGTCCGTGAAGATGGTGAACTTGGCCGATGCCAGATAGTGCTTGAAGCGTTCAGTCACTGCCCAAACAATAGCGAGGAACTCCAGCTTGAAGGAACTGTAGTTTTCTGGATTCCTTTCTGTGGGCCGAAGCTTCCTACTGGCGTACGCTATCACCCTCTCTCTGCCTCCCTGTACCTGGGACAGAACTGCTCCCAGTCCCACGTTGCTGGCGTCTGTATACAGTACAAACGGTTGGCTGTAGTCAGGGTAGGCCAGAATTTCTTCTCCCGTGAGAGCCCCTTTCAGCCGGACAAAGGATGTTTCCAGTTGGCTGCTCCATTCAAATGGAGGGCTCTGCTTCTTAGCCTGCTTTGGCTGGCCCACCAGGAGATCTTGAAGGGGCGCTGCTATCTTGGTGAAACCATCAATGAACCTTCGGTAGTAGCCCACCAGTCCAAGGAACTGCCGCACCTCCTTCACTGTGGTGGGTCTTGGCCAGTCCTTGATTACAGTGACTTTCTCCGGATCAGGTGCCACACCTTCTGCGCTGACCACATGACCCAGGTACTGTACCTTTGGCTTCAAGAGGTGACATTTGGACGGCTTGATCTTCAGGCCATATTTCGACAAGGATTCAAACACTTCTGCTAAGTGCTTCAGGTGGTCCTCATAAGTCTTGGAGTAGACTATTACGTCATCCAGGTACAACAGCACGGTTTCAAAGTTGTGGTGGCCCAAGCAGCACTCCATCAACCTTTGGAATGTCCCTGGGGCGTTGCAGAGCCCGAATGGCATACAATTGAACTCACAGAGGCCCATTGGTGTCGTGAATGCAGTCTTCTCCTTGTCCGCCTCTGCCACGGGAACCTGCCAATACCCACTGGTGAGATCCAAGGTGGAGAAATAGTTAGCTGACTTTAAGGCTGTTAGTGACTCCTCTATTCTGGGCAGTGGATAAGCATCTTTATGTGTAATGCGGTTAATTTGCCTGTAATCTACACACATTCTCATTGTACCATCTTTTTTCTTTACGAGCACTAGTGGAGCTGCCCAGGGGCTACAACTATCTCTGATAACCCCAGCCTCCTTCATTTCCCGTAACATTTCCTTGGCACACTGATACTGTGCGGGGGGTACAGGGCGGTATCTCTCTTTAATGGGATGATGATCACCCGTGGGGATTTGATGTTTAACCCCTTTCACCTGCCCAAAATCTAGGAGGTGTTTGCTGAAGACCCGCTCGTACTCCTGTACCACCCGGTAAACCCCATGCTTTTGGTGTGAGGGGGTGGAGTCGGTGCCTACATGTAATTTTTGGCACCAGTCTTCCGGCTGCCCCTTGGAGCCATTGTCTTCCGCCTGGTCGGACGGGATCAAGGGTTCCACTGCTTTAATGGTATTGTTACTGACAGTGTACAGTTTTGCTACAGTGGCGTACCGGGGCAATTTGGCCTCCTCCTCCCCACAATTCAGGACACGGACGGGCACTCTTCCCTTGCGGACGTCCGCTACCCCTCTGGCTATCAGGACTCCAGGCCTACTGTCTGAATACACTGGTTCTACCAAGGCATGGTAATCCTGACCCTTGAGGCCTATTGCTGCCCGACACCATATCAACATTTCACTTCTTGGGGGTATTACAATGGGGAGGGGGTCACTTACCCTCACACTGCCAATTTCTCCTCCGGCTAGCTCTACTTGCTGCCTCCTCATCAGGGCTCTGATCTCCCTCTGTAGGACACGCTGCTGCCCGGAGCTGGCAGTTTCAGATGCCTGTTGCAACAAAATTATCACTTCGGCAATACAATTTTCTATCACATTTGTACCAAGGGTTAGCAGTGGGTCAGATTCTTTGCGATCAATATCTACAATTATCATCCCCTGACATGGCAATTCTACCCGCCCCACTTTAATGGTTACTTCTTTGTACCCAATTTGAGGTAAGGGCTGACCATTACTAGCCACAATCGTTAAATCATCATCTGGGCCATGGTCAATGTCTGAATCAGCCCAATATCTTTTGTACAGTTTGTGGGGGATGGTTGTTACCTGGGACCCCGTATCCAGGAGGGCATTCAAAGGGATCCCATCCAGCACAATGGGAAGGACCGGTCGTCCTCCCACATACTTGCTGCGGCTGGGGTTTGAGCCGGGCTTCCTCACACCTGGGGGTTGGCTCCTGGCCCCAGGCTCAGCCCGTTTAAAGGACAGCGTCGTGCAATGTGGCCCGCCTGGTTGCAGTGGCGGCAGATCGGTTGTCCTGTTGAATCATACCGGTCTGTGTCTCTGCCTCGGGTCGGCGGAATCCTCCTCTGTCGCATCCATGGGACGTCTTCTGGGCTGGAGGCCAACTCGATTTTTGCAGGCGAGGGGGTCATTTGTAGAGACTGCACGGTCTTGGCAAGGGCAGCCACAGTCTTGGTCAGCTCCTGGAACTGCTGTCTGAGCTCTGCAGTGGGATCCTTATCCAGGGACTGCGCCTCAGCCCCTGCAGTGGCTCGTGTTGCAGGCACCACCCCGGGGTACGTGATAGCAAGAGGCCGGAGGGGTACTGGGTCATTCGGTGTAGATTCTCTCAGTACCCTGATGGCCTGGTCCTTAAACTTGGCAAAGTCCAGAGCAGGGTTCTGCAGGACCAGGATACGCAGCTGGGTCCTGTGGGCATCTGACAGGAGCCCCTCTATGAACTGCTCAGTTAGGAGTTTGTCTTCTTCACGTACACTCTCTGGGTCCACCTGTTTAACTGCTTTCAGGGCCTCCTGCAAGTTTAAGGCATAGTCCCTTAGGCTGTCTGTGGCCCGTTGCTTGCACCCAAAGAATTTCATCTTTATCTCTGCTGCGGTGCGGGTGTCAAAAGTACTCTTTAGCTTGGCCAGTATCTGGGCTGCTGTCCCTTTATCTGTATCAGGCCAGGACTTCGCTTCACGCTGGGCTGCGCCGGCTAGCTGTCCCATTACTATGCCCACCTTCTGGCTCTCAGTCAGAGGATACACCCGGAACAAGCTGTGCAGGCTTTCTCTGAAGTCACTCAAGGTATGGGACTCCCCGGAGTACTGCGGCAACCATTCTGCTCCTGGTATGTACGGCATGGTGATCGGCATTACCGGCGCTACAGTGGGGGCTGGGGCGACGGCGACTGGGACTACTTCGGCCGGTGCTGCGGCGCCCTGGGCGATGGCAGCCACCTGCTCTCCCTCGGAGTCGGACATCTTCCTCCCCCTTAGTGAACCTTACCAGGCTCCGTTCACTTTTCAAATTTTCTTCCGGGTCGCGCGGGGTTAACAGCGCTCTGCTCTGATGGCGCGCTCCCTTCGCGCTCTTTGTCAGGCACGCCCCCCTTCTTCCTGCGCTCGGCGCGGCTAATGGCGGCGGCAATTTACAACCAGTACACAGTCTTTTACACAGTTCTTCAGGCGCACAGTACCCGGTGTCACCGGGCACGAAATCCTGTTCGTGACGCCAAAAGTTGACTCGCCCACCCCAGGGCTATGGGACACCCGGTGCCGGGCCGGACTAGTCCGGTGGTAGTCAGTGGTGGCTGGGCCCGGCTCCGTGGCCCTGGTGGGTGTCAGTTGAATATGTGGCTGATGACTTTAATGTTTGTGTTCGTGACGCCACCTGTGGTATGCGGCTATTAAGCCGCCGCTGCGGTATGAGGCCTCCGGGATAGTGTTATGGCAGCAATGGTGGTACTGCTCCCCACAGGTGGAGCAATGCCCGGGGCACAGTTGGTGTTTGTGGAAGTCTATGGTGCTGCGTGACTAACACGGTGCAGGGCCGACAAGCAATGAAAGAAACAGGCACAAACAGTAGTCTCTTTACCTTCTCCTCTTTTACTCGGCAGAAACTTAGTCCAGGGAGACCGTCACAGATGGTAAAGATGATCCGGCCGGCCTGGAAGTGCCTGGGGTGATCTTTGGCCAGTTGAGTAGGAAGCCTACTCCTTAATCTTTCTCTGCTGTTTTAGGACACTGCACTTTGGGTTCGCAATTGCCCTTTTGCTGCTGGGACTTGTTGTTCGTCCCCTTTTCTGTGTGGTAGACTGCGCAGGCCCTCTCTGGTGCTTCTCTGCTGGAGCCCACACCAGGCCCTCGGGATGCAGTTGTACCTTCAGATTGCTTCTGGGACAGGTGCTTGCAGCTCTCCTGCCCTCCGGATTCAGCTACCAGGGATGGATTTTATGCCCTGGCAACTACAGACTCCGATGTCCGAGTCCCTGCTGTGCCTCTCTGCTCCCCTTGCTTCACTGGGCCAAGCTATCCCAGCTCTAGGCCCCAGTTTACAAGGCAGCACTGCTCTGCGTCTGCACTCTTTCACTCCTGTCTCCAGACTAACTACCACTTCCTCCTTCCAGCCAGACTTAAGGAATGCTCCCTGAAGTTCCAGGTTCAGAGCTCCCCCTGCTGGCCGGAGGGAGAACTGTGTTGAGTGTTAACTTACTGGCCAATAGATCTCCCAATTACCTCCAGGCTCAGCATTAACCCTTTTGGGAGGGCAATGCTGTTGTGGCGACCAGGTCCTGGGGCGCCACACAGTGCTGGTTTATCCATTTATATAGTGGATGGTGTGTGGCTAATTGTATTAATTCATATTTGTATTCAGGGACGCATTGTGGCAGATTTTTTATTCAGACAATTGTATGTATACCATATATGTGACCTTGTTATTTCAGGACCGCACCGATCAATAGGACAAGACGAGCCGTGGCTGAAAGACATGAAGGTCTTACAAGATGGAGAAGAAACAACAGAAAACTCATCAGACAAGAGGTAAATATTTATTCTGTGTATGTGTTGGTGGTTGTGCTGCAAACAACAGAATTACTCGTTAGGCCACATTAACACATTTGTGTGATATGTCCGCGTGCTGCCAGATTTTATTACCGGACGGTACACTGACCCTGAGTTTCCTAGGTCCATTCACACAGTTGTGAACATCACAAATCGTAAAAATGAGATCTGTGAGACTGAGGCGGGCTTTGCACATTGCGACATCGCAAGCCGATGCTGCGATGCTGAGCACGATAGTCCCCGCCCCCGTCGCAGCTGCGATATCCTTGTGATAGCTGCCGTAGCGAACATTATCGCTACGGCAGCTTCACATGGACTCACCTGTCCCGGGACGTCGCTCTGGCCGGCGGCCCCCCTCCTTATTAAGGGGGCAGGGCGTACGGCATCACTGCGACGTCACATAGGGGCGGAGATGAGCGGGATGTAAACATCCCGCCCACCTTCTCCCTTCCACATATCCTACGGGAGCCGCAGTCACGCCGGTAGGAGATGTTGCTCGATCCTGCGGCTTCACAAACAGCGATGTGTGCTGCTGCTGGAGCGAGGAACAACACCGGACCATCACGTCAGCGTAATTATGGATTATGCCGATGCAACACCGATGATACGATTACGACGCTTTTGCGCTTGTTAATCGTATCATCTAGGCTTTACACATTACGATGTCGCCTGCGATGTCGGATGTGCGTCACTTTCAATTTGACCCCACCGACATCGCACCTGCGATGTCGTAGTGTGCAAAGTACCCCTTAGGGGGGCTTTACACGTTGTGACATCGCTACCGATATATCGTCGGGGTTACGTCGTTAGTGGCGCACATCCGGCACCGGTAGCGACATCGCAATGTGTAAATCCTAGGTGCGATGATGAACGAGCGCAAAAGCGTAAAAAATCGCTGATCTGTGTCACGTCGTTCATTTCCATAATGTCGTTACTGCTGCAGATACGATGTTGCTTGTCGTTCCTGCAGCTCCACACATCACTGCGTGTGACACCGCAGGAACGACAAACATCTCCTTACCTGCGTCCACCGGCAATGAGGAAGGAAGGAGGTGGGCGGGATGTTACGTCCCGCTCATCTCCGCCCCTCCTCTTCTATTGGCCGGCCGCTTAGTGACGTCGCGGTGACGTCGCTGTGACGCCGAACGCACCTCCCCCTTGAAGAAGGGATTGTTCGGCGGTCACAGCGACGTCGCAGAGCAGGTATGTGCGTGTGAAGCTGCTGTAGTGATAATGTTCGCTACGGCAGCAAACACCACATACCGCATGTGCGACGGGGGCGGGTGCTATCGGGATCGACATCGCTAGCAATTGCTAGCGATGTCACAGCGTGTAAAGCCCGCCTAACAGCAGGTTCAGTTTTGAGCCAATTTTGAGGATCAAAATAAAACATACTCAATGGGTCTGTGTGCTGTGTGCGAAAAAAATATGCAGCACACTAAGGCGGGCTTTGCACACTACGACATCGCAGGTGCGATGTCGGTGGGGTTAAATTGAAACTGACGCACATCCGACATCGCAGGTGACATCGTAGTGTGTAAAGCCTAGGTGATACGATTAACAAGCGCAAAAGCGTCGTAATCGTATCATCGGTATAGCGTCGGCATAATCCATAATTATGCTGACGCGACTTTCAAATGTTGTTCCTCGTTCCTGCGGTAGCACACATCGCTGTATGTGAAGCCGCAGGAGCGAGGAACATCTCCTACTGGCGTCACCGCGGCTTCCGTAGGATATGCGGAAGGAAGGAAGGAGGCTCATCTCCGCCCCTCTGCTCCTATTGGCCGCCTGCCGTGTGACGTCGCAGTGACGCCGTACGACCCACCCCCTTAATAAGGAGGCGGGTCGACGGCCAGAGCGATGTCCCAGGGCAGGTGAGTCCATGTGAAGCTGCTGTAGCGATAATGTTCGCCACGGCAGCTATCACAAGGATATCGCAGCTGCGACGGGGGCAGGGACTATCGCGCTCGGCATCGCAGCATCGGCTTGCGATGTCGCAGTGTGCAAAGTGCCCCTAACACTTCACATGGATACAGGAATGTAGCTATATTATATATAGCACCCTCCATTAGTGTAAAGTGTGCCCACTTATTATGTATAGCACAGTGCCTTAGTATATAGTATACTTTCATGCTATGCATAGTGTCATCCTTAATTACTTAGTTTTCTTTTTTCCTATGGATAACACGGACCCTTATTTAGTAGCTTCCTCTCTAGTTGTTTACGATGCCGTCCCTTATTATATAGAATTATCTCTTGTTATGTACACTACCACCCATTATTACATAGTATCACGTTATGTACAGCGCCATCCCTTATTACATAGTATCATCTCTTGTTATGTACAGCACCATCCATTATGACATAGTATCATCTCTTGTTACATATAGCACCATCTCTTACATGGCGTATTCCTGTTGGTTTTGTTATTCATATTGTCCTCTCGTTAGTACATAGTGTCCTCTCTAGTTACAGTGCCTACAAGTAGTCTTCAACCCCCTGCAGATTTAGCAGGTTTACACATTCGGAATTAACTTGGCATTGTGACATTTGGACTGTAGATCAGCCTGGAAGTGTGAAATGCAGCAAAAAAGAATGTTATTTCTTTTTTTTTTTTTTTTAAATTGTGAAAAGTTTATTCAGAGGGTCATTTATTATTCAACCCCTCAAACCACCAGAATTCTGTTTGGTTCCCCTAAAGTATTAAGAAGTATTTCAGGCACAAAGAACAATGAGCTTCACATGATTGGATTAATTATCTCTTTTTCCAGCCTTTTCTGACTAATTAAGACCCTCCCCAAACTTGTGAACAGCACTCATACTTGGTCAACATGGGAAAGACAAAGGAGCATTCCAAGGCCATCAGAGACAAGATCGTGGAGGGTCACAAGGCTGGCAAGGGGTACAAAACCCTTTCCAAGGAGCTGGGCCTACCTGTCTCCACTGTTGGGAGCATCATCCGGAAGTGGAAGGCTTATGGAACTACTGTTAGCCTTCCACGGCCTGGACAGCCTTTGAAAGTTTCCACCCGTGCCGAGGCCAGGCTTGTCCGAAGAGTCAAGGGTAACCCAAGGACAACAAGGAAGGAGCTCCGGGAAGATCTCATGGCAGTGGAGACATTGGTTTCAGTCAATACCATAAGTAACGTACTCCACCGCAATGGTCTCCGTTCCAGGCAAGCCCGTAAGGTACCTTTACTTTCAAAGCGTCATGTCAAGGCTCGTCTACAGTTTGCTCATGATCACTTGGAGGACTCTGAGACAGACTGGTTCAAGGTTCTCTGGTCTGATGAGACCAAGATCGAGATCTTTGGTGCCAACCACACACATGACGTTTGGAGACTGGATGGCACTGCATACGACCCCAATAATACCATCCCTACAGTCAAGCATGGTGGTGGCAGCATCATGCTGTGGGGCTTTTTCTCAGCCAAGGGGCCTGGCCATCTGGTCCGCATCCATGGGAAGATGGATAGCACGGCCTACCTGGAGATTTTGGCCAAGAACCTCCGCTCCTCCATCAAGGATCTTAAGATGGGTCGTCATTTCATCTTCCAACAAGACAACGACCCAAAGCACACAGCCAAGAAAACCAAGGCCTGGTTCAAGAGGGAAAAAATCAAGGTGTTGCAGTGGCCTAGTCAGTCTCCTGACCTTAACCCAATTGAAAACTTGTGGAAGGAGCTCAAGATTAAAGTCCACATGAGACACCCAAAGAACCTAGATAACTTGGAGAAGATCTGCATGGAGGAGTGGGCCAAGATAACTCCAGAGACCTGTGCCAGCCTGATCAGGTCTTATAAAAGACGATTATTAGCTGTAATTGCAAACAAGGGTTATTCCACAAAATATTAAACCTAGGGGTTGAATAATAATTGACCCACACTTTTATGTTGAAAATTTATTAAAATTTAACTGAGCAACATAACTTGTTGGTTTGTAAGATTTATGCATCTGTTAATAAATCCTGCTCTTGTTTGAAGTTTGCAGGCTCTAACTTATTTGCATCTTATCAAACCTGCTAAATCTGCAGGGGGTTGAATACTAATTGTAGGCACTGTATATGTAAAATAAAATGATACTGGTAGAGCAGTATCTGGCCGGAAGACCAGTCCATCAGAATCCTTCTGTAGAAAAGAAGCTTTACCATATTCTAACAGCAGTCATATTATTTTATATCTAACAAGAGAGGATGCTAAATAGTAAAGACACATAAATAATAAGAGAATACGACATGTAAGGGATGGTGTTATACATAACAGAAGGCATTATGTAATAAGGGATGTCAGTACACCACCTAACATCCCATGCAGGGCACCAGCCTCCCTGCCATATTAAAGTAGCAGAGCAGGGAGTCAATAGCTCTCTGCTCCACTAGTATTAACAGTATTGGCATGCTGAGGATAGTGATCCTGTTAAGCATTGCGCCGGACCAGATGACGAGACCAGCTCTGGTGTCCAACATGGGTTGATTCCCCACAATCTCGTTTGCTAACCAGGCTCTATGTCTGAAGAGTCCGGCATAAGGGACCCTGACCTAATGGCCAAGGGGGTATGATCATCCGTAAAAAGGTGTTCTCTTTATTAAGGTTCCATAGCATTGGCTGTCTCTATGGAATGAATGCTCCTGGGTAGAATGATCCCCCTCTAGTATACTCATTTGTCCTAGTACAGTGAATTTGATGGGGTCTTCAAAGGAGTTTAAGGTTGTTACAACAATACCTTAAATATACAGATCACCAAACATCATACCAGATGCTGATCATGTATTAAAGGGGTTGTCCAGGTTTGTGCACAAAAGTCTGCAGTCTCTCTGTGACTATAGAAATGTGAAACCTCCCAGCGCGCAACACATGCACTGTCAGGATTCTCAAGTGCCAGCGCTCAGAGTTGGCAGTCATGTGACCTCAAATATGTGATGTGCATAGCCAGGCCACATTCCAACTAGAAGTATACTATGCAGAGGCGGTTTCTGCACCAAACCGTGCAACACCTTATAGCTGGTTTTATAGGTCAGCTTCAGTCCTCCTTATGGAAACAATGGTCATGGGTGCACATAGACAGGGAAAAGAAGATCCAAACCAATGTCCAGGTAGCAGAAATCTACGGCAGACACCATCTAATTTTCCAAAGTGCTTTATTCCAACATCATGTGCAGTTAAAAGTAGCGGGGAGAGAGCCGGGTGCAGGCCCCCTAATGGACGACGACCGTTTTGCACGTCCTTGTGCTTCTATAGGTCCCGACACATTCCAACTAGACTTATGTGGCCTTGTTCAATAAAAGTGAATTGAGCGAGACCACGTACATTTAGTGAGAACATGACCTTAAGAATACATATTGCACACATGGGTTCTCATGATGTCTGGCCCCGAAGGATCCTGACAGTACACCCTGTACGTGCTGTGAGAATTCTACTGTTACATAGAGTGACAGCAGACTATAGTGCGAAACTTGGACAATGTCTTCAAATTGTCATATATATATTTGCTATTTTATACATTTTTTTGTTTTGTTTCTTTTTTAACCCTTTTTTTAGTTACATTTTCCATTTTATAATTGTAACTTTTTCAGATTTTAATTCAGTAAACATTTTTATTTAAGAAACACTGACAGCAGCAGGTTGAGCCCGGCTGTGAAAGGTGAGGCCACTCAGTTCACCAGAGGTCACATCCAGGCTCCCCCGCTGCTCTCAGTCTAAAGTGAGACTGGATTGATGGATAGCAAGTCACACTTTCAGGCCGGTGCTACACTTGCGAAGGACTCAATTCTCATGTGAGTCATTCACAGGGGTGACTCTGGCCTCACATGAGGGAACCCGGATGACCTCTGAATTGAGTGATCTCACCTGCTCACTGCCAGGGCTCCAATTGGCTGGTGATGTCACTCAGTTCAGCGGAGGTCATACTCTGCTCCCCTTGCTGCTGTCAGTGTTTCCCAGAGCTTGTGGAGAGTGGATGTGTTTCCCCTTTCTCCAAGCTCCAGATGTTGCGGGATTGTTGTGGGACCTCATATGGATTATAATATAGAAGGGGTGGTCCTGCACCAATATATTTTACCTGTGCTACCGCAAATGCGTTTAGAAGTTCAGCTCTGACCCAAAGACATCCTGAGCAGGGTGCCCGTCAAAAGGGAATCCATTAGTTGAATAGAGTAAGAATTAATGTCATGTGGACCCGTGGAAGCCTAATTGGCGAAACGGCCGTCGTCCCCCGCTAGGAGCTTGCATTCAGGTCTCCTCCTGCTTTTTACCCTGCACGAATATTGAATAAATCTTCATCCAGCACAGCGGACGAGTGCAGTCTACTTCTTACTCTATTTTCCTCGTATGGATTATGTTGAATCTTCAAGGGTGTCTTAGGGGTTAATTAAGGGGTGAAAGCGTATATGTGCATTTTATTTGAAATAAAAACGATTTTTTTTGGGTGTTTGTGTTGTATTTCTTTTCACTTACAGGATTACTAATGGGGATCTCATAGACGCCTCACATTTCTAATCTATAGCTTATTTACAGCTGTGAGTGTGCCGCCCCCGTGCCAGCAGCCGATCTGCTCGGATCTGGTTCCGCGGTGGCTCGAGGGTCTCCGGACTCGGGGGTCGTGCGGCCACTCAAATGAAGGGGGGTATTTACAGGGAGAATTATAGAGTTTGTGACGCCACCCGTGGTGTGTGGTAATGTAGAGTACCACCGCTGCAGCTGGGAGCACCCGGGGAAGATGGAATGGGGCAGCCAGGTGTTGTGACCCTCTACGGGTAGGTGGGATACCCCAGGGCTCGGTGATTGAAGGGGAGTGCTGTTGGATGCAAAAAGGTAACTTATGTACTCATTCAGTCCATTCAGCTGACACCGACAACTGGATAAACCAAAGTTCTGGATACCGCTGCCGCTGAGGGGAGCTTAGTCTGGGTCCCATCCCCAATGGTGTTGCCTGGTGATCCCTGACCTGTCTCTTGGCACTAAGTTTACATGTCTGTTGGTCCCGGTAGTATGAAACCTGCTGGGTCCCGCTCCCCACTATGGCTAAGTGTGGGAGCCTGCTCTCAGTGTTCACGCTTGGGATTTTCAGGACCATCTTGAGTGGAAAGTCCTATCCCCCTCGTTGCGCTAGTACCCTGATTTTGGAGTGGGTGGGAACGGCTCTTGAAGACTCCGTTCGCCTCGGGTAAATTATCGGGTTGCCTGAAGATACTCCCCGACCTAGGGTCCACATACCCAGTCATGCCTTGGTCCCAGCCCGGTGATGGTGCAAGGCCGCCGGCTATCCTCCTCAACAGATCCATGCCCCTTGCCACGATCCCCTGCGACCAGGGGTCCAGCTCCTCTAGGCCCAGAACACCGTCTGCCACCTAGATTGCTTCCTAGGACCTCCTCTCACTTTCACTCTTCAGACTCGACTCCCTTCCTACTGACACCCCTGATCTCCTCTCCCCAACCCCCCAGGTGGGCGACTCTATTCCACTCAAGCCATCCACTGGTGTGTTCAGTGGGTGTGGTGCAGGGTGTATCTAGGATTTGATTAGCTGATGTAGGCAACACCATGTACTTAGGGACCCTAAACCAAGAAGGAGGTGGATACTGCACGGGAGGGCAGATTGTGCAATACCCTGTGATGACCTGATAGAAACCAATAAATGATAGTCTAGGAGCGGCAGATGAGCTTTCTTTAATCCCTTATATTACCCCTATTGCTACCGCACCAGGGCAATCGGGATGAGCCAGGTAAAGCCTGGAATTGTTACATCTAATGGATGTTACAATTCTTGGCAGCTGGGAGCTGCTATTTTTAGGTTGGGGAGGGGCCAATATCCAAGGTTCTTTCAATCCAGATAATAACAGCCACCACCTGTCTGCTTTACCGTGGCTGGATATAAAATTATTATTTTATATATTTTATATGTTTTGTTTCTTTTTTTTCCTTTTTATAGTTACATTTACCATATTATAATTGTAACTTTTTCAGATTTTAATTCAGTAAACATTTTTATTTAATAAACCATTTAATTTGATAATAATTGTTGTTTTCTCATATTAGCATATAAAATGCAATAAGTAGATTATTACTGGGCACAGATACAACAGCACATAACTATTTCTGTAATTTTAATAGGTTTACTTTATTAATTAGAATATTTTTCATTTGTTTTATTAAATTGGTTGGTTAATGTGTTAATTATATTAGATAATTATATTCATTACAATATTAGAAATTAAATTATATAATATATTAAAGTTTATGCACTCAAAATGCATTTTGTTTATTTTCTAGCTACATAATAATTACAGTTTCTTCAATTTTCTTGCTAGGTGCTTTATTCTTGATTTCTGAGTTTCCGTTCTGGTTCTCAGGCATACCGTACAGTCTACACTACTTTGATCACATAGTCCCATATGAAAGTCAGTCTATCTGCATTTATATGGAAGTCACATCAAGGCTCTCACAAAAATAAATAGACTGTGAGTCATGTATTATTGCTTTTACTCCATTTTTTTTTAATAAAAATATGAATAGAATTATTATTGTCTTCTGCCAAATTTTCATTCTTTTTCACTACATCTAATGATTGGCCCGCATTGTACTTGCCCTGAAAATAAGCTGTTTTTTTTCTGTTTTGACATCTCTCCAAGGCATAACAAATGGAGGGTCAGGATGGTGTTTAAAATGTATAACAAATACACTTATGTAATGCTACTGTGACGCCCCTGGACTAGTCAGGGCGTTACAGGGTTCTGTACTGGCTGCTCTTTAGTGCAGGGCTCAACCCCCCATGGTTCTGGGTTCCCAACCTATGGTACTGCCCCATCCGCATCCAAATCCCAACCACACCTCACACCACACGCTGTCAGACACACCAGTGAGCTGCTGAGCAGAAATAGGGCCACCCACCTAGGGGTCAGGCAGACTGGTGGGAGGGAAGGAAGGAGAAGTAGAGAGTTGAGTGTTAGCCCTAGAGAAGTGAGGAGCTGGGAGTGTGTGGCACCCAGGGCCCGGAGGAGTCGGCAACCCGGTCGCAGGGGATTGAGGCTGGGTCCCTAGACCTGGTCTTGGAGGACGGTCAGCAGCATGAGTCTAATAACCGGTCCGGGATCGAAATACGGCGGGGTACAGGACCCTAGCTCGGGGAGTAGCTTCAGGCAATCCGGCAATTGACCTGTGGAGGATAGTGACTTTAGGGGGCACTAGCGCAACGAGGTGGATAGGGCTTTCCAACCAACGCAGCGCACAGAAATCCCAAGCGTGAGCCCTTGAGAGTACAGCTCCACTACCAACAAGTAGTGCACCAACGGGCCACCAGAACACTTCTAATGTATGCACGGAGGCAGACTCCGGACCACCCGGCAGTACTATAGGGGACGGATACTCAGACGGGCACCCCCAAGAGGGCAGTGGCACCCAGAGACTTGGCTTACCTTGTTGTCAGAGTTTGCTTTGCTGTCGCATCATCACCAATACTGCCTGAGTGAGTACATGATCTTCCCTGCTTCCAACCAGTGCTGCGCTCCCCTACAACTAACATCCCACCATCCAGAGTCCCAGGGCCTCCCCTAGCCGTGGAGGGAACGTCATCTGGCTGCCCCGCTCCATCTCCCCTGGGTGCTTCCATTGGCAGCGGCGGTACTCCCCTTACCGCGAACCACGGGTGGCGTCACAAACTCTTATCCCCTATAAATAGTCCCCTTTACATTTGAGTTGCCACAAGCCAACAAGTCCAGAGACCCTTGAGCCACAGCAACCCCCGGATCCGAGCGGTTCGACCGCTGCAGGGGCGGCACACTACCTGTTGAAGATGGTAAGGCGGCGAACAGGAGTGGACCCACTGGACCACAGGGGGGACCCTGGCTCACCCTTTTGAGAGAGGGTCTTGACTAAGTGCCCACCGAGAGCAGACGCCAGGTGCCACTCCCAGGGCAGTGACCAGGACTGTGGCAGCTTAACACCCAGGGCAAGGACAGACACATGTGCAAACAGGCAGAGTCACTAGTTTAGTGCAGCCGGGATGGTTGAAGCAGATAGTATCGCCAGGGATGGATGGACAGAGTGAATAATGCAGCAGAGGCCATAGGGACAGCTAAGGCTGATAGCACAGCCAGGATGCACAGACAGAGTAGTAGTATAGCAGGGACCACTGGGGCAGCTGAGGCTGATGTCATGGCCAGGATGGACAGACAGGGTCACTAGTGCAGCAGGGGCCAACAGGACAGCTGAGGCTGATGGACAGGCACCAGGATACCAACAAGACCAGGAAACAGGAGTGGAACAATATACATGGACAAATGTGATGCACAGTGGACTGGGAGACCTGACAATAAGCTGGCTAAAGCACATTCCACTTACTAACCAATTACGTTGATCAGGCACC
Source organism: Anomaloglossus baeobatrachus (assembly GCF_048569485.1). Taxonomy (NCBI): domain Eukaryota; kingdom Metazoa; phylum Chordata; class Amphibia; order Anura; family Aromobatidae; genus Anomaloglossus; species Anomaloglossus baeobatrachus. The sequence continues at coordinate 27,349,032 of NC_134358.1, read as the reverse complement.
TCTCCTATTTGGAGAGCACCTTAAGTACCCAGGTATCCTTGAGAGGCACTTCCAGGAAATTATGTGTTGGCCCTTTAAGAGAAGGGCAGCGGTGCACACACATGACCTAGGAGCACTCCCGGAGGACCTGTGTCGCATGCACAGGTGTGGCGCCCCTGACCTGGTCAGGAACCACTGAGTACTGCACCCATGCTGGGGCAGTACAATACAGGTAATCCAGAAGGCTGACCGAGGTGTGACTACACAGGTGCATAATAATCAGGTCTCACACATGTACCTTTGGGAGGACTCCTGAGAGCTCCCAGGAGGGGGCGTAGCCTCCATGTCCACTCAAGGGGTGTGGTGGAGGGCCTGGTTGCTAGGTGGCGTAGGCAGGCACAAGGGGGAAAGAGAGAGAAGGAGGAAGAGCAGTCTGAAGCAGAGTGTGGAGGAGTGAGGAGCATGGAAGTGGAGCTCAGACAGGAGCAGAAGTGCAGGACCCACGAGTGAGCCAGTTTATTGTGCAGCTCAGGGAGAGCAGACGTGAGGAGCAGACCCTGGAGCTGTTGCAGTCTAACAGCGTCCGCGCAGTGACTACCAACGGGGGAGATTGGTCACCTAGTAGTACCGCCCGAAATCCACCCAAGGCTAGAGAGAGCAAAGGGGTGGCAGAGTAAGGGGACTGCCAGGGAGGTACCAGGCCCGCAGGGGTAACAGGTCCCAGTGCAGAGATAGATTTACCTTTCTTCTGCCAAACCTGCCGGTGTGGGGCCCTTAAAGCCCACACTATACCACCACAGAGTCCGCAGCCACGTAGCAAAGAGAGGGCCCATAGTTCACAAGAGGCAAGCAGCCGGAGTGACCTGGTCCAGGCTACAAGCAAACGGGCAGAAACGAGGGGAGCAACAACTTCCCTGGGTGACCCCCGTAGGGACTGCAAGTTGGGGTCACCACAAACACAAAAGAGCTAAGAAAGGCGAGTCAGTAGCCACCCTCACAAGTCAGCCTGAAGGACGCCTGGTTCCAGCCTGGTTCATCCCAGCTACGCCCGGTTTGCTCACCCTGCCACCTAATGTGAGTGAAACCCCTGAAAGACATTCTGCTTGTGCGTGTGAGTCATTCTGTGACTTGTGGTGCCATACACTTACACAGGGCCCTGGGGCTTGCCTCACTCTCGGGAGGCCACTACAACTGACTGCACCCACCATCAGCCCCAGGCACCCCTTAAACTGCAGTAGCGGTCCCCACTGACCGCAATACCGAGAGTGGCGTCACGACAATCCTAAGAGAAGACATCTTACCTGTGACCAGACCGTCCCGCCACGTGGAGTCCCTGAAGGTAATGCACCGACACAGCAACAACACCTGTGGGGCTTCACACAGGCACCGGGAGGAGGAAACAGGGGAAACCCAAGATGAGGACAGTGAGCGTGCTGTGGGCTAGCCACGGTGGTGAGTGAGTTCGCGCCCCTGCAGGGAAGGGTGTGAGCGGTGCATGGATGCTGGTACTACAACTTACCTGTCCTAACAGCTCCCTACCAGGTGCGTACATAGAAATCATGGAGCCCTGTAGCAGTAGATCCAATTGGCAGCCCCACAACCAAAAAAAAATAAACAACCACTTAATGTTTGTTTGGGTCACATAAGGACATAAAGTGGGGAAAATAATTATTTGATACACTGGCGCTTTTGAAAGTTTTCCCACCTACAAAGAATGGAGAGGTCTGTAATTTTTATTGTAGGTAACTTCAACTGTGACAGACAGAATAAAAAAATTCAGAGAAACCCATTGTATGATTTATAAATAATGAATTTGTTTTTTATTGGATGAAATAAGTATTTGATACAATAGAAAAACAGAAGTTAATATTTGGTAGAAACCTTTGTTTGCAGTTACAGATGTCAGATGTTTCCTGTAGATCTTTACCAGGTTTGCACACACTGCAGCAGGGGTTTTGGCAACTCCTCCATACAGATCTTCTCCAGATCTTTCAGGTCACTCCTCTATATAGATCTTCTCCAGATTTGACAGGTTTCAGGCCTGTCACTGGGCAACATTGATTTTCCGCTCCTCCAAAGATTTTCTACTGGGTTCAGGTCTGGACTAGGCCACTCCACGACCTTGAAATACTTCTTATGGATCCTCTTCATAGATTAGTAATGGGAGGCATCTATAAGACACCTCCCCATTACTAATCCTGTAAGTGAAAAGAAATAAAAATCCTTTTATTTGAAATAAAATACACACTCCCTCTTTCACCCCTTAATTAGCCCCCAAAACATCCTTGAAGATCCTGCGTAATCTATATAAGGTCCCACGACGATCCTGGCACTACAATATCTGGAACTTGGTGAGAGGGGAAACATGTCCACTCTCCACAGGCTCTGGGAAACACTAAGGGAAGAAAAATTGGGTCAGCTCAGCTGCATTCAGACTTTTGACTCCATGGAGCACGGAAAACACTCTGTCTGGTGTGAACACAGGCAAAAAAGACAAAGAACTCTTCAGTCTCAAACATGTAGCTGTTTGAACAACAACCACGGTCAATTCATTTATTTATTTTTTCCTTTATTCTCCCATTGGGGCTCTGCACAACCTGCCTAGATACCTTTTGCTATTTGAATTTGAATTCGTTTACAATAAATCCTGAAATTTTATCCAAACCCTGAAAGCTGGATTTTTTTTTTTTGCCTCTGGGAAACACTGAAAGCAGCAGGGGGAGCCAGGGTGTGACCTCCACTGAACTTAGTGACGTCACCGGCCAATGGAGTATCTGGCTGTGAGTAGGTGACGTTACTCAGTTCACTGGAGGTCACATCCGGGCTCCCCCGCTGCACTCAGTGAGATCGATGTCACACCTGCGAGTGACTTCCTCACAAATGTGACACTAACCTGAAACTGATACTGCATTGTTGGATTGTGGGTCACAGCCAGTCTCACTTTCACTGAGAGTAGCGGGGGAGGCCGGATGTGACCTCCCATTACTAACCTAGGGCTTGATGACAGCTGATAAATCACGGCTGTCATTATCCCATTATATGACCACAATTGCAACTAGACCAGGGCAGTTGGGATAAGCTGGGTAAAATGCCAGAATTGTTGCATCTAATGGATGAGACAATTCGGGGCAGCTGCGGGCTGCAATTTTTATTCTGTGGAGCTAATATCCATGGCTGTTCCCATTCTGATAAAACCAGCCCCTACATGTCTGCCATACCGTGGCTGGATATCAAACTAGAAGCGACCCTATGTCTGCTTGCCCCCTCTATTTTAAGAGGTGAGGTGCAGAGCCCTAGTTCAGGAAGACACTTACTTGATAAATCTGCCTGGTGAGGGAATCATCAGGGTTCCTCATCAACGTTAGTGTCCGGGGCACAGCAGCAAAGAGGAAACCCGGGAACTGGGACAGAGGTCCAACCCAAGAGAGGTTCAAGCTGCCTGCTATACCGGCCAGGACTGTGACAACAGGAGGGGACCCCAGAACGCTTCAGGCCACGGGGACCCACCAACTACAGACGGGTGCATGGAAATAAAGCTCACCAGGCCACAACACCGGCACTGAGATCAAGGGAATACCAGATTACCTGAGGCCCAGATTGGTAGAAACCAGCACCAGCCGGGTTGAAGCTTTACAGAACCAGTGATTAAAGAACAAGTTAAACCGCAGTCCCTGTGTTGTCTGAATTCTTCCTGCACCTCTGCATCACCAGCTTTCACTATCCTACAACCACCATCATTCTCCTCTGGGGCCTAGCTCTACTTGCGGAGAGCCATAAACCCAAGAAGTTGCCCAATCCCACCAGCCCCAGCAGTGCGAGACTTTGCAGCGGTGGCTTTCCCCACCTAGCCGCATACTGCAGTTGGCGTAACGAAAAACACTTTAATTTTATTTTCCTTTATTTTCCTCCCTTTTCTTAAGTGACCCCTAGAGTCACGGAATCGGGCACCGGCCATTCCCGTGACACATCCCCATAATTCAAGGCCTGGAACTGAGTCCACCACACTAGTTTGGCAAACCCGATTATCCATGGGTTCGCTTATCCCTACTCATCTGTAATAGGTGTGGTGGTTGTGTTGCCATTCGTCGGAAACCCCTTGAAGCTCCTCATATTTTTTTGTAGCATGGAGGATTGCTGTATTCATCTTTCCTTGCTGATTTCACATTCACTTCTGCTAAAGGCTCAGTTTTCCGATGCCCATATGTTACCTCGTCAAGTGATCCACAGCGCGTGATTTTTAATTAAATCTGTGCCCCTCCGTTTCCTTTGCTGCCGTCATTGATGGGAAAATCTGCAGCAGGGAAAATTTTAGCCTCTTTATTTCAGAATTAAATGCTCGTTCTCACATCCTCGGCGATGACAACTTACAAATGGGGGAAAGAAGTCTCAGATCTCCTCGCTGTGAAAGTTCAATTAGAGGCACAGCCCAGCGTGCAGCTCCGCATCGGATTCATATATCCCCCTCTCGCTGCAAACTCCCGCTGTCGGCAATAACTGCAGCACGATTGTGCCGGGGAGCGCAGTGCATTAAACAATAGGCGCTGGTTTTTACTATGTATTTAGGCGTAAATTAGAGATTCTCCGAGCTGAGTGTGGTGTTCGATGGAGGGGGATTTTATTTTTTTTTTTTATAACAGATCAGCGGTATAAATGCCATTATTATTGTGAATCGTAAATGAATGAAACAATATGTTCCGTTGAGTCTGAAGTCAAAATAACATGAAAAATGGGTTAATTAATGTTTTTATTATTTCCCGTTCACATTTCTTTTTCTTTTTTTTGCTTTGAAAGAGAAAGGATTTTATATTGTTAATTAAACAGCGCCATCTGCAGTTTTATAGTGGGAAATGCAGGCAGAGGGTGTTTGGAAGGGTCTTGGAAAATCTGAAGATTTGGTAATTTCATGGACATTAAGCTGAAAACTATGCAGATAAAAGTGATCCCATATCGTAAGTAATAGACCGGCAGGTGCAGCATCTACCAAGGGTCCTACGCACTTAGGGGTACTTTGCACGTTGCGACATCGCTACTGCGATATCGTCAGGGTCAAATCGAAAGTGATGCACATCCGGCGCCGGTAATGACGTCGCAACGTGTAAAGCCTAGATGCGCCGATAAACGATCGCAAAAGCGTCGTAAATCAGTGATCTGTGTAGCGTCGGACATTTTCATAATGTCGCACCAATAGGAGATACGATGTTGTTCCTCGTTCCTGCGGCAGCACACATCGCTGTGTATGAAGCCGCAGGAGCGAGGAACATCTCCTTACCTGCCTCCACCAGCTATGCGGAAGGAAGGAGGTGGGCGGGATGTTTACATCCCGCTCATCTCCGCCCCTCCGCTTCTATTGGCCGCCTGCCGTGTGACGTCGCTGTGATGCCGGACGACCCGCCCCCTTAGGAAGGAGGCGGTTCGCCAGTTACAGCGACGTCGCAGGGCGGGTAAGTGCATGTAATGCTGCCAAAGCGATAATGTTCGCTACGGCAGCTATCACAAGATATTGTGCGACGGGGGAGGGTACTATCACTCGCAACATCGCTAGTAATCGCTAGCGATGTCGCAGCGTGTAAAGCACCCTTTAGAGTCGGCTATAATGGATATTTAGGGAAACAAATTGGTTCATATTATGATAAGGAGTTATTTCCAAAAGTTCCAAAGAATAGAGGAGAACTTGCCGATCAATATGACCCCCAAAGACCCCCAAAATAAGATCGGGGGTGCTGACATAACCAGTAACATCGATGACCATGTCAAAGGATATTGGCAGCACCCACAAACCACTGGTGGACAGGGCAAGAACAGTATATGAGCCCTTTCCAGTAATTCATCAAAATACACAACTCCAACTGCTTTGGAGGAAAAAGTGGACCCCCTAGCTAGAGATGTTCGATAAAGGTTCGGCAATCTCAAATTCGGTACAAGCCTTGGCCGGTTTGGCTCAGGCTCGGAATACCGAACACTTTTCCGAAAAGTTTGCAATGTTCGGTTTTGCTCAATAACTGTTTGCAGCTATTCAAATGCTATTACTTTGGCTACTATAGTGGTGCTGTATGATGAGCGGGGGGACGTGTTTGATGAAAGGACAGGGTAAGCAGAGGTAAGATGAGCGGCAAACTTTTTTTTTTCTTAACTTTATGTGTGGATTTTCCGGCAGCCAATCAGAGAGCAGAAAACATCCATAACTTTCACACACAAGGAATTATGTCATTGGCTGCCTAAAGCGGGCTTTACACCCTGCGACATCGCTAACCGATGCTGAGCGCGATAGCACCCGCCCCCATCGCATGGCTGATATGTGGTGATCGCTTCCGTAGCGAACATTAACGCTACGGCAGGGTCACATGCACATACCTGTGCAGCAACGTCGCTGTGACCGGCGAACCGCCTCCTTTCTGAGGGGGCGGTTCGTTCGGCGTCACAGCGACGTCACAGCAGCGTCAATAGAAGTGGAGAGGAGGAGACGAGCGGCCGGAACATCCCACCCACCTCCTTCCTTCCTCCTTTTCCGGTGGACGGAGGTAAGGAGATGTTTGTCGTTCCAGCGGCGTCACGCGTAGCGATGTGTGCTGCCGCAAGAATGACAAACAACATCGTTACTGCAGCAGCACCGATAATTGGGAATAGGGGGGGCATGTCACCGATGAGCGATTTTGAACGTTTTTGTGACGATTCAAAATCGCTCATAGGAGTCACACACAACGACATCGCTAAAGTGGCCGGATGTGCGTCACAAATTCCGTGACCCCAACGAGATCGCTTTAGCGATATCGTAGTGTGTAAAGCAACCTTAAGTCACATGTCACTCTGCATTTGGGCCATTTTGTGATTGCTAAAGCTTAAGGACAGTGCTGCTGCTGCTACACAGTTAAAAGTACATCTCAATAAATTAGAATATCCTCAAAAAGTTCATTCAGTAATTCAATACAAAAAGGGAAACCATATATTATATATATATATATATGTTATGTCATTACACACAGAGGGATCTATTCCTATATATTATATAGAGTCATTACACACAGAGGGATTTATTCCTATATATTATATAGAGTCATTACAGAGTGATCTATTCCTCTGTAATATAGAGTCATTACACACAGAGGGATCTATTCCTATATATTATATAGAGTCATTACACACAGAGGGATCTATTCCTATATATTATATAGAGTCATTACACACAGGGGGATCTATTCCTATATATTATTTAGAGTCATTACACACAGAGGGATCTATTCCTATATATTATATAGTCATTACACACAGAGGGATCTATTCCTATATATTATATAGTCATTACACACAGAGGGATCTATTCATATATATTATATAGAGTCATTACACACAGGGATTTATTCCTATATATTATATAGTCATTACACACAGAGTGATCTGTTCCTATATAATATAGAGTCATTACACACAGAGGGATCTATTCCTATATATTATATAGAGTCATTACACACAGAGGCATCTATTCCTCTATATATTACATAGAGTCATTACACAGAGGGATCTATTCCTATATATTATATAGAGTCATTACACACAGGGGGATCTATTCCTATATATTATATAGAGTCATTACAGACAGAGGGATCTATTCCTGTATATTATATAGAGTCATTACACACAGGGGGATCTATTCCTATATATTATATAGAGTCATTACACAGAGGGATCTATTCCTATATATTATATAGAGTCATTACACACAGGGGGATCTATTCCTATATATTATATAGAGTCATTACACACAGAGGGATCTATTCCTATATATTGTCACGCTCCCCGGGTCCTCACCCCCGTTCCCCGGCTCACCTGCCACGCTCTCCGCTCCCCAGTCACCGGATTCCGTCCGTCCCAGGGCTCCGGGCCCCCGATCCCGGCGCCCGACAGCTTCCCTGGACCTGGCCGGCTCCCCTGCGTCCTCCTCGCAGCCTCCTTCCCTGGCTTCTGGCACCCGGGCGGCGCGCATGCGCATTAGGGCGCGCGCGCGGTCACTGACCCTTTCTTAAAGGGCCAGCGTCCATTAACAGGAAATGAGGTTGCACAGGTACAGGGTATATAGGGGGTCATTGTCCAAGGGGGCGGGGCCTGATCTTCGTGTTCCCTGAGCTAGGAGTCAGGTCTCTTGGTGTTTATGTGCCTGTACTCACCTATCTGTCTTTGTAGAGCCGTACCTGCCTCGCCAGCCAGTCTGCCGTGTCCTGATCCCCGCCCGCTGTCCGTCTGCCATCTGACAGTCCGTACCATCCCGGATCCCTGCGGTGACCCGTCATCTTGCTCCAGAGGTTCCGGACCCCGCCTGATATCACCTCGGCCTCCGAACCTGAGCTACGTCACCAAGACCACCTTCTGTGACTCCGTGGTCCCTGGGACTCCTCCGCTGCCTTCACTTGCACGGACTGTTCTACTGCCCATCAGTGCTTCAGCTGCCGGACTCCCTACCACCATCTCAGAGAGTTCGGTCCAGTGGATCCACCTCCTGGGTCTGCCCGACCGCCCGGCCGTGACATATATTATATAGAGTCATTACACACAGGGGGATCTATTCCTATATATTATATAGAGTCATTACACAGAGGAATCTATTCCTATATATTATATAGAGTCATTACACACAGAGGAATCTATTCCTATATATTATATAGAGTCATTACACACAGAGGGATCTATTTCCAGTGTTTATTTCTGTTACTGTTGATGATTACGGCTTACAGTCAATGAAAACCCAAAAGTCATTATCTCAGAAAACAGAAAATTAGAATATTATATAAGACTCACTGAAAAAATGATTTTATACTCAGAAATGTTGGCGCCTACTGACAAGTCTGTACAGTAAATGCTTCAATACTTGGTCGCGGCTCTTTCTGCATGAACTCCTCCATCAATGCGGCAATGTGGCATGGAGGCGATCAGCCTGTGACACTGCTAAGGGGTTATGGAGGCCCAGGTTGCTTTGATAGCAGCCTTCAGCTCGTCTGCATTGTTGGCTCTGGAGTCTCTCATAGATTCTCTAGGTTAGTTTGCTGACCAATCAAGCACAGTGATACTGTGGTTAGTAAGCCAGGTATTGGTACTTTTGGCAGTGTGGACAGGGGCCAAGTCCTGCTGGAAAATGAAATTTCCATCCCCAAAAAGCTTGTCGGCAGAGGGACGTGTGACACCCCTGGACTAGTCAGGGCGTCACAGGGTACTGCACTCTCTACCCTTTGGTGCAGGACTCAACCCCTCATGGTTCTAGGTTCCCAACCTATGACAATGCCTCCATCAGCGTCCAAATCCCAACCACACCTCATACCACACTGTCAGATACACCAGTGGGCTGCCTAGATGGAATAGGGCCACTCACTTAGGGGTCAGGCAGACTGGTGGGAGGGAATTAGTAGAGTTGATTGTTAGCCCTCAAGAAGTGAGGAGCTGAGGGAGTGGTGGCTCCCTGTATGTTGTAGGTTGGGTTGCAGACGGTGGTCTGGGCCTGGAGGAGTCGGAGACCCGGTCTTGGAGGGCGGTCAGCATCTCAAGCCTAATAACCGGTCCGAGACCAAAAGCACAGCGGGGTACAAATTTGTTATACTCATGTGTAATCAATCGCCAAATAAGAAAATGATTAAAACAAATTGGGTCTTTGCATTTTCTGTGAACATTAGAGATTTCTAAACACTGGGGTATAGGAAGCCCCACATCACCAGTTGCTTGATAAAAATCCCACCTCACCAGTTAAGGGTTAAGGGTAGAGTTGAGCGCGGTTCTCCAGTTCGCGTGATTTTGGGGGGTGTTCTAGTTAGAACTCGAATTCGAGCTTTTTGCTAAAAGTTCGGTAGCTCGAGTTACGTTCGAGAATGGTTCTATCACTATAAATGTGGCTTTTCACAGTAAGGCTATGTGCACATGTTGCTATCTGCATGTCTCCTGCGTCCCCAGCACAATCCCTCTCCGTTTCCTACTTAGGCTACTTTCACACATCAGGTTTTTTCCATCAGGCACAATCCGGAAAAAAACGGGTAAAACGGATCCGGTACCGCATCCGTTTTATCCCCATAGATTTGCATTGTTACCGGATTGTGCCTGATGGCTTTGCGTTGCATCCGTTTTTTTCCAGGTGCGGCAAAATTAATTAAAGCGGCAGCCGGAGGCAACGTGTCTTGTAACATTTTTTTGTCCGGCAAAAAATACGCATTGCGCCATATCCGGTGCGATACGGCGTGTTTTACAATGGAAGCCTATGGATGCCGGATCTGGCGTAATGCCAAATGGATGCGGCTGCCGATTCCGTTTTTGTAAACTGAGCATGCTCCAATGTTTTGAAAAAACGGATCCAGCAAAAAAAAAAACCGGACAAAACGGATGTAAAAATGGATGCAAAACGGATCCAACGGATCCAACGGATCCGTTTTTTTACGCATCCGGCATAACGGATTCGTTAAAAAACGGATCCGGTGGATACGGTTTTTACATTTTTTTGCCGGATCCGTTGGATCAGGAAAAAAAAGGATCGTGCCTGAATGCAGAAAACTGATGTGTAAAAGTAGCCTTACCGATCACGGGCGTCTCGCTCCCCGGCTGTCACAAATCTGCGGCGTTTTTTCCTTTTTAGAAAATGGCTGCCTCTTCATTAGTCAATTAGTTATTCCATGCTTTCCCCGCCCACCGACGCTTATGATTGGTTGCAGTCAGACACGTCCCCAAGCTGAGTGACAGCTGCGTCACTGCAACCAATCACAGCCGCCGGTGGGCGGGTCTATATCGTGCATTATAGTGATGGGCAGTCCGGCTCTTTTTGATGAGCCGGCTCATTCGGCTCGGCTCACCAAAAAGAATCGGCTCTTTCGGCTCAAAAAACGGCTCTTTTTTAAAAAAAAAACCCTCTGCTACACCTTGTGATGATACAGAACCTCCCCTGTACATTGGGAACCTCATTCTACCCTTGTATGTATCTAGTGAAGCAGTAAAAACAGTTTTTAGCATTATTGTTTCCGTTTCCTCAGATTGTCAGCTCTTCTGGACAGGGCCCGCGCTCCTCTTTTATGTGGTGTTTTTTGTACATGTCCTTTCTACATTAGTCAGTGCTCTGATATGTGTCGCTCCTACAAAAGATTATAATTCCTGAAAATAAAGGCGAGTTGCAATTACTGTGCTGCCTGTCACTATATGTGCAACACACACACTGTACATACTGAACACAAAGGACACACATACACACACACATTGTACACACACACTGTACATACACACATTGTACACACACACTGTACATACTGAACACAAAGGACACACATACACACATTGTACACACATACTGTACATACTGAACACAAAGGACATACATACACACATTGTACACACATACTGTACATACTGAACACAAAGGACACACATACATACACACTGTACACACACTGTACATACTGAACACAAAGGACACACATACATACACACACACATTGTACACACATACTGTACATACTGAACACAAAGGACACACATACATACACACATTGTACACACATACTGTACATACTGAACACAAAGGACACACATACACACATTGTACACACATACTGTACATACTGAACACAAAGGACATACATACACACATTGTACACACATACTGTACATACTGAACACAAAGGACACACATACATACACACATTGTACACACACACTGTACATACTGAACACAAAGGACACACATACACACATTGTACACACATACTGTACATACTGAACACAAAGGACATACATACACACATTGTACACACACACTGTACATACTGAACACAAAGGACACACATACATACACACATTGTACACACACACTGTACATACTGAACACAAAGGACACACATACATACACACATTGTACACACATACTGTACATACTGAACACAAAGGACACACATACACACATTGTACACACATACTGTACATACTGAACACAAAGGACATACATACACACATTGTACACACATACTGTACATACTGAACACAAAGGACACACATACATACACACATTGTACACACACACTGTACATACTGAACACAAAGGACACACATACACACATTGTACACACATACTGTACATACTGAACACAAAGGACATACATACACACATTGTACACACACACTGTACATACTGAACACAAAGGACACACATACATACACACATTGTACACACACACTGTACATACTGAACACAAAGGACACACATACACACACTGTACACACATACTGTACATACTGAACACAAAGGACATACATACACACATTGTACACACACACTGTACATACTGAACACAAAGGACACACATACACACACTGTACACACATACTGTACATACTGAACACAAAGGACACACATACATACACACATTGTACACACACTGTACATACTGAACACAAAGGACACACATACATACACACATTGTACACACACACTGTACATACTGAACACAAAGGACACACATACATACACACATTGTACACACACACACTGTACATACTGAACACAAAGGACACACATACACACACTGTACACACATACTGTACATACTGAACACAAAGGACATACATACACACATTGTACACACACACTGTACATACTGAACACAAAGGACACACATACACACACTGTACACACATACTGTACATACTGAACACAAAGGACACACATACATACACACATTGTACACACACTGTACATACTGAACACTAAGGACACACATACATACACACATTGTACACACATACTGTACATACTGAACACAAAGGACACACATACATACACACATTGTACACACACACTGTACATACTGAACACAAAGGACACACATACATACACACATTGCACACACACTGTACATACTGAACACAAAGGACACACATACATACACACATTGCACACACACACTGTACATACTGAACACAAAGGACACACATACATACACACATTGTACACACACTGTACATACTGAACACAAAGGACACACATACATACACACATTGTACACACACATTGTACACACATACTGTACATACTGAACACTAAGGACACACATACATACACACATTGTACACACACTGTACATACTGAACACAAAGGACACACATACATACACACATTGTACACACACACTGTACATACTGAACACAAAGGACACACATACATACACACATTGTACACACATACTGTACATACTGAACACAAAGGACACACATACATACACACATTGTACACACACACTGTACATACTGAACACAAAGGACACACATACATACACACATACTGTACACACATACTGTACACACTGAACACAAAGGACACACATACATACACACATTGTACACACACACTGTACATACTGAACACAAAGGACACACATACATACACACATTGTACACACACTGTACATACTGAACACAAAGGACACACATACACACATTGTACACACACACTGTACGCACACCAAAATATGGAAGCATAGGATACTGAATAGCAAAATCAGTTTATTTCAACACAACCTGGAACAGAAATGTTTAAATGCTAACATAGCATGGGTCCAACTTCTGCTGGTGGTGCACAGCACTACAAATCCCAGCAAGTGGAACACAATATGGCAATGCAACACTAGTTACATACCAGCTTTTTTAACAGTTAAGTGACAATAAATGTCATTGAGGTAGTATTGCACATAAAACAAATGTATAGAGGTTGTCCTGACTAACATTGATGGCCTGGCCTTACTATAGGTAATCAATGTGTGATGGCTGGAGGGCGGATGTGCGGTATCTAGCCGCTGTCACTACATACAAGATGGAGCACCTTCATAACAGCAAATCTGGCCAACATTAAGAACAGCTGATCCTCCGAGGTGTCGGGTGCTGCCCTACAGCAATCACACATTGATCAACTAAAGCAGAGATGAGGACCTCCAGGTCTGGAGGGTGCAGGTCATGTGTTCAGGATTTCCTTATGGTACTGTCACACTGGTGGAGGATCGCCTCTGAACATGCCTGTAGTCCAGGCGAGGCAGGGAGCTATACTTTGTATGGCTCCCGTCGTGTGTCAGAACACTATTGCTGCGTCACACTGGTGGAGGATCGCCTCTGAACATGCCTGTAGTCCAGGCGAGGCAGGGGGCTATACTTTGTATGGCTCCCGTCGTGTGTCAGAACACTATTGCTGCGTCACACTGGTGGAGGATCGCCTCTGAACATGCCTGTAGTCCAGGCGAGGCAGGGGGCTATACTTTGTATGGCTCCCGTCGTGTGTCAGAACACTATTGCTGCGTCACACTGGTGGAGGATCGCCTCTGAACATGCCTGTAGTCCAGGCGAGGCAGGGGGCTATACTTTGTATGGCTCCCGTCATGTGTCAGAACACTATTGCTGCGTCACACTGGTGGAGGATCGCCTCTGAACATGCCTGTAGTCCAGGCGAGGCAGGGGGCTATACTTTGTATGGCTCCCGTCATGTGTCAGAACACTATTGCTGCGTCACACTGGTGGAGGATCGCCTCTGAACATGCCTGTAGTCCAGGCGAGGCAGGGAGCTATACTTTGTATGGCTCCCGTCATGTGTCAGAACACTATTGCTGCGTCACACTGGTGGAGGATCGCCTCTGAACATGCCTGTAGTCCAGGCGAGGCAGGGGGCTATACTTTGTATGGCTCCCGTCATGTGTCAGAGCACTATTGCTGCGTCACACGCGGCAATGTGTTCAGATCGCCTGCTCCTCATCGCCAGGTTTTCCAGCAGTGCTAGGCAACTTCCGAATTCAGGAGATGAGCGATGGCAGCGGGAAATTGCCCTGTCACACGAGGCGACACACTGGCGATGTCATTGTAACTTGACCATGCCTACTAAGTTGCAGCAACATCGCCAGTGATACCTCCCTGTCTGACGGGGTCTTTAGTATTGCACAGTTGATAATTGAATCATCTACACTGTGTGTGGCACTCAAGACCTGAAGTTTCCCATCTCTGAATTAAAGTAAGGGCCCTGTCACACATGTCAATGTGGTGGGCAACGTCGCTGATGACCGTGTGACCCCGCCCACTGCATCAACGTCACGGGTGAGATGTCATATGTGACGATCTCACCTGCGACTTCTCCTGCAATGTCGCTGTGTGATGCCATAGCATCACACCAGTGTCTCCAGGAGCTATAGTGCAGCTCCTGAAGTCGCTGGTGTGAAGGTGTCACATGCAGCGATGTCGCTAGATTGCAGTTGCGTGGTTTTCGGTCCGGACCGAAAACTTCGCGACTGTGACCAGCGATAAATTGTGGGGCGATTTTGCCGGGTCACACGTGGCGATGCACTCACGATATCGCTGCAGTGACATCGCTGTGGCGATATCGTGAGTCACATTAAGCTGCAGGGAAACCAGGAGAGGTAAGTACAGATTTATTTTTTAATGAGTACATGCTCGCCAGAGGATTATGGGGGAGGAGGGGGGTGCATTATAGTCTATGGCGAGTTGTGAGGCTGCATTATGCTATGTGGAAGGCTGTGAGGCTGCATTATACTATATGGAGGGCTGTGAGGCAGTATTATACTATATGGAGCATAATGGGGGTGCATTATTATAATTGGATGACTATGGGGACTATGGGATGCATTATAATATATAAATGACTATGAGGGTACATTGTGATATATGGAGGAATATGGGGATGCGTTATAATAATTGGATGACTATGGTGGTGGGAGGGGAACACCATATATACCAGGATAAGGGACATATATACACGGGGCCCATACATATGATCTGACCAACATGTGTGCGCGCGGAGTGTGACAGGTGGGGGAGTGCCCAGGTCTACATTTCACACTGTGGCTCACCAGACTCTAGTTACGCCACTGATAATTAGGAAGCGATACAAAAAAAAGTGTTTTATAGATGTGTGCAGATGTCAGATCTATTTACATCTAAAAATACCAGGATTTGTAACAGAAATAGAAAAAAAGTCTTAACTGCGAGAATTGTGACACCACAACGCCACAGACACATGCATATAGAGGCTAATGAATATGTTGTATGTAGTCACCAAACTAGTAAAAAAATATCAATTGTGGTCACAAAAAAAATACACACACACACACATACATACACACGCACAGACACACACGCACAGACACACACACACACACAGCAGCTTCCACTAAACATTGAAGGAATGGAGACATGGCTTATTATCAATGATTTTCTCTTTTTTATGCCAGAAAGAAAACCTTACAGGGTTAAATGAACATGTCAGGGGTCATCTGTTCTGTGCACACACTGGACACTAAAGGCCCCGTCACACTAAGCAACATCGCTGTCAACATCGCTGCTAACGAACAACTTTTGTGACGTTGCTAGCGATGTTGCTGTGTGTGACATCCAGCAACAACCTGGCCCCTGCTGTGAGGTCGTTGGTTGTTGCTGAATGTCCTGGGCCATTTTTTAGTTGTTGCTGTCCCGCTGTGAAGCACAGATCGCTGTGTGTGACAGCGAGACAGCAACAACTAAATGTGCAGGGAGCAGGAGCCGGCTTCTGCGGAGGCTGGTAACCAATGTAAACATCGGGTAACCAAGAAGCCCTGTCCTTGGTTACCCGATATTTACCTTTGATACCAGCCTCCCCCGCTCTCACTGCCTGTGCTGCCGGCTCCTGCTCTGTGCACATGTAGCTGCAGCACACATCGGGTTAATTAACCTGATGTGTGCTGTAAGTAGGAGAGCAAGGAGCCAGCGCTAAGCATTGTGCGCTGCTCCCTGCTCTGTGCACATGTAGCTGCAGCATACATCGGGTAATTAACCCGATGTATGCTGTACTAGGAGAGCAAGGAGCCAGCGCTCAGTGTGCGCTGCTCCCTGCTCTCTGCACGTGTGGCTGGTCACTGGTTGCTGGTGAGCTCACCAGTAACTCGTGTAGCCACGCTCCAGCGATCCCTGCCAGGTCAGGTTGCTGGTGGGATCGCTGGAGCGTCGCAGTGTGACATCTCACCAGCAACCTCCTAGCAACTTACCAGCGATCCCTATCGTTGTTGGGATCGCTGGTAAGTTGCTTAGTGTGACGGTACCTTTAGTGCTGACTTCTATTACTAACTCTATACAATGATTGAAGCTGTATACACTTCTTTACATATGTTTGGTCTAAAATGCTATTACCCAGCAACTGGTCAGGTCTTTACTGTAGTGGTCCTGAACCCTAATACCTAGAGAAGATGATCATTGTTATCAGCAAACAAGCTGAGCCCCTCTCCTCCTACACATTACCATATGTGCCAGTCGAGGTCAGAAAACTTAACCCTAGCACATCATTCCCTGGTACTCAATTGTGCCCACTGACCTAAGGAAGAACCACTATGTGTGTATAGCTTTAAGTGTCAGCTCCTGCCCAGAGCTTGTGTTTACTTTACTCTTCTCCTTATCTCCTGCTTCCCCCTGAAGCAGAGAAAAAAAAAAAAAAAAGCGGCTCTTTATGGCTCGTTCACTTTGATGATTCGGCTCATATCGTTCACTTCAAAGAGCCGGCTCAAAGAATCGGCTCGTTCGCGAACGACACATCACTAGTGCATTAAAATAAATAAATAAATAAAAAAAAAAGTGGTTTCCCCCATATTTGATACCAGCCAGGATAAAGCCGCACGGCTGGAGGCTGGTATTGTCAGGATGGGGAGCGCCACGGTATGGGGAGCCCACCACCCTAACAATATCACCCTGCAGCCGCCCAGAATTGCCGCATCCATTAGGTGCAACAGTCCTGGGACTCTACCCAGCTCATCCCGAATTGCCCTGGTGCGGTGGCAATTGGGGTAATAATGAGTTTAATCATGCCAGGCGTCTCCTGGAGATACCTTCCATGATTAACCTGTAAGTGAAAGTAAAGAAACACACACACCGAAAAATCCTTTATTTGGAATAAAAGACAAAAAAACAACCCTGTTTCACCCCTTTATTAATCCCAAAAATACCACTCCAGGTCCAAAGTAATCCACACGACAAGGTCAGCTCTGCTCTCTCGGGATGTAGTGGCTCCGTAGCAATGAAGCAGAGACTTCAGTCAGCACAGCAGGCTTCAAGATTAGAAAATCTGCCTATCTCTTTTGTGAGTAGCAATAGACTAGTGGGTAAAGTGCCCGCCTAAGAAGCATAACGTTGGGAGTTCTAGTCCTGGTAAAGATTTTTTTTTTTTTTTTATAATTTCAAATTATAATTATTATCTATTTATAAAATGAAAGTAAATAAACACACACCACGAAAAATCCTTTATTTGGAATAAAAGACATAAAAACACAGTTTCACCATTTTATTAAAATCCTCCAATACCCCTCCAGGTCCGACGTAATCCACACAGCACTGTCATCTCTGCTACAGAACACGAGTGCTCTGCATGAGCTTCACTTAGCTTTAAATTACTCACGTGGTCATCTCAGACTTCAGCAATCCAGACTTCAAGACTACCAAATGTGCCTATCATTCACATTAGAAGCAATAGCTGGGTGGATAGAGTGCTCACCTAGGGAGTATAAGGTCAAGAGTTCTAGACCTGGTAAACTTATTTATTTTTTTTTTATTTTTAATAAATTATATTTATATTATATTTATAAATATAATTTAATTATGCACTGAGGGGAGGAGCCGGACATCAGCTGTGAGCTCTCTCTCTATCTCTCTCCTTTCCCTCTCTCCTATCTCTCTCTCCTTTCTTTCTCTTCTTTCTCTTCTTTCTCCTCTTTTTCCTCTTTCTCTTCTCTCTTCTTTCTCTCTTTCTCTCTCTTCCTTCTCTTTCTCTCTTCTTTATCTCCTTTCTCTCTCTCTTTCTCTCTCTCCTTTCTTTCTCTCCTTTCTCTCTCTCTCCTTTCCCTCTCTCTCCTTTCTTTCTCTCCTTTCTCTCTCTCTTTCTCTCTCTCTTTCTCTCTCTCCTTTCTCTACTTTCTCTTCTTTCTCTTCTTTCTCTACTCTCTCCTCTTTCTCCTCTTTTTCTTCTCTCTCTTCTTTCTCTCTCTTTCTTCTCTCTTTCTCTTCTTTCTCCTCTTTTGCTTTTTTCTCTCTTCTTTCTCTTTCTCTCTCTATCTTCTTTCTCTCTCTCTCTCTTTCTCAGACCTGGCGATGATCAGGTTATGCAGTCACCTGACGGATCAGCTGACACTATAAGTCGAGCGGTTAGGCCGGCATTTTACCGCCCGGCCGGCTAAACTATCAGCTGATGCTGTCGGACAGGAGTCTGCACTGAAGTGTGTAGTTTGTTTTTTTGTTTTTTTGCACTGATGCATCAGCTGATTGTATAAAAGCCGTTTATACAATCAGCTGCTGTGTCATGTGAATCAGGCCCTTGAACCTGACACATCATCAGATCGCTTTGCCTTCCAGAAAACCGATCAGATGATATTGGATCCGGATTGGACGGTGCGGGACCCTTGACCCAGGATTACTGCGGAGGGGGGTTCTTTATTTCAATAAAGATGGAGTCACTAATTGTGTTGTGTTTTATTTATAATAAAAATATTTTTCTGTGTTGTGGTTCTTTTTATCGGTACTAGAAATTCATGGTGGCCATGTCTAATATTGGCGAGCCACCATGAATTTCGGGCTTAGGGCCAGTTGATAATATACAGCTAGCCCTAACCCCATTATTACCCAGCAAGCCACCCGTCACCAGGGCAGCTGGAAGAGTTGGCTACAGCGCCAGATGATGGCGCTTCTATGAAAGCGCCATTTTCTGGGGCGGCTGTGGACTGCAATTCGCAGCAGAGGGGCCCAGAAAGCTCAGGCCAACCTGTGCTGTGGTTTCCAATACCCAGCTGCCTAGTTGTACCTGGCTGGACACAAAAATATGGTGAAGCCCACGTCATTTGTTTTTTAATTATTTCATGAAATAATAAAAAAGGGCTTCCCTATATTTTTGGTTCCCAGCCAGGTACAAATAGGTAGCTGGGGGTTGGGGGCAGCCCGTAGGTGCCTGCTGTACCTGGCTAGCATACAAAAATATGGCAAAGCCCACGTCATTTGTTTTTGAATTATTTCATGAAATTCATGAAATATTTAATAAAAAAAAGGGCTTCCCTAGATTTTTGGTTCCCAGCCGGGTACAAATAGGCAGCTGGGGGTTGGGGGCAGCCCGTAGCTGCCTGCTGTACCTGGCTAGCATACAAAAATATGGTGAAGTCCAAATAATTTTTTGGGGGAGCAAAAAGTCCTGGATACAGTCCTGGATGGAGTATGCTGAGCCTTGTAGTTCTGCAGCTGCTGTCTGTCTGTATGGAGGAGAGCAGACAGCAGCTGCAGATCTACAAGGCTCAGCATGCTTCATTCACTAGTGTATGCAGGAGAGCAGACAGCAGCTGCAGAACTACAAGGCTCAGCATCCTCCATCCAGGACTGTATGCAGGAGTTTTTTGTCCACAAAAAAAATGACGTGGGCTTTGCCATATTTTTGTATGCTAGCCAGGTACAGCAGGCAGCTACGGGCTGCACCCAACCCCCAGCTGCCTATTTGTACCCGACAGGGAACTAAAAATATAGGGAAGCCCATTTTTTTTAATTATTTCACTTATTTCCTGAAATAATTAAAAAACAAATGATGCAGGCTTCGCCATATTTTTGTGTCCAGCCAGGTACAACTAGGCAGCTGGGGATTGGAATCCGCAGCACAGGTTAGCCCGAGGTTTCTGGGCGCCTCTGCTGCGAATTGCAGTCCGCAGCTGCCCCAGAAAATGGTGCATTCATAGAAGCGCAATCATCTGGCACTGTATCCAACTCTTCCAACAGCCCTGGTGACGGTGGCTTGCTGGGTAATAAAGGTTTATACTGGCTTTGTTTTACTAGCTAGTATTAAGCCAGAGATTCTTAATGTCAGGCAAGTTTGACCCGGCCATTAAGAATCTCCAATAAAGGGTTAAAAAAAGACACCACACAGAGAAAAAATACTTTAATAGAAATAAATACACAGACACAGTAGGGACTCCATGTTTATTACTCCCTCGCATCCCTCCACGATCTGGCTCTTCTGTCTTCTTTCTCCTTCAACACATGCAGCTCTACTACATCAGTGCTGCATAGGAAGAAGGCGGTGCTATTCCCCGAGCTGCTGCTTGTGAGCGGTGACATCACCACTGACAAGTGCATTGCTATAGCAACGGTGATCTCCGTTATCGACCGGCTGTGGCAGCCGGTTTATAACGGAACGGGGAAGCAGACCGGGAACCTGACCGCGTGCCAGAGCATGTCCCCGGTACACGGCGATACACAAACGATCACCGCGTACTGAATAGATGCACTCGCAGATCCTACATGACGCGTCATAGTCATGTGACCAGTCTGTAGCCAATAAGATAACAGACACGTGACTGGTCACATGGCTATTTTGGCGTCACGATAGGTCCTGTATCACTGCTGGCAGTGCTGGTTACTGGGAAGATTCAGCGATCATCAGATAGAATAGCGGCAGGAGACAGAGTGCAGGATGCGTCTCGGGGACAGGTGTTATGGCAATGTTTATTAACTGTATGTGTACATTTATAATGTGTTTTTATGTGTTTGTGTTTGCTTCCCATTGTTTTCTATGGGTTTGAGTGGTTCGCCGAACCGAACTTGAACTAGATCTCCGTTCGACGAACCAAGCTCGAGCCGAACCGCGACCGGTTCGCTCATCTCTAGTTAAGGGCATGACACCGCACTCCAACCACTGACGCAGCGATAATGCACCAGCAGGGCAGGTGACCTGGTACCTCACAATAACCATGCTTCAAGGCTGAGCCTCCATGACTCAAGTCAACACTCACTGACACAAACCCACCACAACAATGGCCGCCACACAGCACCAGCACCCATGTAAAAGGAGCTGGCCAACTAACCTTCCACAAGCTCACAGTGTGTGAACTGAGAGCAAAAGGCAGAACCCCTCCTTGCAGTCTCCTGCTAATAAGGCTATGTGTGCACGTTGCGTACTGGCCCTGCAGAATTTTCTGTAGCGATTTGAACAGCACACGTGCGCTTCAAATCGCTGCAGAAACAAAAGCCAATTCCATGCACTCTGCATGTAGCCCCTCCCAGCCCCTGCCATAGACAGAGCAGGGACTTCATGCAGAGCGCACGAAAGAAGTAACATGTCACTTCTTAGAACACGCGCTTCGGGCAGCAGCAGAAGCGCTGCGCTCTAATACGCCACGTGCACACGTCTCCTGCACAATCTCCATAGATTGTGCAGGGGACACAGGACGCTTGCAGTTACGCTGCGGTGAAGATTGCAGCGTAACTGAATGCAATTACGCAACGTGCGCACATAGCCTTAAAATCACCTGTGCAAAAAGGGAGGAGTGCTGGTTCAAGTAAAAAAAAAACAGAGGACAGGTAATGCAGTTTGCAATAACTGTAGAAAAAGACATGAACCGCAGATCCAAAAATCACGCTGTGACCTAATGCCGCTAGGCAAAAATTTATATACACCTGAACATGAGGTCCTTCATGTGTGCCTATTCCAAAAGCATGATTTGCACCACACCCAGACTGCAATGGCCCAGGCAATGCATCATTACATACTGTACCAAGGCTTGTTGCTGCTGCCACAGTGACTGCAACATGGGCAGGGTGGAATTCCACCATATCTGCACATTGCATGTCAACCGGTTAACCAGTAGGCCCAAATACCTCTGTAGCGCTGCAAGTTAATGATCCTCAGGATATGAGGGGAGGAAGTGAGCACATGTGATGCCCCTGAGGCCTTGGTCACCACAGGGTACTACACCTCACTTAAGGTGCAGTGCTCAACCTGGATCCAGAGTTTCACAATTTACATAACTCATACACACAACCAGGGTGCCCTCCCCACTGGGGACGGGGCTAGGGTAGGGTCTTAAGGTAGTCTCCAAAAATGGGGGCAGCCACTCATTAGTGACAGGGACCCGGGGGAGGAGCAGCTACCTAGGGGAAATCAGGAGCAAACACAACAGTTAGGAGTTCTCCAGCAGGAGAGGAAGGGAGCGAATGGTCTCACCGGTGGCTCTGGTGGGACTCAAGGGTTCATAAGGTTGCAGAGGGGACAGCTTCATTGCTCCCTCAGGATCGGTGCCATGCAGTGTGCAGGACCCGAGGGAAGATCATTCTCTAAGTTGGTTTTCCAGAATCTGCCAGGACGGGGAGATCGCATGTCTCCCTGGCCACCACAGTGCCTGAAGTAGAGTGCCATCTAGGATCCGGGGGCCTTGATCTGAGTCAGGCCCCATTGCGGACCGCGGCACCTGCAAACAGGCCAGGAGTTTTCAATCCAGACAGACTGGGGTCCCCAAGTAGCTTTAAGCCACGGGGATCCAACTTACATGGCACTAGGAGGAAGGTGCCCACCGACCACCACACCAGACTGACCTCCAAAGGGATTCGGGCTCGACGGGGCCCACCACAGTGGTAACCAGTGCTATTGCGGCAGCGACTGTGCTTCTTAAAGAACTGTGCGTAAAGACACCTGGAACCCGAAGAGACTATGTCTGTCTGTTCTTTTCGGCGCAACCGCCCCGTGCCTTGGCGCCCGCCATTACTACTCCCATCATCATCCTCCACGGGGCCCGCTCCACCTGTGGGTAGCGATACCATCCTCACTGCTACTACCATCAGCCCCGGAGGACGGCGACAGCAGCGGCGGCTGTTCCCTACTCGCATAACGCAGGTGGCGTCACGACATTCCTAACCTCAACCTCATCACCCCCTTTTATTGAGGACACCTCGGGGCATGAAACCGGGCACAAGGGCCACCCCGTGACATCCCGGACTCGACATCACCAGGCCCGGCGGTGAGTAAGGTTAACCCCCTGCCCCCTGGGTGCCACACACACAGCAAACATGCCTTATGCAGCAGTTTGAGGACATGAGCCATGCGAGGCACATGTGTGAGGCTGCCCTGGCCTAGGGCCGCCACCATGTTTGCACTATTATTGTACATGGCATTCCCTGGCTCCAGGTTCATTGGAGACAGTCATTGCTGAAACTCAACCTGGATACCTGTTCACAACTCTACAGCTGGTTGACTGCATTCTTCAGTGCATTCAAATTGCCTGATTGCGGTGAGCCCTGACTGCGCTGTACAGAGATGGGGGAATTCTCTCTACACTGTTGGAATACGGGTTATATTAAGGGAGAGGCTGAGGGCGTAGGTGCAGGCCCTACAGGAGGTGGAAGAGGCAGAAGCAGTGGAAGAAGTGGTAGATACTGAGGTTTGTCCCGCAAGCCTGGGGGATTTCAATATTGGTGGAGCAGCCCTTCTCTCGACAGCCCCCATAGCCATCAGGGCCACCCAGTGCCAAGTCAGTGATACGTAATGCCTTTGACCATGCTTGCTCATCCAGGTCTCAGTGGTGAAATGCACCCTGTCAGACACAAAGATTTTCAAGAAATGGTTGATGTGTGAAACATGCAGGCACAGCTTTCTTAGATAAGTAATAGCAGCTGGTACTCGGGGACTGCAACAGCTATCAGCTTTCGAAAACAGTTGTGACGCCCTGGCGCCGCCAGGTGGTCATGCACAAAATAGACCCCCACATAACACCTTCCTTCACAGGGTTACACCGAGCGAAAATAACCCTAGTCACCCCCCCAGGGTAGAAAAGGCACACCAGTGGGCGGGACCAGGCGGAAGGAAAACGCCCACCTAGGGGTCTAGAGAACCCGGGGTGGGAAAAAGAGCACTTTTCAGTTTCAGTTGAGTCTTGAGTTGGAGTGGAAAGGAGTAGTCGAGCAGAGAGGAGAGGAGAAAGTGAAGTTAAAGTGCAAGCCAGAGAGGAAAGGCTTCGGGGTTGGAGCCCCGGCATGCTGGCTAGGTGGCAGACGGTGGTCTGTGTCTGTCAGGAGACGAGAAGATGGCTGCCGGAGATCCAAGGTGGACCGGGACAGGGTAGGAGCCCGCCAGTACCGACACCGTAAAACCAACCCGAAAACCGTGCACAAGGGGGTACCTGGACCCTGAAGCTAGGACCAGAACCACCGGCTTTGTTAATTCACCAGTTAAGGACAAGATTAGAGGTCCTGTCGCACTCAAAGTCCCATAAGAGCAGACCAGCAGCCCACCGCGGGGGATAGGGCATCCGCCAGGGCCCATTAGATCCCAAGGGTCAGCGTCTGCGGGCAAGGCTCCCACCCGTAGTTCTGTGAGCGGACTCCCGTGTTCCACACCGGGAAGTCCAAAGAGAACTAAAAACAGTGCAGAGGAAAGTGACACAGACCATCACACCGGGTGAGGTACCAGAATACACACGGCCGCGGCGGCCGGCCACTGGCACCTTGGTTTACCACTGGACTTGTGTGATTTCTTTGACTGTGAGTACACTAACATCCCCCGGTCCGGCCGGGCGCACTGGCCCCTGCAGCCACCATCCTCAGCACAGTGACACTGGGCCCCGGGGCATCCACCCCTACCCACGGAGGGTTAAAAACAACTAGCTGCCATCCCAACACCCCCGGGTGCTCTCTAACAGCAGTGGTGGTACCCTATCTTACCACACGCCGTTGGTGGCATCACGGACAATATAGAAAATCCCACACACAACCAAATTCACCTTTTTATTCGAAGTGTCCGCGAGACCCCCGGATCCGGAGACCCCTCGAGCCATACCGCGGATCCGGATCTAAGCAGCCCGGCTGCTACTGACGTGGGGGCGGCACACAGTTTGTATCCAACAGGCAGAAAGGCAGTATTTGTGCATCAACTAAAGCGGGCTTTACACGCTACGATATATCTAGCGAGATGTCGGCGGGGTCACGTCGTAAGTGACGCACATCCGGCATCATTAGTGATATCGTAGTCTGTGACAGCTATGAACGAGCAAAAATACGCACCTTCTCGTTCGTTGACATGTCGCTCATTTTCTAAAAATCGAACGTCCAGTTGTTCGTCGTTCCTGCGGCAGCACATGTTGCGGGCGGTGGGGCGCTACGCTCACCACGCTCGGGTCCGGCGCTGCTGCTGCTGCTGCTGCTCGGTGGCTCGAGTGGTGGACCGGATCCGGGGACTCAAGCGGCGCTCCTCGCCCGTGAGTGAAAGGGGGTAGTTTGGTTTGGGGATTCGGTCCGTGACGCCACCCACGGGTTGTGGTGAGGTTGGGCACCACCGCTGCTATTGACGGGGATCCCGGGAGCTATGGTAGGGAGCAGCTGGGATGTTGTTCACCCCCTCCGTGGGTAGGGGTTGATGGTCCCGGGGCCCGGTGAGGTGACGGGGAGGCAGGGTTTGCAAGGTGCAGGGTCGCGGGGACTGCGCAGCGCGGTGCCGGAAGGCACGGTTGTACTCACTCAGCCACAAACGTACGCAAAGTCTCTGGTAAACCAAACGGCTGGATGGACGGGTCCCGCAAACGGCTGCTGTGACTTCTCCCGGACAGTTGGTGGTGGCTGCCTTTCCCTGCACCTTTTGTGGATGTTCGGTCCCGATGGCTTCCCAACGGTAACCCGCTCCCCAGCGTGTGTATGTGACGGAGGAGCCCTTTTACCCGCAGGCTCTGGCCCTTGGAACTCTAGCTCTGGCGGTAGCTGTATTTCCTTTTGTTGGTTGGACGGTTGCCTTCAATCGGGTCTTTGCTGTTAGGAAACCCCTGGGGTTCCGGTCACTGACGGATTTGACCCTATTAACGGCGACTCCAAGCCTGGTCTGGGTCCGCAGGCTCTGCCGATTTGTGCTGGCTTCACTTCACTCCCCGGTTCAGTACAGGCGGGGAACCACCCGTCCCCAGTCCTACGGTTCCGCGTTGATCTGCCTGTCCTGCAGACGGCCACCACCGTCTGCCAACCTTGCTCTAAGTGCCCGGGCCACGTACCCGGACACTGTCAGTTTGCTCCTCCACTACCCCTTCTCGCTTTCACTTCCCTAACTGCACTCAAGCTCTGCCCGAGCTTAACTGACAACTGTTTCCTGTCTCCAGGACTGTGAATTCCTCGGTGGGTGGGGCCAACCACCTGGCTCCACCCCACCTGGTGTGGACATCAGCCCCTGGAGGGAGGCAACAAGGATTTTGTGTCTGACTGATGTGCCTGTCTCGGGGCGGGGGTGTCGTGTTGTAGTACCTGTGACGACCTGGCTAGTCCAGGGCACCACACACACATCACTCCGTGTGACACCCCGGGAACGATGAACACAGCTTACCTGCTCTTCAGGAAGAGGATGTTCGCCGCCCAGAGCGAGGTCGTTTGGAAGGTAAGTACGTGTGACGGGGGGTTACAGCATTGTGCAACACGGGCAAGAAATTGCCTGTGCTGCACAAACGATGAGAGCGGGTGCGATCGCAAATCGGTCGCACGATTAATTGTAACGTGTAAAGCAGGCTTTAGTGCATCTATAAGTGTACTTTAATGAATTAAACCAGAATTGAAGCATAATGGAACTAAAGTTAATCCATAGTCCCTGTAAACAATGTTTGTGTTTCATTCCACTATCACTCCTTTAGTTCTTCACTTACCTATACCTAGCTATGAAGTGGTCATCTCTCCCTCCCCACCCATCTCACTTTCTCCTCAGATCTGTTGCTCAACATAAAATCCGCTGTCTCCAGAAACACATCTCATGGCCTCTCCTGCTCCCACCTGCTCATACTCTCGCTGCTTCTCCTCACTGGTGCTCATAGATTTCCTGGCCCTAGCTTTAACTGGCCCTTGACTTTCCGCTACCTTTCTAACCTCATACCCCGTTACCCTAGTCCTTCTAACAGGAGCTCTGTGGAACGCACACTCTGTCTGCATCAAACTTTCATACATTCATGATGTTTTTATCACTAACAAACTATCCTTCCTTGCCATCAACAAAATCTTGCCATTAACAAAACCTGGCTCACCCTTTCTGACACAGCTTCCCCCACTGCACTGTCTTATGGTGGTTGCCATCTTTCTCATACCCTCCCCAGCAATAGTGGAGTAGTTGTTTGTCTCCTGTCAGATAACTGCTCCTTCAACCCAATTCCACTGCCACCCTCCTTTACCTACTGTGGAAACCTTCAAAAGGAACCTGAAGACCCACCTCTTCCGACAAGCCTACCACCTGCCGTAACCCTCAGTCTACTAGACCACTGCCTGACCAGCTGTATCCTCACCCATTCCCTGTAGACTGATCCCTCATGGTCAGGGTCCTCTCTCTCCTCCTGTACCAGTCTGTGCCTTGTATTGCTAATGAGTATTGTACTTGTTTTATTATGTCTAGCCTTTTTCACTTATAAGCGCCATGGAATAAATGGAGCTATAATAATAATCTATATATATAATTGCCTTATTCTGTCTGTCATGCTCCTAAATTGTGTCCTTATGGTGACACAAAGCTGATTGGCCGCTGGGCTTGCCATGGCCCCACCCCCCCCACGGATTGGCCTCTCCCCCTGGCTCTCTGCAGGCCCCACCCCCCTCACGCAATGCACGCTCGCTCTGGCCCAACTGACACAGAGCTCCAACTCCCAGGTGAGTACACACACACACATCAGATCACACTCACTCTCACAACATCCTGGGATATCGCTTGCTTCTACACCGGCTCTGTCACGATCCCAGCAGCGCCAGACATAACCTTGCGATGCTGGGATCTTGATGGAGCCCGTGAACGCTGGTAACCATTATACACATTGGGTAAATAAGGTCCCTTAGTTACCTGATGTGTATCATAGTTACCAGTGTACACCGGCTCCCAGTACACATGTGCAGGGAGCCGGCATTATACTCCTCTCCCCCCAGGACTACTCCTCCTATTACAGTCCTCCTATTATACTCCTCTCTGAGTATAATAGGAGAACTATTATAGCATGGGGGATGTAGCACAATGGGGGGTGCGCTGCATGGGGGATGTAGCACGATGGGGAGTGTGCAGCATAGGGGATGTAGCACGATGGGGAGTGCGCAGCATGAAGGATGGAGCACGATGTGGAGTGCGCAGCATGGAGGATTGTTACACGTCGTGGCTCTCTTATTGCAAGGAATGAGGTGGTCCCCCATTCCTTGTCTGCCACAGGCCCTCCTGCTCAGCAGCGTCAAGGGTGTGGGAGACTGCGCAGTCTGCAGGAGTTGCCTTCTCAGAGACACAGCAGAAGGGTGACACCTAGTGGTTCTCCTCTTGCAAGGAATGGAGCGGTCTCCCATCCCTTGCCTGCCACAAGCTTTCCTGCTCAGCATCATGGAGGCTCTGGGAGGTTGCGCAGTGTGCAAAGGATAGATGCTCAGGGAAGCAGCAAGACTTCCCATGTCTCTGTGTCGTGGGCGGGGAGGAGGGTGTCGGCACACTACGCTCACCCCTTCTGCTCGGGTCCGGCAGCTGCTCAGTGGTGGCTCGAGCTGTGGGCCGGATCCCGGGGTTTCTCGAGCGACACTCCTCGCCCGTGAGTGAAAGGGGTTTGTGGTTGGGTGTGGGGGATTGTTATAGTTCGTGACGCCACCCACGGTTGTGGTGATTTCACCACCGCTGCTCAATTCGGGGGTCCCGGGGATGGTGATGCGGAGCAGCCAGGTGTTGTGTTGTCCCTCCGTGGGTAGGGGTTGGTGATCCCGGGGCCCGGTGGTGGAGAATGAGGTGCGGGGCCTAGTGGGCGCAGGGACGCAGGGGCAGCGCTGTGCCTTGCGGCACTGTGGTACTCACTCAGCCTGAGACATGGACACAGTTTGTACGGTAAACCAAACGGCTGGTAGGACGGTCCCACGGACGGCTGCACCTGCACTCCCGGTAGGTGACGGTGATGTCCCTCTTCCTTGCACCTATGTTTGACTTGTGGTAGCGGTGGATTCCCTCCGGTTACCCGCTCCCCGACTGCAATCTGGGCCGGAGGAGCTCTACAGTTTGCCCGCAGGCGCTGGCCCTGAGAAACTGGTGCGGTGGCGGTGTCTCTCTGCTTCAGGTTGGGCTGTTGCCTTCAATCGGGACTTGGTTGTTGGGAGATCTACGTCCCCTTCACTGACGGATTCGGCAAATTTGGCGACTCCTAGCCTTGCCGGGGTCCGAGAGGCCCCTGCCCTGGTGCTGACTGTCCTTCGGAACACTGCTCCAGACCACCGGGCACACAGCCAACGGGGTCCTTCCAGGAACTTCCAAACGGTCCCCCTCCAGACAGTCACCGCCGTCGCTGACCTTGCTGATCTGGCCCTCCACAAAGCTGGACCCTTCAGGCTTTCTTTCTTTACTGTCACTTCACTTGCTTTCCTCCTTTACCACTTTTCTACTTTCACTTCTTGTTTGCTCTCTCACTTAGCTCCTCACTCCTGCTCCTCCCTGAGCTAACTGCCTGGTTTCTCCCGCCTCCAGAGTTGTGAGCTCCTCGGTGGGCGGAGCCAACCGCCTGGCCCACCCCCTGGTGTGCATCAACAGACTCCTGGAGGAAGGCAACAAGGATTTCTGGTTAGCATTGATGTGCCTACCTGGAGTGTGGGGTGTGGTGGTGTGCGACCTGTGACCCCTGGCTTGCCCAGGGCGACACATTCCCCCTTAGCAAAATGCAGACCGTCCGCGGGCTGCCGTCCTACACCGGTTTTATTTTTTCTGAAAAAGGGGATAACAAGGTTAAGCAAAACATGAATAACATTTTTAATAACTCTTCCCAAAACGGGAGGCACATTTTCTTTTAACGTTGCAACGGTTTACGGCTACGGTTTCCGCTCTCTCCCACCCAAGCAACCTGGCCCTGATGCTGCCCCTAAAGCCCAGGCAGCACCCCTTGACCCACAGTCCATCACAAGTTACCCGAGCGGGATCTGTCCTTCCCTCCAGAGGGTAGCCACCGGTTCCTTTGGTGGCTGGGCCCCAGCCTGCTCTGCTCAGGGCCCTCCCTCCAACCTGCCTCTCCGGAGGCGGCATTGCGGAAACGGTAACGGTAACCAACATATTTACAAGCCACTTAACGTTTGTGGTGCCCTGCAAGTTCACGGGCTTGTCCATGGATAGTTCCCATGCAAAAACTTTAAACGGTCCCCCCGGGGACAACGGTGCCGGCTCCTGCCGGTTCAATCACAAGCAAATCAGGTTAAACTTCGGTAATTTTTCATTTTCCTTATCATTCTTTCCTAAACTTTTAAACAAACAACAACTCCAGTGGTGGTCCCAACGGGGACGGTGCAACGGGCATCCGCTGCCCTACTGGGTGTTTTCGTCCTCCTCACCCGGCTCGGGGTGGAAGGACACGGGCACCAGCCCCTCCAGTGCATAACAAGCACGGCGTGGAAGAGCTGCCCGATACCCGTTGCCCCCGGTTCGGGGAACATAAGTGGCCTCCATGCCAGGCAGGGCAACGATCTCCTCCTCTTCTTCTGACACAGGCTCAGTGTCAGGTCCGGGATCGCTATCTTCTGCCTCCGCCGCAGTCACAGAGAGAGGCACACCCGACGGGCCAGGTGCGGTGCAGCACGCGAGTGAGTAGGACGGAGGTAACACAGGAGCCAGGGGCAGACCGGGTCCCTCAGCCGCAGCGGCCGGTCCCTCGGGGACGCAGGGGCGTGGGTCATTCTCCAGCTCCTCCATCACGGCCTCCACTCCATACACTCGGGCCACAGCAACTAGCGCTTCCACCTCCGCGGCCCACTGCTCCATCAGCCCGCCAATCTGACTCCGATAGTGACGGCAGATCCCCGCCGCCCGGGCCCTCAGCCATGCCGCTGTTCCGGACACCGGCTCGGTAGTCTCTGCAGGACTAGGTGGAGCGGACATTTTCCGTTAGGGTCGATGGACCGGGGGGGGTCTCAGTGTGTTTGTCGCGACGCCACACTTACATGCGTCCAGCCGCCATCGCGTCCCCCTTAGCTCTTTTCGGCCCCTCCTCTCTCGGGGCGGGGTTTTGGCCTTCGTGCCTCTACTGCTCGAGAAGACCCACGGTTGTGGTGATTTCACCACCGCTGCTCAATTCGGGGGTCCCGGGGATGGTGATGCGGAGCAGCCAGGTGTTGTGTTGTCCCTCCGTGGGTAGGGGTTGGTGATCCCGGGGCCCGGTGGTGGAGAATGAGGTGCGGGGCCTGGTGGGCGCAGGGACGCAGGGGCAGCGCTGTGCCTTGCGGCACTGTGGTACTCACTCAGCCTGAGACATGGACACAGTTTGTACGGTAAACCAAACGGCTGGTAGGACGGTCCCACGGACGGCTGCACCTGCACTCCCGGTAGGTGACGGTGATGTCCCTCTTTCTTGCACCTATGTTTGACTTGTGGTAGCGGTGGATTCCCTCCGGTTACCCGCTCCCCGACTGCAATCTGGGCCGGAGGAGCTCTACAGTTTGCCCGCAGGCGCTGGCCCTGAGAAACTGGTGCCGTGGCGGTGGCGGTGTCTCTCTGCTTCAGGTTGGGCTGTTGCCTTCAATCGGGACTTGGTTGTTGGGAGATCTACGTCCCCTTCACTGACGGATTCGGCAAATTTGGCGACTCCTAGCCTTGCCGGGGTCCGAGAGGCCCCTGCCCTGGTGCTGACTGTCCTTCGGAACACTGCTCCAGACCACCGGGCACACAGCCAACGGGGTCCTTCCAGGAACTTCCAAACGGTCCCCCTCCAGACAGTCACCGCCGTCGCTGACCTTGCTGATCTGGCCCTCCACAAAGCTGGACCCTTCAGGCTTTCTTTCTTTACTGTCACTTCACTTGCTTTCCTCCTTTACCACTTTTCTACTTTCACTTCTTGTTTGCTCTCTCACTTAGCTCCTCACTCCTGCTCCTCCCTGAGCTAACTGCCTGGTTTCTCCCGCCTCCAGAGTTGTGAGCTCCTCGGTGGGCGGAGCCAACCGCCTGGCCCACCCCCTGGTGTGCATCAACAGACTCCTGGAGGAAGGCAACAAGGATTTCTGGTTAGCATTGATGTGCCTACCTGGAGTGTGGGGTGTGGTGGTGTGCGACCTGTGACCCCTGGCTTGCCCAGGGCGACACATCTGCACATTGTAAAACCAGGGATCCCGCCTTTATGACCCAGAGGCAGGAGGATGAGCATGTGCTCCACGTGACGTCTTCTGATTCGCTCACTGATATCACACGGCCCCATGACGAGGCTGGTGATGTGCTGAATCCTGACTGGCTGGGCCAGGACGTCACGAACCCTGATTGGGTCACGCCCGTCTCGCGCCCGCCCTTGGGTGGAGCTACACCTCCTTAAAAGCTCCCCCTGCCATCATGGCGGTGTGTGCGACCGTCCTTCTATGTTTGGATGTCTGGCAGCGTGCTGCCACGCCACTGCTTAGGCATTATTGTCTTTTGTGGGCTTTGCCCTTGCTGCTCAGGCAGCACCTAGTTTGCAGGTCTTGCCCCTGCCTTGCTGCTCCGGCAGTATCCCGTTTAGCAGGCTGTGTTCCTGTCCCAGGTGAGCTCCTCGAGTCTCTGTCGGACTCACTTGGTTTCTGAAGCACACGTGCGTGGGCACCTCTGTGCTACCCCCGTGCCATATTCCTGTGACTCCCACTGGCACACGTGTGTAGGCACCTCTGTGCGTCCCCATGCAACAGGTACACCGTACGAGAAGCCCCGAGCCATACAACCCTCACGGGTTAGGGCGGACCGGTGTACATAGATCGTCTGTGATGTTTCAGACGATCACTAGCAGCAACCCACTCACTCTTTCCTGACCATAGCAGCGGTCCCTTACACCGCACAGTGGACCTTGACCGGCGGAAGCTGTCCATTTCCCATCTTGGCACGCTTCCCCGGGTCCCCCTCGTAACAGAGGATGGAGCACGATGGGGAGTGCGCAGCATGGGGGATGGAGCACGATGGGGGGTGCGCAGCATGGGGGATGGAGCACGATGGGGAAGTGCGCAGCATGGGGGATGGAGCACGATGGGGAGTGCGCAGCATGGGGGATGTAGCACGATGGGGAGTGTGCAGCATGGGGGATGTAGCACGATGGGGAGTGCGCAGCATGCGGGATGTAGCACGATGGGGGATGTAGCACGATGGGGGATGTAGCACGATGGGGGATGTAGCACGATGGGGGATGTAGCACGATGGGGGATGTAGCACGATGGGGGTGCGCAGCATGGGGGATGTAGCACGATGGGGCGTGCGCAGCATGGGGGATGTAGCACGATGGGGAGTGCGCAGCATGGGGGATGTAGCACGATGGGGAGTGCGCAGCATGGGGGATGTAGCACGATGGGGAGTGCGCAGCATGGGGGATGTAGCACGATGGGGAGTGCGCAGCATGGGGGATGTAGCACGATGGGGAGTGCGCAGCATGGGGGATGTAGCACGATGGGGAGTGCGCAGCATGGGGGATGTAGCACGATGGGGAGTGCGCAGCATGGGGGATGTAGCACGATGGGGAGTGCGCAGCATGGGGGATGTAGCACGATGGGGAGTGTGCAGCATGGGGGATGTAGCACGATGGGGAATGCGCAGCATGGCGGATGTAGCACGATGGGGAGTGCGCAGCATGGCGGATGGAGCACGATGGGGAGTGCGCAGCATGGGGGATGTAGCACGATGGGGAGTGCGCAGCATGGGGGATGTAGCACGATGGGGGATGTAGCACGATGGGGGGTGCGCAGCATGGGGGATGTAGCACGATGTTGAGTGCGCAGCATGGGGGATGTAGCACGATGGGGAGTGCGCAGCATGGGGATGGAGCACGATGGGGAGTGCGCAGCATGGGGGATGGAGCACGATGGGGAGTGCGCAGCATGGGGGATGGAGCACGATGGGGGGTGCGCAGCATGGGGGATGGAGCATGATGGGGAGTGCGCAGCATGGAGGATGGAGCACGATGGGGAGTGTGCAGCATGGAGGATGGAGCACGATGGGGAGTGCGCAGCATGGGGGATGGAGCACGATGGGCAATGCGCAGCATAGGGGATGGGGCATGATGGGGGGTGCGCAGCATGGGGGATGGAGCACGATGGGAGGTGCACACCTCCCCCAACACACACACACACACACACACAGGGAACCACAAACACCGCCATACACAGACACCCACACACACAGATAACGCTGCACACACAACACCCAACACACAAACACCGCGGCATACATAAATATACGCACATACCGCACAACACACACATTGCACAAAACATACCTCCCCCCAAAACACACCACACCCACACAAACCGCGCAACACACACACAACGCGACAGACACACAGCGCTCCACAAACAACGCAACACACATACAACACCACTCTCACCCCCCCGCCACACCCAGACAACACCCTGAACATGTACATCGCCCTACACAAACACTTGGTAACTACACACAACAACATCTATATATATATATATATATATATATATATATCTATAACAAAAATCATACATGAACTACACAATACATAAATTCTAGAATACCCGATGCGTAGAATCGGGCCACCTTCTAGTAAACAATAATAATAATAATAATTTACAGGGCCAACAGTTTGGATATGTTGAATTTAAAGCTGTTAGCTTTGGTATGTGTAGGAGGAAATCATCTAGTATGTGACTGTACCGCCCCGGTGTTAGTCGGGCTGCTCGGATCCGGGATCGTGGCTCGAGGGGGTCGTCAAGGGAGTCGTCTGGACCCGGCTTGGTGGACACTTTGAGGGCAGAAGTTCATGACGCCACCTGTGGGTTGCGGTAATGGGAGTACCGCCGCAGCTGTTAGGAGTACCGGGGCAAATGGAGTAAAGCAGCCTGATGTTAGTCCCTCCACAGATAGGGATGGCCCCTGGCCCAGGGGTGTTATTAGTGGTTATTTGGGAGCGCAGGTTGTAGGGATCAAGGTACTCACTGTGGTAGTCGTGGTGCTGGATGAGGTTTATAAAGTAGACACACACACTGCAGGTAAACCAAAGTCTCTGTGCATCACAGTCTCTGCATGGGAGCCCGTCCAGGTACTCGCTCCCATCGGTGTCACTTGATAATCCGGAGCTCGCCTCCGTGCACAATTTAGTTGTCTGTTTGTGGTCCCTTTGCTTGAAGCTGTTGGGGCCTCGCTCACTTTGTGTAGTGTAGAAGTGCTCTTGATGGCTGGCACTTGGGATTTCAGTGGGTTGCTTTACTGGAAACCCCTATCCCCCGCGTTGTGTTGATGCCTTCAATCTCTGAGCTCTTAGGGAAGTTCGTGAAGATACTCTCCCTCCCAGGTTAATTATCAGGACGTTGAATCGGTTCCTGACCTAGGGTCCTGTACCCCGTCATGCTTGGTACCGGTCAGTTCTTTTGGATTTTCTAATGCCGACAGTCCTCCTGGACTATGTCTGTTGCACCCTTTCCCAATGTCACTGCCACAAGTCCCCGACTCCTCTGGTCCCAGACCACTGTCTGCGACCCAAGCTTGGTCTCACTCTATCGGGAGCTAACACTCCAGCTCCTCACTGTTTGAGGGCTGCCACTGAACTCTCTTACTTCCTCCCTCCCACCAGTCTGCCTGACCCCTAGGTGGGTGGCCCTTTTCCAGCTAGACCAACCCACTGACAGGTCATGATGTGAGGTGTTGATTGGGATTTGTAATGCTGATAGTAGTGACACCAATTTCTTAGGAACCTGGAACTATGGGGGGTAGGCCCTGCACCCTGGGTGAAAGGATGCAGTTCCCTGTGGCACCCTGATATATTCAGGGGCACTACATTCCCCCTTGGTTAAAAGTAGCTCGTCCCTGAGCTACAGGACACAGAGAGGTTTTATTGAACTGAAACCGAAAAACATTTTAATTATTAGATACTCTTTCCACACGGGGCAGGCAATACACTTAAATGTTACAAACTCACAGAGTCCATCAGTAGAACACTTGGGAACACTACTGATTGTAGCGGTAGCCGGAGACTCAGCCTACTCTGCTGCAGTCCATTCTCATTGTCCCTTTCTCTTCAACCCGCCATCCAAAACACCTAAACCCTGGTGCCACCGCTAATCATGGTGTCGCACCACCCCGAGTTCCTTGCAGTCTCCATGGTGACAGGATTGAAGTCCTGAAGATTCAGGAGACGACTCTGGAAGGCGCACTAGGTGCAACTATTTACAATAAGCACAAGTTTGTGCTGACTGCTGTCAGTCCTGCAGCCATGGTCCATAATTAACTTTTTAGTAATTGGTAGAAAATCAGGTGACTTTCCTGGTTAATTAGCATTTTCAACACTTTCAATTATGCAGGTTTTCAAGAAAAATAAGAAACACAATATAAAACAACAGTAACTAGTAAGGCAGCCGGGTTTCGTTGTCATTACACTCTATGCATGCGGGCCGCAACCTCTGCCCGACGCTGCTCCCAGTTGCTGATGGTGTTTTTCCCAGTATGGGACGTGGACCTCAGGTTCTGCCTCCTCCAGAGGAACTGGCTGCATTCGAATTCCCGCAGCCCCGGCAGCTACCGGAGGGCCGGGCTGCAGTGAAACCAGCATTTCGGCGGATTCCTCTCCTGCAGCAGCAACAAGACATACCAGATGTTCCGCAGCCGGGGTAGAAGTAGTCAGGTGCACTGTAATGAGGTACAGGCCTGGTGAGGCGGCCTGGTCTGGTCTTGCCGGGGATGGTACCGGAGACGTTGTGGCCTGGTCTGGTCTGGCCGGTGGTAGAGCCGAAGGCGTTGCGGCCTGCTTGTCTTCCGCGGGGGCTGGAGGCTCCACTGCCGGTGTCTGGGACAGCGGCTCAGCTATCACTTCAGCCGAGGGTGGAGAAGGTGGCATGGCTGTCGCGGTGGCCGGGGGTAGACCAGATTCCGCGGCCGGGAAGGCTGGATAAACCGGAACTGGGCTTCTGCTTACACTGCGGCCACACTCCTCATCTCAATCCTCCAGTCGTCCAGCAGGAACAGGAACTGCATCCGCATCCTCCTGCAGAGCTGCTCTGTCTCCTCTTTGATCCAGGTAGCCGTTATGGGAATGGAACGCTCAGGCGACCAGTCTCTTGGCACCGACACCCTGCTGCTCTCTTCCAGGAACTTTTGTGCAGAGTCCTGGTGTCCCTGCGCCAATCTCCCGCTCTCACATCCTGCTCCCCCTTGATTTTCGTCACCAACCTCTCTGGAACAGGGGATCACTGGGAACTTCCGGGTCCGGCCACTACTGGTTTCCGGCCGCGCTTTCTGGATGAGGGGGCAGGGCTTCGGCTTTGCGCCCTTTTGCTGGGGATGATGGCGCAGTTGTTGTTTTTAGGCGCCAAAATGGCAGGTAAGATGGTGGCAAAAAGGCAGCAACTCAAACGGACAGCCACAGCACAGTTTTGAACAGTTCTGGAAGGCGCACGTCACCTGGGTTAATGGGTCCAGTCCTTATCCTGTTCATGACGCCAGGTAAGATTCAAGGTGTACTGCCCCGGTGTTAGTCGGGCAGCTCGGATCTGGGATCGTGGCTCGAGGGGGTCATCCAGACCCGGCTTGGCGGACACTTTGATCCGTAAACAGGGGAGAAGTTTGTGACGCCACCTGTGGGTTGCAGTAATGGGAGTATCGCCGCTGCTGTTAAGAGTACCCGGGGCAGATGGAGTTAAGCAGCCTGATGTTAGTCCCTCCACAGGTAGGGATGGCCCCGATCCCAGGGGTGTTATTAGTGGTTATTTGGGAGCGCAGGGTGCAGGGATCAGGGTACTCACTGCAGTAGTCGTGGTGCTGGATGAGGTTTATAAAGTAGACACACACTGCACATAAACCAAAGGCTCTGTGTAACACAGTCACTGCAGGGAGCCCGTCCAGGTGTCCGCTCCCACCGGTGTCACTTGATAATCCGGAGCCTGCCTCCATGCACAATTTAGTTGTCTGTTTGTGGTCCCTTGGCTTGAAGCTGTTGGGGGCCCTGCTCACTATGTGTAGTGTAGCTGTGCTCTTGATGGCTGGCACTTAGGATTTCAGTGGGTTGCTTTACTGGAAAACGGATCCCTTCACCTGGCAGATTTAAGAGGTGAGCATAAAGCGTCCTCCTGAACTAGGGCTCTACACCCCACATGTGCTTGGTCCCGTGAGTATTGACTATGTACTATCCCCGGCGACCGTACTCCTTTAGCCCACCAATGTCACTCCTCGTGTTTCTCACTGGACTTGAGTCTCCTCACACCCTTCCTGACTCATCGTCAACTCCTGACTGACTTTCAAATGTCCCTGTCAACTGTCCAGACTAGCCCCTCCCCCTCCCGGGTTTCTGACAAGAGGGATTGGATAAGTCTCGACCAATAGGTGACCATCCATCAGATCCGTCTCTAGCCTGTTACCCAGTCTGGAAAAAGAGAAAAGAAATGTGTGTGTTTTAAATGGTGTTGTTTGGTGTTTACCGCCACTGGTCTTCCAGGAACCCTGGATAAGCACTGCACCTGTAACTGGATGCAGTACCCTGTGGCACCTGACCTAGCGAGTAACCTAAAAGCCGTACATTTCGTGCGAGTACCGAATAGTACGGCTTTCGGGTTACTCGCTACTTAGCGAGTATTTCCCATTGATTTACATTGCGCCCGCTACTCGTAACGAATATGCGAGTAGTGGACAGTACTCGTTAATAGCATAGCGAGTACGAATAGTCAACTACTCGCTCAACATTACATTCAATGGGTTTGGCTAGGTTTCTTGAACCGTTTGTTGAACACATGGTAGTGCTCGCTCATTACTAGTTACGAGTACACAGCACCCGAGCATGGTAGTGCTTGCTCATCACTACTGTAGTTACAAGCACCCGAGCATGGTAGTGCCCGCTCATCATTACTGTAGTTACGAGCACCCGAGCATGGTAGTGCCCGCTCATCACTAGTTACGAGTACTGAGCACCGAGTATGGGAGTGCCCAGTCATCACTAGTTACGAGTACTAAGCACCCGAGCATGGTAGTGCCCACTCATCACTAGTTGCTAGTACCGAGCACCTGAGCATGGTAGTGCTCGTGACTTACCCACCCCAGGGCTGTGGGACACCCGGTGCCGGGCCGGACTAGTCCGGAGGTAGTCAGTGGTGGCTGGGCCCGGCTCCGTGGCCGTGGTGGGTGTCAGTAAAATATGTGGCTTGAATTAAAGTTTGTGTTCGTGATGCCACCTGTAGTATGCGGCTAATAAGCCGCCGCTGCTGTATGAGGCCTCCGGGGAATGATATGGCAGCAATGGTGGTACTACTCCCCACAGGTGGAGCAATGCCCCGGGGCACAGTTGGTGCTTATGAGTGTCTATGCAGATGAAATAACAGAGGCAACTCCAAGGGTGCAGTTTCAAGTTCTTTACTCACAGTTCTTGTCAAGGCCGGCAGGAACCCTTGGACTGCTGGGACCACTGTCAGGGACCTCCGCCGTTTCTGGGTGATTCTTGGAGCAAAACCCGGTACCCTTCTCTTAAGTGTCTCTGTCTTCAGCTGTCTCCTTAAACCTTGCCTTTGTAGGATAAACCTGGCTCGGCCTCCACAACAGCCTCTAGGCTGGGGGGGTCACCTGTCGGCTGATTACCCCTTTTCTAGAAGTTCTGCTGTGGGCTGTGGCCCGGCGAGTTTACAACATTCCCTGGGCCTCGGTTTTTACTGTTTGGAGATGATTTTGCACTCCTCTGGTTTCTAGGGACCGTTCCCTGCTGCAGCTTGATCCCTCCACCGATGTTCCTGTGGAACAGGCCACCGCAGCTCTACAGCTACCCGTGGCCCTGGGATCCCTTCTGTTCTCTGCTTGGTGTCACCTGGACCCTCTGAGTCCCAGGATCTTCACCAGGAAGCGTCTCTTTGCTCTTCTCAGCTCCTGACTGACTTGGAGCTCTCTTTCTACTTCTCCTCCTTGCCTGCCTCCTGCAGACCTCTTCCTCCTTCCGCACTCTCTCTCAGACTTCTGTTGCTTTCTCTGTGCGGACACTCTGACCTCACAGAGCTCCTTTCTCTTTCACAGCTATATGCTGGCTCCTCACTCTCTCACTCTCTGAGGTAAACTGCAACTAACTTGACCTTCCTTTCTCTATCTGCTCTCTGGTGGCTCCTCCCACCTCCCCAGTTGCTAAGCTATTACCCTATGGGAGCAGGGATGGGTCTTACGGCCCCTCTCAGCATGCAGCATGGGAGGGTTTTCTGCCACTATCCCTGGTCCCAGTGTGTTCCCAGCAATGGGTGTAGTGTGGATTTACCAGGGGACCGGAGTTCACTCCCTTCCTCACCCAGAATGGGGCATCACACCGCTGATAGGGTGCAATGACCTGTGGCGACGGAAGCCTCAGGGGCGCCACACTCCCCCACAGCGAATCCCAGCACGTCCTCGGGCTGAAAAGACAACAAAACATGTGGGAGAAACTGCAAAAACATTTTTGTTATGCATAACATAAAACAATAAAACATTTCTTCCCTTTATGGGAGGCATAGGTACTTGAACGTTGCAAACTTCTTATAAAGAAACATCTAAGTGTGCACTTTCAGTTCATTGCACAGTTTGGGCACTTCCCCCATAATTCTGGTAGGGGGCACAACAGGTGCAACTATATACATTCTTGGCTACAACAAGTCCAGTAGCCTGGCAGTTCGTTTCTTTTTCAATCAACAAAAGTGCAAAAACTCAACCAGCCACTAAGTCCAGTGGCCTGGTTACACAGGACACATAAGACATCACATTCACCAGGGCCCACATTCCAGTTCAGTGGCCCGGTAACACATAAACATGGGGGGTGACGTCTTCAAAAAGTACAAGGGGCAGTAAGGCAGGGTAGGATGTCATCTTCAAAAAGAACATTAGGGCAGCACAAAAGGGACATCTTCACAAAGAATGAGGGGCAGACAGGGGCTATATACAGTTCAGCTTCTTTTCTTACTTCTTTACATGTAGGGATTCTTCTCCGGCTCCCCACCTGGCAGCAGGTAGACAGCGGTCAGCACAGTCTGCATCTGCTGGTCTTGGCGGGCCACGCCTGGCATGGCGGCGGCCTGTATTGGAGTCGCTGCTGTGACCGATTCTTGACGGGCCACACCTGGCGTGGCTGCGGCCTGGGCTTGGCGGGCCGCATCTGCGGCGTGGATTAACGTCGCCACTGCGGCGGGATCTTGCTTGTCCGAGCGGGGTATCGCTGCTGGGGCCTGAGCTGGACGGGCCGGACTTGGCATCGCTGCTGCGGTGTGGATGGGCGCCGCTCCGGCGGCGAAATCTTGGCGGGCCGCACCTGGCGTGGCTGCGGCCCGGATCGGCGTCGCCATGCCGGGCGTCCCTCCAGGGACCGCGGGAATGGCAGCGGGGGCTGGGGCACTCGCGCCGGCAGGGGCAGCATGGGACTCACCCAGATCTAGGCCGGAGATGCTCTGCAGCAGGATCGGCATCGCCGGTGTGGACTCTGGATGGACATGGGCACCACCCCCACGCAGGCCTCGCTGCACAGACTTCTGCAGACTCCTCATGGCCAGCACCATCTCCTTCCCCCACACGGCTGTCTCCCGTCCGCTCTGTTTCTTCATCCCGTCAGCCATCCTTCCGACCTCAGCCTCCAGCTCAGCGGCGGTCACAGGCCTGATCCAGGTGAGCTCCCCCTGGCCTCCGCTTACAGGAGC
Organism: Anomaloglossus baeobatrachus; assembly: GCF_048569485.1. Lineage (NCBI taxonomy): Eukaryota > Metazoa > Chordata > Amphibia > Anura > Aromobatidae > Anomaloglossus > Anomaloglossus baeobatrachus. The sequence goes on along the minus strand of NC_134358.1, from coordinate 27,306,717 downwards.
CATTTTCTCTCTCTGCTGGTCTGGCATTTAGACTTGTTCTGCCAGCCGGCCAGCTTTTCTAGGCGCCATTTCTTCTTCTTCCGCCTTCTATGGCGGGCACCGCTTCGCGCTCTTTTCTGGGCAAGGCCAAGGGGGCGGGGCTTCTCTTTGCGCCCTTTCTTCTGGCACGCCCCCCTTCTTCCCGCTCTCTGTAGCGCTAATGGCGGCAGTTTTCACAGTGAAACACGCAGTAACACAGTCTTTTAAGCACAATTCTTCAGGCGCACAGTACCCGGTGGGACCGGGCACGAAATCCTGTTCGTGACGCCAAAATTGACTCACCCACCCCAGGGCTGTGGGACACCCGGTGCCGGACCGGACTAGTCCGGAGGTAGTCAGTGGTGGCTGGGCCCAGCTCCGTGGCCCTGGTGGGTGTCAGTAAAATATGTGGCTTGAATTAAAGTTTGTGTTCGTGACGCCACCTGTGGTATGCGGCTAATAAGCCACCGCTGTTGTATGAGGCCTCCGGGGGATGATATGGCAGCAATGATGGTACTACTCCCCACAGGTGGAGCAATGCCCCGGGGCACAGTTGGTGCTTATGAGTGTCTATGCAGATGAAATAACAGAGGCAACTCCAAGGGTGCAGTTTCAAGTTCTTTACTCACAGTTCTTGTCAAGGCCGGCAGGAACCCTTGGACTGCTGGGACCACTGTCAGGGACCTCCGCCGTTTCTGGGTGATTCTTGGAGCAAAACCCGGTACCCTTCTCTTAAGTGTCTCTGTCTTCAGCTGTCTCCTTAAACCTTGCCTTTGTAGGATAAACCTGGCTCGGCCTCCACAACAGCCTCCAGGCCGGGGGGGTCACCTGTCGGCTGATTACCCCTTTTCTAGAAGTTCTGCTGTGAACTGTGTCCCGGGGAGATTACAACATTCCCTGGGCCTCGGTTTTTACTGTTTGGAGATGATTTTGCACTCCTCCGGTTTCTAGGGACCGTCCCCTGCTGCAGCTTGATCCCTCCACCGATGTTCCTGTGGAACAGGCCACCGCAGCTCTACAGCTACCCGTGGCCCTGGGATCCCTTCTTCTCTCTGCTTGGTGTCACCTGGACCCTCTGAGTCCCAGGATCTTCACCAGGAAGCGTCTCTTTGCTCTTCTCAGCTCCTGACTGACTTGGAGCTCTCTTTCTACTTCTCCTCCTTGCCTGCCTCCTGCAGACCTCCTCCTCCTTCCGCACTCTCTCTCAGACTTCTGTTGCTTTCTCTGTGCGGACACTCTGACCTCACAGAGCTCCTTTCTCTTTCACAGCTACATGCTGGCTCCTCACTCTCTCACTCTCTGAGGTAAACTGCAACTAACTTGACCTTCCTTTCTCTATCTGCTCTCTGGTGGCTCCTCCCACCTCCCCAGTTGCTAAGCTACCACCCTATGGGAGCAGGGATGGGTCTTACGGCCCCTCTCAGCATGCAGCATGGGAGGGTTTTCTGCCACTATCCCTGGTCCCAGTGTGTTCCCAGCAATGGGTGTAGTGTGGATTTACCAGGGGACTGGTGTTCACTCCCTTCCTCACCCAGAATGGGGCATCACACCGCTGATGGGGTGCAATGACCTGTGGCGACGGAAGCCTCAGGGGCGCCACACTCGCTCATCACTAATTACGAGTACTGAGCACCTGAGCATGATAGTGCTCGTGTCGCGGGCGGGGAGGGCGCTGCGCTCACCACGCTCGGGTCCGGCGCTGCTGCTGCTCGGTGGCTCGAGCGGTGGGCCGGATCCGGGGACTCAAGCGGCGTTCCTCGCCCGTGAGTGAAAGGGGTAATTTGTTGGTGTTTGAAATGTCGGTTTGTGACGCCACCCACGGTGTGTGGTGAGGTTGGGGCACCACCGCTGCTCTGTACGGGGATCCCGGGAGCGATGACAGAGAGCAGCTGGGATGTTTTCCTCCCCTCCGTGGGTAGGGGGATTTTGGTAGTCCCGGGGCCCGGAGTTGTTGTCTGTAAGGTGGATTGCGGGGCTTGACCAGGTGCAGGGTCGCGGGGCAGCGCAGTGCCAGACAGCACGGTGGGACTTACTCAGCCAGTACACGGAGTCTGTGGTAAAACAAACGGCTGGATGGACGAGTCCCACAGACGGCTGCGACGGTCACTCCCGGTAGGTTGGCGGTAACTGTCTCTCCCTGCACCGGTGTTATGTTCTCAGCCCCGATGCCTTCCCACCGGTAACCCGCTCCCCAGCGGTATGTTTGCCGAAGGAGCCCCTTTTTGCCCGCAGGCGCTGGCCCTGGGAATTCTAGCTGTGGCGGTAGCTGTATTTCCCTTCACGGTTGAGCAGTTGCCTTTAGTCGGGTCTTTACTGTTGGGAAACCCCCGAGGTTCCCGTCGCTGACGGATTTGACCGGTTTAATGGCGACTCCAAGCCTGGTCGGGGTCCATAGGCCCTGCCGGATGGTGCTGGCTTCTCTTCGCTCCCCGATCCGGTACCGGCGGGCCACCGCCTGTCCCTGGTCCTTACAGTTGTGCGTCAATCGGCCTCTCCTGCAGACGGTCACCACCATCTGCCAACCTTGCTCTCAGGTGCCCGGGCCACGTACCCGGACACGGTCAGTCTGCTCCTCTACTACCACTTCCCTCCTTAATTTCTCAACTCCACTTCACTCTCTACTCAACTGAACTCTTTTCCCGCCTCCAGGACTGTGAACTCCTCGGTGGGAGAAGCCAACTGCCTGGCTCCACCCCACCTGGTGTGGACATCAGCCCCTGGAGGGAGGCAACAAGGATTTGTGTTTGACTTAGATGTTCCTAACCGGGGTGTAGGGTGTGTTGTTGCAGTACCTGTGACGTCCTGGCTTGTCCAGGGCGCCACATTCCCCCTTGGTTAAACGCAGACCGTCCACGGGCTGCTCGTCCATCACCGGTTTTATTTTCTTAATTCTGTAGAAAAGTAGAAAACATATAAAACACAAACATTATATAAAACTTCCCTTACGGGAGGCCCTTCCTTAAACGTTACTAACATTTTTATTAACGGTAACGGCTTCCGCTTTCCCCCCGCCCAAACAACCTGGCCCTGATGCTGCCCCTAAGAAGTGGGCAGCACCCCTTGCCCCAGTCCAGAACCAAATTGCCCGAGCGGGTACGGTCTCTTTCAGGGAACCCGCGTCCATGGGGACCCCTGAACCTCCCGGAGGATTGCCACCGGTTACGGTAGTGGCGGGCCTTGGCCATCCATTTCCTCCAGGCCCATCCTCCCAAATCAGCCTCTCCGGAGGCGGTCACGGTAACAAGCCAACATTTTATTTACATGCCACAAGTTTGTGGTTGCCCTGCAAGTTCTCGGGCTTGTCCGTAAGTAGTTCCTTACGCAACGGTTGCAGAAGGTCCCTACGGGGACTACTTGCCGGCAACGGCCGGTTCAATCACGGTGCAATCAGGTAAACAACGGTTGATTCCTTTTCTTATCATTCAGTTACATTCTTATACATTCAACAACATCACAAAGGTGCTGGTGGTCCCAACGGGGACAACTTGCAGTGGAGGACCGCTGCCATCACTCCACATCCACTCCACCTGGCGGGGGAGGGGGCTGGGTTGGTGCTTGAGGCTCCTGGCCTTCTCTCAGCCTAGCTTCCAGGGCAAACCAGCCCCTCTCCCCGCAGTGCCCGGTATAGGTGACAAGCTCGCCGGGGAGCAAGTTGCGGCTTGGGTGATCCTCCGGCAGGTGGTCATTTACGTCCCTCCGGGCTATAAAAACGTCGGCCTCCAGGCCCGGTTCAAAAATGAAGCCACATCCTCTACGGACGTCGAACCTCCTCACTTGCCCCTCGTACCTCGGGCCCCGCACTCGGAAAGTGGCCCTGCGGAGGTTCTCTTTCTCTCTTATCGTGCGGGCTACCAGCTCCGCCTTCCTCTTCTCCCTCTCCGCGATTTCTTGGCCCAACGGTGTCGGCTCCCTGTCCCAGTAAGGGGCTATTGCGGGCCCCTGCGCACAAGTCAAGCCCCGCGAGACCTCCTTTACGCTGCCTATTACGGGCGTTCGGGGTGGGAGGTCCCGCGGTGTTATGGCCTGGGGTGCTGCCTCACAGCAACGACCCGGCGCAGCCTCAGCCGAGGCGTGGGGATGGGTACAGGGGGCCTCTCCCGCTTGACCTCTGTCTTTTTCTGCATGGGGCAAGCTGCCGGAGTCGGTTCGGGCCTAGGCACAGTCACAGCGGGTGCCTCTGGGACATCTCCGCAAACGGGCTCGGCTTTTGGTACCTTCCAGGGGAGCGGTTCCGGACGGTCACGGGCCCCGGCTGCAGGTCGGTCCGCCTGGGCGGATTGGCAGGGTACCGCTACCGGTTGCGGTGATAGCGGGCCTAGTGGTGGGGCAGCAGCAGCCAACATGGGCAGCGGGGGAGGCAGCAGGGCGAGTGGGCGCAGACCAGGCTCCTCAGCCACGATGGCCGACCCTATAGGGCTACAGGAGCGTGGGTCGCTTAACCGCTCTTCCGAAACTTCCTCCACCTCGCGTCTCTGTATGGCCGCCACCACATCCGCCATGTCGGCCTCCCACTCCTCCAAGAGGAGCTGCACTCGGATCTGCAGTCGGCTATGCAGCTGAGCGGTCCGGACCTCCACCCACGCCGCGGTGCCGGGCGCGGGGGCTACGGTGTTGTCTGTCAGACGGTGCATCGCTGCGGCGGCCTCTTCCAGGAACCAAAAGATGGCCGCAGGGTCCTGGCGTCCCTGCTTTTATAGCAGCAATCTACATGCGGCCAGATGCCATCCGTGCCCCCTTGGTTTCTTTCCGGCACCTCCTGTTCAGGGGTGGAGCTTCGGCTTTCGCGCCTCCACTGCTCAGGAAGACGCTCGAGAGGGGACTTTTCGCGCCCAAGATGGTGGCTTCCGAAAATTTTTGGCCGAACACTTCCGGCGGGACACAAGGCGCACTTCTACCAGGCGGTAGAACAGTAAGATCCTGTTCCTGACGCCAAGTTGTCGTGGGCAGGGAGGGCGCTGCGCTCACCACGCTCGGGTCCGGCGCTGCTGCTGCTGCTGCTCGGTGGCTCGAGCGGTGGGCCGGATCCGGGGACTCGAGCGGCGCTCCTCGCCCGTGAGTGAAAGGGGTGGTTTGTTGGTGTTTGGAATGTCGGTGTGTGACGCCACCCATGGTGTGAGGTGAGGTTGGGGCACCACCGCTGCTCTGGACGGGGATCCCAGGAGTGATGACAGGGAGCAGCTGGGATGTTTTCCTCCCCTCCGTGGGTAGGGGGATTTTGGTAGTCCCGGGGCCCGGAGTTGTTGTCTGTAAGGTGGATTGCGGGGCTTGGCCAGGTGCAGGGTCGCGGGGCAGCGCAGTGCCAGATGGCACGGGGGTACTTACTCAGCCAGTAACGTACACGGAGTCTGTGGTAAAACAAACGGCTGGATGGACGAGTCCCACAGACGGCTGCGACGGTCACTCCCGGTAGGTTGGCGGTAACTGTCTCTCCCTGCACCGGTGTTATGTTCTCGGCCCCGATGGCTTCCCACCGGTAACCCGCTCCCCAGCGGTATGTTTGCCGGAGGAGCCCCTTTTGCCCGCAGGCGCTTACCCTGGGAACTCTAGCTGTGGCGGTAGCTGTATTTCCCTTCACGGTTGAGCGGTTGCCTTTAGTCGGGTCTTTACTGCTGGGAAACCCCGGAGGTTCCCGTCGCTGACGGATTTGACCGGTTTAACGGCGACTCCAAGCCTGGTTGGGGTCCGTAGGCCCTGCCGGATGGTGCTGGCTTCTCTTCGCTCCCCGATCCGGTACCGGCGGGCCACCGACCGTCCCCGGTCCTTACGGTTGTGCGTCAATCGGCCTCTCCTGCAGACTGTCACCACCATCTGCCAACCTTGCTCTCAGGTGCCCGGGCCACGTACCCGGACACGGTCAGTCTGCTCCTCTACTACCACTTCCCTCCTTCCTTTCTCAACTCCACTTCACTCTCTACTCAACTGAACTCTTTTCCCGCCTCCAGGACTGTGAACTCCTCGGTGGGAGGAGCCAACCGCCTGGCTCCACCCCACCTGGTGCGGACATCAGCACCTGGAGGGAGGCAACAAGGATTTGTGTCTGACTTAGATGTTCCTAACCGGGGTGTAGGGTGTGTTGTTGCAGTACCTGTGACGTCCTGGCTTGTCCAGGGTGCCACATTCGCTTATCACTAATTACGAGTACTAAGCACCCGAGTATGGTAGTGCTCACTCATCACTAGTTACGAGTACTGAGCACCCGAGCATGGTAGTGCCTGCTTATCACTAGTTCCGAGAATCGAGCACCCGAGCATGGTAGTGCCCGCTCATCACTAGTTACGAGAATTGAGCACCCGAGCATGGTAGTGCCCGCTCATCACTAGTTACGAGTACAGAGCACCCGAGCATGGTAGTGCTCGCTCATCACTAATTACGAGTACTGAGCCCCTGAGCATGGTAGTGCCTGCTCATCACTAGTTACGAGAATCGAGCACCCGAGCATGGTAGTGCCCGCTCATCACTAGTTACCAGTACTAAGCACCCGGGCATGGTAGTGCTCGTTCATCACTAGTTACAAGTACAGAGCACCTGAGCATGGTAGTGCCCGCTCATCACTAGTTACGAGAATCGAGCACCCGAGCATGGTAGTGCCCGCTCATCACTAGTTAAGAGTACTGAGCACCCGGGCATGGTATTGCTCGTTCATCACTAGTTACAAGTACTGAGCACTTGAGCATGGTAGTGCTCGCTCATCACTGGATACAAGTACCGAGCACCCGGGCATGGTAGTGCCCACTCATAACTAGTTACCAGTACTGAGCACCTGAACATGTAAGAGCCCGTTCATCACTAATTGGAACCCATTGAACCTGGAATATTATGGGGATCTAACTATGCAGTAAATAATTTCTGTGGAGCTGATAATTCCTTTTGATCACCAGTTCTTGCTCTTTGCAGCCTTTGTCTATTGCTGTCCTGTTTTACTGTCCAGAAAGGCATGTACCGAGCTGGATACTATATATTGATTTTTTCATTACCGGCTCCCGTTCTTCTGTGTTACATACTGTTGCCTGCCTTTGCCTGCAGCCTCGGTGACTTTGCGGTCGTCGTGCAGATTTTACATCGCCACTAGCTCTAAATTCAGAGTATGAAATAACATATAGGTTGACCCCCAACACAACCACCATCCCGGCCCCCTTCACTTTCTTCCTCACTTGCCTGGGACAATGTCGATACAAATTGTACTGGAGGGGACATTAAACAAGGACACTTTACCGGAGCTGTAACATGGCTCAAAAGACTGAAGGCAGCAAAACAGCAAAGAACATTCAGTGCTGTTAACTGTGTGCATGCTGGATTGTTACGCTCAGTCAAGATTGCAAATGTATCTATCTAAAGGGGGCTTTACCCGCAGCATGCCCGCCCCCGTCGTTTGTGCGTCACGGGCGATTTGCGGCCCGTGGCGCACAATATCATTAGGATATCAAGTAGTGTGATAGCCGTCACACTACTTACCTGTCTAGCGATGTCGCTGTGGCCGTCAAACCGACTGCTTTCTAAGGAGGCGGTTCGTGCGGCGTCACAGCGGCGTCACTAAGCGGCCGCCCAATAGAAGCGGAGGGGCGGAGATGAGCGGCTGTAACATCCCGCCCACCTCCTTCCTTCCACATTGCCAGCGGCCGCAGGTAAACTGCAGTTCGTCGTTTCCGAGGTGTCACACGTAGCGATGTGTGCTGCCTCAGGAACGACGAACAACCTGCGTCCTCAACAATCAACGATTTTATGAAAATGAACGACGTGTCAACGATGGACGATTTGGTGAGTATTTTCCATCGTTAACGGACGCTCGTTGGTGTCACACGCAATGACATCGCTAACGATGCCGGATGTGAGTCACTGAATCCGTGACCCCGGCGATATATCGTTAGATACGTTGTTGCATGTAACGGGGCCTTAAGGGGTTGAACTGCATTGGGGTGTCTGGGGGCCACAACTGGAATTGGCCAACACTACTGCTGCATGCACATATCGGTTAGGCGTTATTTCTGTTAAAGAGGAGAGTGGGCTGTAAAATATAGATGCCTTCTGCACTTCCATCGGGTAAAATAAGTATTGAACACGTCACAAATTTTCTATGTAAATATATTTCTATTGACATGAAATTCTCACCAGATGTCAGTAACAGCCCATCCAATCCACACAGGCACAGAAATCAAACCATAGATGTCCAAAATGTAAGTAATGTGTAATAATGAGAAATGACACAGAAAAAAAAGTATTGAACACATGAAGAAAGAGAGGTGCAAAAACTATTTACAACAGCAGCTGAAATCTATCAATAATTAGAAATAAGTCCTGGCACCTAGTGGAAAATAATATCAGCTGGTTCAACTGACGGCCTCCAGAAAGGTCTACCGTCATATCATGACAAAACCACATATAGTGACTAAATAATTCACATACAAGGGAGGAATACCACCACACCACGACCAGATATTGCCACCACAGTGACCAAATAATACTACATACAAGAAACAAATACTGCCACACCATGACTGGACCATATTACCACCACACAATGACCTTATTCTACAAAATTAATCAGTAATTAAAACCACATTACTTACACTAATATTACCACCATTGGCATATTAGTTAGGAGCTCTGTTTATAGTGTAAGTGTACAGGTAATACAATGATCATTGGTGACCTTATACACAGGAGATCTGTATATGGTGTTTAGGTTAGAGGTAAGTCAGGGATTATTGGTGACATTTTACTCAGGAGCTCTGTATATAGTGAATAATATAAGTGTAGAGGTAATACAGTGATAATTGGTGACATTATACACAAGAGCTCTATTTATAGTGTATAGTGTACAAGTAATTTAGTAATCACTGGTGACATTATACACAGGAGCTCTGCATATAGTGTATGGTGTGCATGTACATGTTGTACAGTGACTTACAAGTGATGTCTCTAGTTGAAGTCATTATTCTTTGCTTTTTTTTCTTCTTCTGGCATAGAGCATTATGACTTCTTCTAGCCAGGACTCATATCTGCAGAAAACAACACACAAACATCTATAGATCAATAGTTCTAGAGCACATTTCATACTTTTTTGTCCAATTTCTACACTGTGGAAGATGAAGAAAAAAACGACATAGTGTCACTATATACAGTAATAAGACCTTCCATTTGTTTCTCCCATGGAAAACAGTATCCGATTTTCAAAAATCACAGCTGTCACTAAATCATGGGTTAGTAATGGGGAAGGGTCTATCAGACTCCCCCCCATTACTAACACTCAAGTCAAAAGAAATAAACACAAAATACAGAGGAAAAAATCCTTTATTTAAAAAACAACAAAAACCACCCTCTTTCTCAAATATCTTAACCCTCAAAACACTCAGGTCCGAAGTAATCCACACCATGACTTCCCATGACAATCTTGGCTCTGCTACATACTGAAGTCACATCTAATGGGCACATTAGAGAACACAACTGCCAACTACAGCTTCAGGCAGACACTGACTGAGCCGCAATTTTAGCGGTCTTGTGACTGAGTTTACTTGCGGTCACAGCTTGAGGTTCCCATGGTACCCCACCTGTGACCGCAGGTAAACTCACCTCAAGTGAACTGTTTTAACTCAATGACTTCACTTCAGATGAACTCATTGAGTTCAATGAGACCTTCATCTCCTTATAGAAAACCGCAAGTTTTTGATGCCAAGAGATGCTGATATGGTGCTGGAATTTATACACCAAATTCCTGCACCAATACTGCATCGCCAGGCAAAAAAAAAAGCATCCAAACGTGATGTGGTATTAATACGTTTTTTTTTGCCAGGAGATGCAGGTTTGTTGCAGGAACTAGGTGTATAAATTTCAGCACCAAATCTGCATCTCCTGGCAGAAAACCGCACAAAAAAAATGCGGTTTTGATGCTATTTCAATGTGGTTTTCTACTAGGAGATGCAAATTTGAAGTAGAAATCTGGTGTAGACATTTCAGCACCAAATTTGCATCTCCTGGCAGAAAACCATACCTAAACTGCCAAACTGTTGTTTTTTGTTAAATAAAGGATTTTTCTCTCTGTCTTGTGTTTATTTCTTTTGACTTACAGGGTTAGTAATGGGGGGTGTCATAGGCCCCTTCCTATTACTAATTAAGAATTTAGTAGCAGTTGTGATTTTTGACAAATCACAGCTGTCATTAAGCCTTTATATTACCCCGATTGACACCGCACCAGGGCAATCGGGATGAGCTTAGTAAAGCGTTGTAACTGTCATATCTAATTATAATGGATGCGACAATTTTGGGGCAGCTGCGGGCTGATATTTTTAGCCTGGGGGGCCCAATAACAATGGGCCTCCCCAGGCAGAGAATACCAGCCCCCAGCTTTCGGCTTTATCTTGGCTGGGTATCAAAATTGGGGGACCTCACGTCCTTTTTTAACTTATTTATTTAAATATTTCAAAAAGCCGCATGGGGTCTCTCATATTCTGATACACAACCAAGATAACACGCACAGCTGCTGGCTGCAGCATGTAGCCATCTGCTTTATTGGCACTGAATATCACAATATACAGGACTGTATGCCTTTTTTATTTATTTATTTATTTATCTATTTTTACACTCCCATAGGGATGCAGACCAAGCACAGATGCTGTCACAGAGGGTGGGGGTGCAGTCTGTCCACAACCAATCACAGATGCTGGGACTAACGGTGGATGGGGAAGCAGTGATGCATGAAAGCCAATGATCGGACCTGGAAACAGCAGTATAACTTTCCTGCTTTTTTCTTTCTTTTTCCTTTTTTTTTAAATCTTTATCTTTATCTGGTTGGCCAAACCCAAACAGTAACACAAACTTCCCTAAGAAGTCCGTGTTTGGAGTCCGTGCATGGCCACTTTGTGTCCGATTCAGACCCCAAACTTTACAGTTCAGGTTCGCTAATCCCTAAAAAGTACCTGTCACCAGTCTAGGGCTGCCCTTTTTATTTGAAAAGAGTGGTCACCCTCAGACTGAATTTTTTAAATATCACCTATTACCTATATAAACTTGCACAAGGGTTCTTAATGACCTACTTCCCACACCCAAATTACCCAAATTTCCAGCAAAAGTTGGGTTTGAACTTCTGAGTTGTTGGAACTTGGCGTGCAGAGCGGGATTTCTCAACTCTCCCTGGGTCTCCTCACTATGATAGCATGACATCTCAGTCTTTGCACAAACCATTGCCGCATTGTTTTCTAAATGATTATTAAATAGTAATCACTTTAATGATGTTACTGTATTGAAACTAGTTAGTAAAGATAACTCACAACCACAAGATATCACATTTTCACTATGTAGAAGGCCACAGAAGTTTGTGAGTCCCCGCAGCGCACACCAAGCAATCTGAAAGTTTGAACACAACTTATGCTAGAAAATTTCGTCCTTTAGTGACTGTTCTAAACACTTTTGTTGATAGGTGATATTTAGAAAAATCTCCCGTCTGAGACTACCCATTTTTTTCCTAAATCAAAAGGGCTACCCCAAACTGATGATGGGTACTCTTCAACTTGGCCAGTAGAAGGGGAGGACCATGTGGAGCATACCTGCTGGGAGCACCCGCCGAGGATCGCAGTGGGACCTTGGAGCCACGCAGACACCCGGGGTTTGATAAGTATGGGTCTCCTGCTTTTTTGGGGGGAGGGGTAAACTTACCCCAACCGTGTTTCCCAAAAATAAGACCTACCCCGAAAATAAGCCCTAGTGCTTTTTTCGGGGGTGAAAATAAAAGTATAAGACACTGTTATTATTGGAAAAACATGTTAGTACTCTGCTATTGAGATCTCTATTTTTTTAGTATATAATAGCAGATGTTTTTATTATTATTATTATTATTATTTATGTTTTTACTTTTTTAATTTTTTCCTAAATCCTTAATGTTGTGATGTTTAGTTTTGCATATCAACCTTTATCAAATGCAAAACTTAAAAAACATAGAAAGATGTAATATATAAAGCTGAGTGTATGTATGTATGTATGTGTCCATGACTCAAGGAACATCATAGACTATGGTTAGAGGGGAAAATTTAACCCTGCGCTTTACAGGTATTCACCAAAAAACCTGCTTACATTAAAGTGAATGGAGCTGTGAGCTACAGGTCATTAATATCGGCTGTGATTGGTTGCTATAGGAATGAAGTACATTATTAGTATAAGAAGCTTATATTCAACAAGTGAAAAATCAAAGTTCACCACCCGATATAATTAATTTAACACAAGAAGAAGTACGCCTGTGTCTGAGTAAATTAAAATTGTCTCTCCAGTAAAGGAGACAAACTCTAGCACAGCGCCACCTATTGGAAGTAGCGATCCTAAAAGTCACAAGTGGATTTTCAACAATCCTTTGCAATATGACTCAGGATATATAAGCCAGATCAGAATCCCAATTTGCAGACACGGTGTTTCGGGGTGCTTGCCCCTCGTCAGTGCAAAGTATGGGGGTGTCTGATCTGGCTCATGAGAAAGCTATGTGGGGACCACGGGGGAACACTATTCTCCTTAAGGAGACTTTGCAAGCCAGTCTGGCTGCCAGGTAAGGGGACTTATAGCTGCAATGCCCCTCTGGGAAATATTCAAATTGTCTCTCCAGTAAAGGAGACAAACTCTAGCACAGCGCCACCTATTGGAAGTAGCGATCCTAAAAGTCACAAGTGGATTTTCAACAATCCTTTGCAATATGACTCAGGATATATAAGCCAGATCAGAATCCCAATTTGCAGACACGGTGTTTCGGGGTGCTTGCCCCTCGTCAGTGCAAAGTATGGGGGTGTCTGATCTGGCTCATGAGAAAGCTATGTGGGGACCACGGGGGAACACTATTCTCCTTAAGGAGACTTTGCAAGCCAGTCTGGCTGCCAGGTAAGGGGACTTATAGCTGCAATGCCCCTCTGGGAAATATTCAAATTGTCTCTCCAGTAAAGGAGACAAACTCTAGCACAGCGCCACCTATTGGAAGTAGCGATCCTAAAAGTCACAAGTGGATTTTCAACAATCCTTTGCAATATGACTCAGGATATATAAGCCAGATCAGAATCCCAATTTGCAGACACGGTGTTTCGGGGTGCTTGCCCCTCGTCAGTGCAAAGTATGGGGGTGTCTGATCTGAGTAAATTAAACATTGACAAATCCCCAGGGCCAGATGGCATTCATCCACGAATATTGAGGGAATTGAGCTCCGTAATCGACAGACCGCTGTATCTCATCTTTTTAGACTCGCTTGTAACAGGGTTGGTGCCTCAGGATTGGAGGATTGCTGATGTGATACCGATATTTAAGAAAGGTAAGAGGGTAGATCCAGGCAACTACCGTCCAGTAAGCCTGACATCAGTAGTATGCAAAGTTTTTGAGGGCATTTTAAGGGATGACATGCAAAAATATGTTTCAGAAAATAATATAATAACTGACAGACAGCATGGATTCATGAAAGATAAGTCGTGTCTAACCAACCTGTGGGGTTCTATGAGGGGGTAAGTGCAAACCTGGATATTGGTAATGCAGCTGATGTGATTTATTTGGACTTTGCAAAGGCATTTGATACTGTCCCACATAATAGCCTTATACTAAAACTCCAGAAGCAAGGACTGGGGGAAACTATATGCAACTGGGTAAGGAATTGGCTAAAAGATAGGAAACAAAGAGTAGTCATAAATGGAACATTCTCTAAATGGGCCATAGTCAGCAGTGGGGTGCCGCAGGGATCTGTACTGGGAGCAGTGGGGACCGCAGGGATCTGTACTGGGAGCAGTGGGGGCCGCAGGGATCTGTGCTAGGACCGATTCTTTTTAATCTCTTTATTAATGACCTTGTGGATGGGATTGATAGTAAAGTGTCAGTCTTTGCTGATGACACCAAACTATGTAGGATATTAAAAACTGACCTTGATAGTACAATATTACAAAAAGATCTGGATAAGATGTCAGAATGGGCAGATACTTGGCAAATGAGATTTAATGTTGATAAATGTAAAGTAATGCACCTAGGACGGAGTAATCCTATAACTGCGTATACATTAAATGGAAGTAAACTCGGGACTACAGAACAGGAGAAGGACTTGGGTATTCTCATTACAAATAAGCTGAGCAGCAGCACTCAATGTCAGGCAGCAGCTGCAAAAGCAAACAAGATTCTAGGGTGTATAAAAAGAGAGATTAGATCCCGTGATCCCAACGTATTTTTACCCTTCTATAAATCACTTGTAAGGCCACATCTGGAATATGGGGTCCAGTTTTGGACTCCACATTTTAAAAAGGACATTCAGAAGTTAGAGTCAGTTCAAAGGCAGCAACTAGACTACTACAAGGAATGGAGGCCGCCCGTATGATGAGGAATGGAGGCCGCCCGTATGATGAGGAATGAAGGCCGCCCGTGTGATGAGAGGTTGAAAAAGTTAGATATGTTTAGCTTAGAAAAAAGACGTCTCAGAGGAGATCTCATTTATATGTATAAATACATGTGTGGTCAATATAAAGGACTGGCACATGACTTATTTCTTGCAAAAACAGTACTAAGGACCAGGGGGCACTCACTGCGAGTGGAAGAAAAGAGATTCCGGCAGCGAAATAGGAAAGGGTTCTTTACAGTTAGAGCAGTCAGACTGTGGAATGCCGACCACAAGAGGTAGTAATGGCAGATACTATAACAGCTTTCAAAAAAGGGCTGGATGATTTCCTCAGTACACACAACATTGTTGGTTATAAATGACTAAGTGACCAAATGTAGAACTGGTGGAGGAAGGTTGAACTAGATGGACCTAGGTCTTTTTTCAACCTTAGTAACTATGTAACTATGTAACTATGTGTGAGGTAATATGATATCGGTGGAGAGACAGATAGACGCAGATGACCTCCTGCTGCTTTCCCCATCTGAGAAAGGCCTCAAAGATAGCCTGGCTGTGCTAGAAACATTCAGCACCACATGGGCTTTGCCCATCCACCAAAAGAAGACCAAAGTCATGGTGTTTCAGAAGAGGAAGTATAACGAAATCTCCACTCCCTCCCTCACACTAAATGGCACCACGCTGGAGAAGACCAGCAGCTATACCTACCTCGGTCTGGAGCTAAGCCAAACTGGGAGCCTTAACACTAGAACTACTGAGGTAGTCATTTTGACTACTTTGCACTATGTATTTCTATATAGGTGTCACGAGTCCAGTAGTTCTAGTGTTAAGCAAGCAGCAGAGACCCTGAAAGGGAAAGCATGCAGAACCTTTTACGCTATCAGAAGACAACTGTACAATCTCAAACCACCGGTGAGAGTCTGGTTCAAGATATTCGACAGCGTCATCACACCTATACTGCTGTATGGCAGCAAGGTATGGGGCCCAGTGACCTATCCAGACCAAACAAAGTGGGATTCCAGCCCAACTGAAGTCTTCCATTTAGAGTTCTGCAAATATCTCCTCCAAGTCCATCGCAGCACCTCAAACATAGCCTGTCGGGCAGAGCTGGGCCGATTCCCCTTACGGCTTGGTATACACAAATGGGCGCTATCACACGAGGCGCACATACAGAACAGCAACCCCAGCACCTATCATCATAAAGCCCTGCTGAGCCAGAGCCCAGAGCAAGCCAGGAACCCCGGCAGCCAGTACAGCCAAAGTCAGCATCACCCCCTGACAAAAGCCCAAATAAAGGAGATCTCAGAGAGCTACAAGATGCAATACATAGAGGACTGGAAGAGTGAATTAGAGAACTCCCAGAAACTCACCATCTACCGGTCACTGCGGAGGGACTGCACTCTGACCCCATATCTGGAAAGGTTACGCCACCCCAAAGATAGGCAGACCCTGAGCCTGTACAGACTGAGTGCCCACAGCCTAGAGGTGGAAACAGGGTGGCACCGACAGACATACAAGCCGCGGGAGAACAGACTGTGCCAGCACTGCCAGCAGGGGGCTCTGGAGGACGAGGCGCATTTCCTACTGCACTGTGACAAATACTCAGCAGTAAGGGCCTTCCACTTCCAGAAACTTACCGCTCATACCCCGGACTTTCCAACCATGGATGAGGAGAGGAAACTCCGCTTCCTACTGGGGGAAGAGGAATCAATGGTGGAGATCGCCGTCCAATATGTCATCACATGTCATAAGATGAGGGGTACTAAAGACCTCCAAATGGACCATCATTCCCCAAATTGTGGTCCCAACACCCCATCCTCACAACCCTAACCCACTCCCCTGTCACACTTCTTTTTTTGCTTTGGCAATGCTAACAGTTTTTTGGTCCTGCCAATAAAGCCTATTTGATTTGATTTGAGAGAGACAGAAAGAGATAGAGATAGAGAGAGACAGACAGAGATAGAGAGAAGACACAGAGAGAGACAGAGACACAGGGAGACAAACAGACTGAGACAGAGATAAAGAGATAGAGAGACACAGGGAGACAGAGACAGACAGATACAGACAGAGAGACAGGCAGACAGAGATAAACAGACAGACAGAGAGATAGAGAGATAGACAGAGACAGACAAACAAAGACAGGCAGGTATAGACAGACACAGAGAGACAGAGACAGACAAACAGAAACAGACAGAGGCAGACAGATACAGACAGAGAGAGAGAGCGACAGACAGACAGACAATGAGTGACAGAGAGAGACAGACAGACAGAGACAGACAGAGACAGACAGAGACAGACAGCGACAGACAGAGAGAGACAGACAGAGAGAGACAGACAGAGAGAGACAGAGACAGACAGCGACAGACAGCGACAGAGAGAGACAGACAGATAGAGACAGAGAGAGACAGACAGATAGAGACAGATAGAGACAGATAGAGACAGAGAGAGACAGAGAGAGACAGAGAGAGACAGAGAGAGACAGACAGATAGAGACAGAGAGAGACAGAGAGAGACAGAGAGAGACAGATAAAGACAGAGAAAGACAGACAGAGACAGACAGAGAGAGACAGATAAAGACAGAGAGAGAGACAAAGAGAGAGACAGACAGATAGAGACAGAGAGAGACAGATAAAGACAGAGAAAGACAGATAGAGACAGACAGAGAGAGACAGATAAAGACAGAGAGACACATACAGAGTGGGAGATTGTGGGAGAGTGACAGTCACTATCCCGGGAAAGGCCGGGTGCTACAGCTAGTAAAAGATAAACAAAAAATAAACCGATACAACCATCCACATATCTAAAAAAAATATATATTTATTTACAGTTCAAAATAAATGAATAAATAAATATATAGAACTTATTTAAAAAAAAAAAAAGACTGAACAATAGAAATAAACTATTACGAATAAATGTTTACATAAACATAAAAATTGTAATTTTCTTAAAAAAATGATATAACTACTGATAGTCTAGAAGGCGTTTTCTCTAGGAATTACTGTATCATACGGTTTCCTTGGGAGCATAACTGGAGTATAAATGTATTGTTTTAAGTAATGGATAGGATTTTTCTCCGATTTGCGTGTTAGTGTTAAGAGGCCGCATTGTCATTAGTTGTGCTACTCCGCGCGCAGATCAAAGCTGCAGATGTATAAAAATAGCGCAGTCAGGTCCCCTTGTCTCATAAATTATTGATCACATAGATCTTCTTTGATCACTCTTATGAAGTGTAAAAGTGTATGAGCAGCATCTTCCCCGTCGCGCTGCGAACATCCCGGAGAATAAACGCGGCCTCTTCTCTGTTTCCTTCACCTTTTAAGGTTTTCTATTTTCAAACTGTGAGAAGAAGCTTTTCAGAGTTTTGATTTTATCCATTTTTTACCTCCTCTCTTCCTCGAGATAAAGGGCCTCTTGAGCCGGTCTTCAGCTGCTCCCTTCCAGATTTCATTTCTGAAAGCTTAACGCTGGCTTTATAAGGAAATGTTAAAAGGAATAATTTGAGCAGAAGGAGATGCCTCATCCTATATATGTCACGCTGCACTGACATCCAACACAACGGAAAGAAGTAGCACGATAGACGGCATAAATCCCACCGAAAGGTCCCATTAGATAAGACAACAGCTAAGAATGTCACCGACTAATGCCAAGTGGTTTATTATGTACAGAACCGGAGAGTACATAGATTAAGTAGACATTGCTTCAATTGCGTAAACAATAAAAAAACAATCATAATGGGGAATCCGACTTCTATTTATACAATCTGCCATAAACTACTAATAACTCAACTCCGACATCAATACTGTCATGAGTGTGTCCCACTCGGGAGATTTCTGGAGAGTCTGGGACCAGAAGGTCACAACAATGTCTTAATGTCTACAACTTGTATTTGAGTGAATCTTCTTTCTTTTAGCACTGCAGGCATTAAGGACTCTTTCCTATCTGGCTGTCCTTTGTAGCCTTAATCTCTACATGACAAAAAGAGGAAAATAGTCGTGTACCTCTGGTGGTGACCTACAACCCACAGCTTGAGGTACTGAGAAAATTGGCTAGGAAACTTCACCATGTTCTACACAAAGATGACCGGTTAGAAGAAATATTCAAAGATCCTCCCTTGCTGTGCTACAGGCAACCTCCTAATTTAAGAAACATCATGATCCGAAGTTCTATGCCCTCAGATACACCAAGAGGAACTTTTCCTTGTAATGTAAAGAGCTGCAAAACCTGCTCTCTTGTAGAGACCAAAGACCGGATATAGATCCCCAACACAGAAGATTCCTGGGACATTCACATGTTCCTCCTTCAATGTGGTGTACTAAATCCTTTCCACTATATGTCCTTTTGGGGGGTTTTATGTTGGAGAAACAGGACAGAGACTGAAAGCAAGTATGAGATCTCACCATCACACAGTTACAGACAAAAAACCCAAACATTGTGGCCAAACATTTGTGTTCTTCAGGACACAACATAAACCACATGAAAGTTGCCATATTAAAAGGCAACTTCAGATCAC
This sequence comes from Anomaloglossus baeobatrachus, assembly GCF_048569485.1. NCBI lineage: Eukaryota > Metazoa > Chordata > Amphibia > Anura > Aromobatidae > Anomaloglossus > Anomaloglossus baeobatrachus. The sequence goes on along the minus strand of NC_134358.1, from coordinate 27,287,863 downwards.
AAAATCATCGAAGAGTCTACAAATTCATTGCAATGTTTGATTCTGTCCACACAGGAATAAATCTGTCAGGAGGATTTATGACCCGCTACAAAATCTGAGGAGTCTGCTCCAGAGACGGTGAGGGCACCAAGCCTCTGATCTTATATGAATACAGAATCTGAGCAGTCTGCCCCAAAGACAATGAGGGCACCAGGCTTCTGATCTTACATGGATACAGAGAACCTGAGGAGTCTGCTCCAGAGACGGTGAGGGCACCAGGCCTCTGATCTTACATGGATGCAGAATCTGAGCAGTCTGCTCCAAAGACAGTGAGGGCACCAGGCTTATGATCTTATATGGATGCAGAATCTGAGCAGTTTGCTCCAGAGATGGTGAGGGCACCAGGCCTCTGATCTTACATGGATACAGAATCTGAGCAGTCTGTTCCAGAGACGGTGAGGGCACCAGGCCTCTGAATTTTCATGGATACAGAATCTGAGCAGTTTGCTCCAGAGATGGTGAGGGCACCAGGCCTCTGATCTTACATGGATACAGATTCTGAGGAGTCTGCTCCAGAGATGGTGAGGGCACCAGGCCTCTGATCTTTCATGGATACAGAATCTGAGCAGTTTGCTCCAGAGATGGTGAGGGCACCAGGCCTCTGATCTTACATGGATACAGATTCTGAGGAGTCTGCTCCAGAGATGGTGAGGGTACCAGGCCTCTGATCTTACATGGATACAGAATCTGAGCAGTTTGCTCCAGAGATGGTGAGGGCACCAGGCCTCTGATCTTTCATGGATACAGAATCTGAGCAGTTTGCTCCAAAGACAGTGAGGGCACCAGGCTTATGATCTTACATGGATACAGAATCTGAGCAGTCTGTTCCAGAGACGGTGAGGGCACCAGGCCTCTGATCTTACATGGATACAGAATCTGAGCAGTCTGTTCCAGAGACGGTGAGGGCACCAGGCCTCTGATCTTACATGGATACAGAATCTGAGCAGTTTGCTCCAGAGATGGTGAGGGCACCAGGCCTCTGATCTTACATGGATACAGAATCTGAGCAGTTTGCTCCAGAGATGGTGAGGGCACCAGGCCTCTGATCTTTCATGGATGCAGAATCTGAGCAGTCTGTTCCAGAGATGGTGAGGGCACCAGGCCTCTGATCTTTCATAGATACAGAATCTGAGCAGTCTGCTTCAGAGACAGTGAGGGCACCAGCTCCTGGATTGGACGATGATGAGGGATGCGGGTGCATGCACACTCAATGACATCTGTTATTGGAGGAGCCCAATACATGTTAGGAGGAATGCTTCTGGTTGGCCCACGGTTACCAGGAAGATGAAAATGCCTTCCTATGATTGGATGATTAGAACACACCTCTCTCTCTATGCTCTTACCATGTTATGGAATGTTTACATTTGCATCTATTTAATTATGTAAATTAGATTTGTGTTATGGCAGTTTTGGATATCTATTTATGATGTATGGAAACATAATATATATATGCATTGTTTTGTGAATTATCCTGTTATGTTGAATAATGGGGAGGTTCAGAGTGGTGAGATTCTTTCTGATTGGTTCTTCTGCAATGATTTGCGCTATTTAAACTTGGCACATTACACCATTTTGTTTGCTTGAAAAGGACCTATGATCGGTCGAAATGTCGAATCTATGGCAGAATAAAGACGTTTTTTTTATTTTTTGCCTGACCTGGCACTTATCTTTCTTAGTACTAAGTCTTCTACAAGAACCAGAGTTTACTTTGATCAGCCAGACTCTAATTTACACATCATGATACCAGACTGGTAAATGCTGAAAACTTACAAAAATGTCCATAACTCAAAAAGAAAATCCCCCAAAGCCATCGGGTTCTCGTCCTCTGTTTAGCTGAATGGAGCCCTAATGGAAAATTATAGCCAGCTGTTCCCAATTTTTCATTTTCCATCACATTTTTTCGAAGGAAAGGTCACTCCTGCTTGTTATATAGTGGTCCGTGGGATAGAGCCGGGCATACCTGGCATATAAGATAGATGAAGGTGAGCTAATGTTATATTGTAATAGATGAGACGGTGTCCTGATAACACAATGTCCCACAATGTAAAGGTCATACGCTGAGAACAGCGTGGAGCGTGGGTGACGGCCAGTACCAAGTACCTCTTACTAATTTTCAACAGTTCTCTAATTTACAAAACAGCACAAACTAAAGTATTAAGATGTTTAATTATCCGGGGTGAAGACGTAGCAATCGCAACTTGGTCCTGTTACTTGGAGGTGGCCAAAGACTGCATACGAAAATGTGACGCCTTGTGCCTGAGTCACCACAAAGAATGGCTGCATATGTGTATTTCAATTTGTATAACATGTATTGTCAGCTTTAATGAGATTCAGTATTCTCTGCTGTTCACCACATATACACATTTGCCCACACTCCCTTACTGGGGCTGTTCACCACATATACACATTTGCCAACACTCCCTTACTGGGGCTGTTCTCCACATACACACATTTGCTCACACTCCCTTACTGGGGCTGTTCACCACATATACACATTTGCCAACACTCCCTTACTGGGGCTGTTCTCCACATACACACATTTGCCCACACTCCCTTACTGGTGCTGTTCTCCACATACACACATTTACCCACACTCTCTTACTGAGGCTGGTCACCACATACACATTTGCCCACACTCCCTTACTGAGGCTGTTCACCACATGTACACATTTACCCACACTCCCTTACTGGGGCTGTTCACCACATACACACATTTGCCTACACTCCCTTACTGGGGCTGTTCACCACATATACACATTTGCCTACACTCCCTTACTGGGGCTGTTCACCACATATACACATTTGCCCACACTCCCTTACTGGGGCTGTTCACCACATACACACATTTGCCTACACTCCCTTACTGGGGCTGTTCACCACATATACACATTTGCCTACACTCCCTTACTGGGGCTGTTCACCACATATACACATTTGCCCACACTCCCTTACTGGGGCTGTTCACCACATATACACATTTGCCAACACTCCCTTACTGGGGCTGTTCTCCACATACACACATTTGCTCACACTCCCTTACTGGGGCTGTTCTCCACATACACACATTTACCCACACTCTCTTACTGAGGCTGGTCACCACATACATACATTTGCCCACACTCCCTTACTGGGGCTGTTCACCACATGTACACATTTACCCACACTCCCTTACTGGGGCTGTTCACCACATACACACATTTGCCTACACTCCCTTACTGGGGCCGTTCACCACATACACACATTTGCCCACACTCCCTTACTGGGGCCGTTCACCATAAACACACATTTGCCTACACTCCCTTACTGGGGCCGTTCACCACATACACACATTTGCCCACACTCCCTTACTGGGGCTGTTCACCACATACACACATTTGCCCACACTCCCTTACTGGGGCTGTTCACCACATACACACATTTGCCTACACTCCCTTACTGGGGCCGTTCACCACATACACACATTTGCCCACACTCCCTTACTGGGGCCGTTCACCACATACACACATTTGCCCACACTCCCTTACTGGGGCTGTTCTCCACATACACACATTTGCTCACACTCTCTTACTGAGGCTGGTCACCACATACAGATTTGCCCACACTCCCTTACTGGGGCTGTTCACCACATACACACATTTGCCTACACTCTCTTACTGGGGCTGTTCACCACATACCCACATTTGCCCACACTCCCTTACTGGGGCTGTTCACCACATACACACATTTGCCCACACTCCCTTACTGGGGCTGGTCACCACATACACACATTTGCCCACACTCCCTTACTGGGGCTGGTCACCACATACACACATTTGCCCACACACTCCCTTACTGGGGCTGTTCACCACATACACACATTTGCCCACACTCCCTTACTGGGGCTGTTCACCACATACACACATTTGCCCACACTCCCTTACTGGGGCCGGTCACCACATACACAAATTTGCCCACACTCCCTTACTGGGGCTGTTCACCACATACACACATTTGCCCACACTCCCTTACTGGGGCTGTTCACCACATACAGACGTTTGCCCACACTCCCTTACTGGGGCTGTTCACCACATACAGACATTTGCCCACACTCCCTTACTGGGGCTGTTCACCACATACACACATTTGCCCACACTCCCTTACTGGGGCTGTTCACCACATACACACATTTGCCCACACACCCTTACTGGGGCTGGTCACCACATACACACATTTGCCCACACACTCCCTTACTGGGGCTGTTCACCACATACACACATTTGCCCACACTCCCTTACGGGGGCTGTTCACCACATACACACATTTGCCCACACTCCCTTACTGGGGCTGTTCACCACATACACACATTTGCCCACACTCCCTTACTGGGGCCGGTCACCACATACACACATTTGCCCACACTCCCTTACTGGGGCCGTTCACCACATACACACATTTGCCCACACTCCCTTACTGGGGCCGTTCACCACATACACACATTTGCCCACACTCCCTTACTGGGGCTGTTCACCACATACACACATTTGCCCACACTCCCTTACTGGGTCTGTTCACCACATACACACATTTGCCCACACTCCCTTACTGGGGCTGTTCACCACATACACACATTTGCCCACACTCCCTTACTGGGGCTGTTCACCACATACACACATTTGCCTATACTCCCTTACTGGGGCTGTTCACCACATACACACATTTGCCCACACTCCCTTACTGGGGCCGGTCACCACATACACACATTTGCCCACACTCCCTTACTGGGGCTGTTCACCACATACACACATTTGCCCACACTCCCTTACTGGGGCTGTTCACCACATACACACATTTGCCCACACTCCCTTACTGGGGCCGGTCACCACATACACACAATTGCCCACACACTCCCTTACTGGGGCCGTTCACCACATACACACATTTGCCCACACTCCCTTACTGGGGCTGTTCACCACATACACACATTTGCCCACACTCCCTTACTGGGGCTGTTCACCACATACACACATTTGCCCACACTCCCTTACTGGGGCTGTTCACCACATACACACATTTGCCCACACTCCCTTACTGGGGCTGTTCACCACATACACACATTTGCCCACACTCCCTTACTGGGTCTGTTCACCACATACACACATTTGCCCACACTCCCATACTGGGGCTGTTCACCACATACACACATTTGCCCACACTCCCTTACTGGGGCTGTTCACCACATACACACATTTACCCACACTCCCTTACTGGGGCTGTTCACCACATACACACATTTGCCCACACTCCCTTACTGGGGCTGTTCACCACATACACACATTTGCCCACACTCCCTTACTGGGGCTGTTCACCACATACACACATTTGCCCACACTCCCTTACTGGGGCTGTTCACCACATACACACATTTGCCCACACTCCCTTACTGGGGCTGTTCACCACATACACACATTTGCCCACACTCCCTTACTGGGGCTGTTCACCACATACACATATTTGCCCACACACTCCCTACTGGGGCTGTTCACCACATACACACATTTGCCCACACTCCCTTACTGGGTCTGTTCACCACATACACATGTTGAAACCTCTGGAGGGTTCAGCTACACATTGGCAGGTATCAGTCCCTAGACCACCTGGACTTTCAAGGTCAGTGGCAAACTGATAGCCTGCTATTAGCATTTTTCATAAGGAGCAGTGAAATTGCCCAGGAGCTCAGTGATGGGACTGAGTCTGGAAACTTCTAGAAGAAATAATGAGGTTTCTTTCAGGATTCAAGTCACTGCTCGCTGAATGGGATTAAAGATCTAGGGTTTTCTTGTTTTGAAAATCCCAGGATTTCAAAACACCTATTCCCAGGTAGGGAAGTAGCGGCAGGATGAATACACGACCACCACACAGCTGAGAAACCAAACTCTCATTGGGGCAGGTCAGACCACCATCATTGTGCATGCTGTAAGGAATGTTCCGGACTGTTGTACAGAGCGTCAGTAAGAGGTAAACTCTCCATGCCCTTTCTCTGGCTGAATTATTCCCTGCTGTACCATCCCTACCTCACCATCCCCAGGAACCAGCACTAGTTGTGGGGGAGAGGAGACAACCCCCCAGCACCACCTAAATCCTGGGCCCCACCAACAGTGCCCGGCCATACCAAATCCGAACATCCCAACTAGCTTCACAAACTCTTTATTTTTTTTATTTTATTTTTCTCTCCCTTTTTTATTATTATTTTTAAAAACCCAATCACAAAAGCCTGTCGCTTGCTACTAGTACAGCCACATTGCCTTTCGGACCCACTACCACCGTGACATCAGAGGTCTACCAGGGCGGCACAAAGATAATACTATTAAAAGCCAAATAAAAAAAAGTTACCTAATTTCCTAATCCAGAAAAATCAGAAACAAAAGTCATAAAACGCTTAAAATTAGAGCACTTACTGTACCTACACTGCTCGCTGTGTTTAGTGTGTAATTACACATACTTGGAATGAGAAGCTTGTATGCTCTTTGAATTCTTAAACCTTACTGCTCACCTATCCCCCCGCTGTAGCCCTTCATCTGTTTTCCCTATCTCTCCCCTTTTTTACTTTTCAGTGTTGAATGTGTCTCATCTTCATCTTGTGCCGAAGCTTCCGCCAAGAAGTATGTCTCAGACGTCATGGTGGCTGTCAGCCTAGGTGCAAAACGTGATGTAGCATTTTGTGTCATAACGTTCAAAGGCCTTCTTGGCTCCAGTAGTGCTGGCGCAGAGTGAAGACTATGGATGTCATGTGGCAAAGGAAAGAAGTCTGGGCAAAGCTTCATAGACAATTAGACCAAGTTCTACAGTGGCTGGAAAGGTGCATGAGAAGTGTTACGGTTGCTGTGGCTCTGGAGACTATGTTCGGATTTCTTGCTACTGCACATGTGCGAGCGCTGGAGACTAAGTCCTATCTTGAAGCCATTGCACATGTGCAGGTGACATCATAGCTGACATAAGGTCACATGTCTCTGACACCTTCTAAGCTGATTGGCCACTGGTCATGTGCTTGTGACACGTGGTCACATATCTCTGACACCTTCTATGCCGATTGGTCGCTGGTCATGTGCTTGTGACGCTTTGCTCGGTGATAGGCCAGCGTGACATCATTGCTGTCATTCTGGCAGCGGATTGGCTCTGGTGTCCTCCATCTTGGATGAGGCACAGAGTCTTTATAAGAACCTGACGCACGCCGCCCGGCGCTCAGACCTCTTGGTTCATGCATGAGAGTAGACGCTCTGTGCACGTTCCTCTAGGCATCTCTCTGTCTATGTTAGGTGAGCGCTACCGGCAGGGTAGCGTTCTTATACCTTACAGCTTCGGCTGAAGTCTGTATCCTTACCTTTTAGTGGAGCGGACATAGGCAGGTGCCTGAGGCACATGGTCCGGCTGGGCCTTGTGATTCTACTTGTAGGTGGACGTTGCCGCTAGGGTAACGTTCCTTATACTGCGTCTGGCAGTTGTTCGTATCCTCGCACACTAGGGGAGCGAACAGAGGTAGGAGCTTTGTGCGGCTTATGCTGCTGTCCGTCTCTTTTGCACCACTAGAGGAACGGACCTAGGCAGGTGCCATATCTAGTGGTTCGTGTCCTCGCACACTAGTGGAGCAAATGCAGGTAGGAGCTTTGAGCGGCTTACGCTGCTGTCCGTCTCTTTTGCACCACTAGAGGAACGGACCTAGGCAGGTGCCATATCTAGTGGTTCGTGTCCTCGCACACTAGTGGAGCAAATGCAGGTAGGAGCTTTGAGCGGCTTACGCTGCTGTCCGTCTCTTTTGCACCACTAGAGGAACGGACCTAGGCAGGTGCCATATCTAGTGGTTCGTGTCCTCGCACACTAGTGGAGCAAATGCAGGTAGGAGCTTTGAGCGGCTTACGCTGCTGTCCGTCTCTTTTGCACCACTAGAGGAACGGACCTAGGCAGGTGCCATATCTAGTGGTTCGTGTCCTCACACACTAGTGGAGCGAACGCAGGTAGGAGCTCTGTGCGGCTTATGCTGCTGTTCGTCTCTTTTGCACCACTAGAAGAGCGGACCTAGGCAGGTGCCATATCTAGTGGTTCGTGTCCTCGCACACTAGTGGAGCAAATGCAGGTAGGAGCTTTGAGCGGCTTACGCTGCTGTCCGTCTCTTTTGCACCACTAGAAGAGCGGACCTAGGCAGGTGCCATATCTAGTGGTTCGTGTCCTCGCACACTAGTGGAGTGGACGCAGGTAGGAGCTTTGTGCGGCTTACGCTGCTGTCCGTCTCCTGGCACCACTAGAGGAACGGACCTAGGTAGGTGCCATTTCACACTCACTGCTTTTGTCTCTGTGATCTTTAACAGAGACCATTCCACACGCTCTGCAAGTAAGGGAGGAATTGCTTTATTTTCTAATTATATTCCTCTGTGAGTTTAACAGAGGTATTGCACTCTGCACTTGTGCTATTATTCTTTACAGTGGTACACTTATATACCCCTTATCCTCTGCCATAGTCTGCAGCAGAGTCTTTGCACGGTGGACCCTGACTGTCTGATATTCCTTTAGATTTTATTATCAGACAGCCCCCGTAACAAGAAGAGGAGACACTGGTGGCTAATAAAGAACTTACCTTTGCATCAAATAACTTTAATTTTCCCAGCAAAATTTGAGCAAACTGCTATTAGAGATTTGGTGGTCATCCCTATCACAAATTGATTGTGCCATGAACCTTGCCACATATATCATGTGACTCATTAGTATTACAAGGTCTCGGGTGTGAAGTGAATTGGGAGCAAGTGTGTTACATTTGGTGTTATCGGTCACATACTCTACCATACCGGTCACTGGAAGATCAATATGGCTCCTCATGGGAAAGAATTCTCTGAGGATCTGAAAAAAAGAATTGTTACTCTACATATAGCTGGCCGAGGCTATCAGAAGATTGTCACCAGCCTGACACTGAGCTGCAGCACGAAATCCAAGACCATACAGCAGTATAACAAGAAAGGATCCACTCAGAACAGGTCTCGCCATGGTCAACCACAGAAGCTGAATGGTTCAAAGCTGCCAAGGTAGGCGTGTAGCGGAAGAAGATTCACTGTGCCATGGACCGAGCTTACCTTGAAGGAGCATGACAAAGCGTCTACCCAGTTTTCACCAAAACCTCTGATGATGAGGATGAACTGGGCTGTGGGTACATACCAGGTACTACAGGGCAGTCCCCAGTACTGCAGCAACTGACTCAAGGGTCAGAGACACAGGTACGGAATGGCAGCTAGGAGGCTGTGTGTACGGGGGGCCTGGCAGGACAGAGTACCACTGGAGATAGTTAGGATGGGATCTGTACTGAAGACAGGCAGGATGGGATCAGGTTCATGGACAAAGTCAGTATCAGGAGGCAGTAATATTAGTTGGTCATAACCATGGATGGGATTACCCCTTTAAATACAGCTATCTAGCTTATGATGGTTACTCAGTTTGGGAAAAAAGTTTGTCATATTTCAAAAGCCAGTCAGGACTACGTTATTTCACACAGAATTATTGTAGGTTTTTTTTTTTTTGGTTTGTTTTTTATTCGGCATACAAAAGTACAACTATGTGATTGTAGACTGTTTGATCTCAGATTGTTAGGATTATACACCGTGTGCAGAATTATTAGGCAAGTTGTATTTTAGAGATTTTTTTATTATTGATCAACAACTATGTTCTTAATCAACCCAAAAGACTCATAAATATCAAAGCTTAATATTTTTGGAAGTTGGTGTGATTTTTTTTAGATTTGGTATCTTAGGAGGATATCTGTTTGTGCAGGTAACTATTACTGTGCAGAATTATTAGGCAACTTAATAAAAACCAAATATATTCCCATCTCACTTGTTTATTTTCACCAGGTAAACCAATATAACTGCACAAAATTTAGAAATAAACATTTCTGACATACAAAAACAAAACCCCAAAAAGTTAGTGACCAATATAGCCCCCTTTCTTTCTGATGACACTCAGCAGCCGACCATCCATAGATTCTGTCATTGCTTGATCTGTTTACGATCCACATTGCGTGCAGCAGCCACCACAGCCTCCAGACACTGCTCCCAGAGGTGTACTGTTTTCCCTCCCTGTAGATCTCACATTTTATGAGGGACCACAGGTTCTCTATGGGGTTCAGATCAGGGGAACAAGGAGGCCATGTCATTATTTTTTCATCTTTTAGACGTTTATTGGCCAGCCACGCTGTGGAGTAGTTGGATGCATGTGATGGAGCATTGTCCTGCATGAAAATCATGTTTTTCTTGAACGATACCGACTTCTTCCTGTACCACTGCTTGAAGAAGTTGTCTTCCAGAAACTGGCAGTAGGTCTGGGACATGAGCTTCACTCCATCCTAAACCCAAAAAGGTCCCACAAGTTGATCTTTGATGATCCCAGCCCATACCAGTGCCCACCTCCACCTTGCTGGCGTCTGAGTCGGAGTGGAGCTCTCTGCCCTTTACTGATCCAGCCTCTGGCCCATCCATCTGGCCCATCAAGAGTCACTCTCATTTCATCAGTCCATAAAACCTTTGAAAATCAGTCTTAAGCTATTTCTTGGCCCAGTCTTGACGTTTTATCTTATGTTTCTTGGTCAGAGGTGGTGGTTTTTCAGCCTTTCTTACCTTGGCCATGTCCCTGAGTATGGCACACCTTGTGTTTTTTGATACTCCAGTAACGTTGCAGCTCTGAAATATGGCCAAACTGGTGGCAAATGGCATCTTGGCAGCTTCACGCTTGATTTTCCTCAATTCATGGGCAGTTATTTTGCGCCTTTTTTGCCCAGCACGCTTCTTGCGACCCTGTTGGTTATTTGCCATGAAATGCTTGATTGTTCGGTGATCACGCTTCAAAAGTTTGGCAATTTCAAGACTGCTGCACCCTCTGCAAGACATCTCACAATTTTGGACTTTTCAGAGCCCGTCAAATCTCTCTTCTGACCCATTTTGCCAAAGGAAAGGAAGTTGCCTAATAATTAAGCACACCTCATATAGAGTGTTGATGTCATTACACCGTACCCCTCCTCATTACAGAGATGCACATCACCTGATTTACTGAATTGGTAGTTGGCTCTCAGCCTATACAGCTTGGAGTAGGACGACATGTATAAAAAGTATCATGTGAGCAAAATACTCATTTGCCTAATAATTCTGCACACTGTGTAAAGTCTTATTCACATGTCAGTGTTTGTTGTACGTGTGTAGTAGGATTTTGTTCCATGCACAGATAGCAAATATATTTTTTCTTGCCTACCAAATTTGCCCTTTAAAGTCAATAGGTGAGAGAAAAAAATTATATTTTTGTCTTGGCTTTTGATGAACAGATGGTGAAAACAAACGAAATGCAAACATTTAAAAAAGGATTTTTGCCTATTTATGTAGAAGAGGATTTGTGAGTTCAGACCTTGATGTTGGACCTGGTTCAAAGTGTACACTTCAAACAACTTCATCCACGCTCGACATTGATGACACGTCTCCTCCAGAGTCCAGTGGTGTCAGCTTTACACCGCTCCATCCGACACTCAGCATTGTGCTTGGTGATGTACGGCTCGACATTGTGCTTGATGTAAGGCTCAGCATTGTGATTGGTGATGTACGGCTCGACATTGTGCTTGATGTATGGCTCAGCATTGTGCTTGGTGATGTAAGGCTCAGCATTGTGCTTGGTGATGTACGGCTCAGCATTGTGCTTGGTGATGTACGGCTCGGCATTGTGCTTGATGATGTACAGCTCGGCATTGTGCTTGGTGATGTATGGCTCAGCATTGTGCTTGGTGATGTACAGCTCGGCATTGTGCTTGGTGATATACAGCTTGGCATTGTGCTTGGTGATGTATGGCTCGGCATTGTGCTTGGTGATGTACAGCTCGGCATTGTGCTTGGTGATATACAGCTTGGCATTGTGCTTGGTGATGTACGGCTCAGCATTGTGCTTGGTGATGTATGGCTTGGCATTGTCATTGATGTTGTATGGCTCAACATTGTTTTTGGTGATGTATGGCTCAGCATTGTGCTTGGTGATGTACAGCTCAGCATTGTGCTTGGTGGTGTACGGCTCAGCATTGGGCTTGGTGTTGTATAGCTCGGCATTGTGCTTGGTGATGTATGGCTTGGCGTTGTGCTTGGTGATGTATGGCTCGCCATTGTCATTGATGTTGTATGGCTCAACATTGTTTTTGGTGATGTATAGCTCAGCATTGTGCTTGGTGATGTATTACTCGGCATTGTGCTTGGTTTTGTATGGCTCGGCATTGTGCTTGGTGATGTACGGCTCAGCATTGTGCTTGGTGATGTACGGCTCAGCATTGTGCTTGGTGATGTACGGCTCGCCATTGTAATTGATGTTGTATGGCTCAGCATTGTGCTTAGTGATTTACAGCTCAGCATTGTGCTTGGTGATGTACAGCTCGGCATTGTCATTGATGTTGTATGGCTCAACATTGTTTTTGGTGATGTATGGCTCAGCATTGTGCTTGGTGATGTACGGCTCGGCATTGTGCTTGGTGATGTATGGCTCAGCATTGTGCTTGGTGATGTACGGCTCGGCATTGTGCTTGGTGCTGTATAGCTCAGCATTGTGCTTGGTGATGTATGGCTCGGCATTGTGCTTGGTGATGTATGGCTCGGCATTGTGCTTGGTGATGTACGGCTCAGCATTGTGCTTGAAGATGTATGGCTCGGCATTGTGCTTGGTGATGTACGGCTCGGCATTTTGCTTGGTGATGTACGGCTGCAACTGCTCGGCCATGAAGCTCCCGGTGGACACAGTGTTTGTGCCAATGTTACCACAGTTCCGGAAACCGGAGCACACAGGGGGGTACTCGGACCCTGAAGCCAGGTCCAGAAACTACTGACCTTGGTTAATTAACCGATTGAGGCCAGGACAAGAGGTCCTGTTGCACCCAAAATCCCTAATAGAAGACAACAGCCCACCGATTCGGGATAGAAAGTCACCGCCAAGGTTCAGAGATCCCACGGGCCAGCATCTGCGGGCAAGGACTCCTTAGGCCACATCCAGCTGGGAGCGGACTCCTGAAGTTTCAGGCTCAGGCAGTCCACCGTTCTAAAAGGTGTGGGAGAAAGACAGAGACCACCAGCCAGGTGGGGGACCAGAATGCAGCTGGCTGCGGGCACCGACCACCATCACCTTGGTTTACCAGAGACTCGTGTGTTTCCTTCATAGTGAGTACACCAGCACCCTGCGGTCGCCCATCTCCCTTGCACCAACACCCACCGGGTCCCGGGGCCACCATCCCTGCGCACGGAGGGGTTAACAACTTGCTGCACAACATCTCCCCGTCACAGCAGCGGTGGTGTCCAACCTCACCACACATCGTGGATGGCGTCACGAACTCTAATACGGCTCAGCCCGTACATATACGTCCAACCCCCACCTTTTCATTTGGAGTGTCCGCAAGACCCCCGGGTCCGGAGACCCTCGAGCCACCACTCCCTGAAGGTCCAGACCCAAGCAGCAGCGGCGGCTGCTGGCCATGGGGGCGGCACACCCCGAAACTTAGCGTCGCAAACAGGATACTTACCCATCCACTTACCTTGTGGAAGTTCGCCTTGTAATGAAGTCAGCGGTGATCCATTGCAAAATTTCCAGAAGTCGCCATTTTGGGCGCGAAAAACTCCTGCCCAGCAGCTTCTTCCCCAAGCAAAAGAGCGCGAAAGCCAAAGCCCCGCCCCTTGGGAACACGGCGGGAAAGCAAGGCCGGAAGTCGCAAAATGAAACTTACCAGCCTGAAAGAAGAAGAGTGCCATCAAATGACCGAGGGGGCAGCAACGGGAGAATGTCTTCTCCTAGATCTGATGCTGGAGCCGCGCCGACCGCTGGAGCCGCGGCGTCTGTGAGTGGAGCGGTCGGTGAGGGCGCTGCAGTTCCCGCTCCGGTCACAGGAGCGGTGGACCCCCGGGCTCCAATGGAGACTCCTTGTGTCGCAGCTGGCGGTGACCCGCCTGCCACAGGAAGGATGTCGGCTTCGGCAGTCCACCCGGCCGCAACGGGAGTAGTGCCCGGTGCAGAAGACCCCGTAGCCACCAACTCGGAACCGGAAGAGAAAGGTGGAGACAGCCCCGGTGTCGACACCTCGGTAGCAGCATATATCCCACGATGTGGTGGGAATGGATATCGGTGGCTCTGACGCTGCACTCTCCCACTGCTCGGGTCCGGCTGCTGCTGGTGCTGCTGCTCGGTGGTGGCTCGAGTGGTGGGCCGGATCCCGGGGACTCGAGCGGCGTTCCTCGCCCGTGAGTGAAAAGGGGATTTGGATTGATTGGGGGGATTTATTGTCCGTGACGCCACCCACGGCTGTGGTGATAATGGTGACACCACCGCTGCTCTGGACTGGGATCCCGTGAGCGGTGACAGGGAGCAACTTTGTTGTTAGTTCTCCCCTCCGTGGGTAGGGGGTTGGTTGTCCCGGGGCCCGGTGATGGGGTAGGGATGGATGGCAGGCGGGTTACGGGTACTGGCGAGGTGCAGGGTCGCAGGGGCAGCGCTGTGCCGCACGGCACGGTGGTACTCACTCAGCCCAATGATGAAGACACAGTTCTCGGTAAAACACTCGGCTGGATGGACGGGTCCCACAGACGGCTGCGGTGTTGCTTCTCCCGGCAGGTTGATGGTGACTGCCTTTCCCTGCACCTAAGTACGGTTGATGGTTCCGATGGGTTCCCACCGGTAACCCGCTCCCCAGCTTGGATATGGGCTGGAGGAGCCCCTCTTTGCCCGCAGGCTCTGGCCCTGAGAAACGGTTGCCTTGGCGGTGGCGGTGTCTCCCTCTGTTGGTTGGACTGTTGCCTTCTGTCGGGACTTGACTGTTTGGAAACACAGGAGGTCCCCTTCACTAACGGATTCGGCAAATTGACGGCGACTCCTAGCCTTGCTGGGGTCCGAAAAGCCCCTGCCAGATGGTGCTGGACTCTCCTTGCATACCGATCCGGTACCGCCGGGCCACCGCCCGTCCACGGTCCTTACGGTAACTCGGATAGGCCACTCCTGCAGACGGTCACCACCGTCTGCCAACCTTGCTGTTCCGCCCGGGCCACACACCCGGACGCTGTCAGTCAGTTGCTCCACTACCACACTTTCCTCCTTCCACTTTCACTGTCAAAACTCGACTGTCTGTTTTCCCGCCTCCAGGACTGTGAACTCCTCGGTGGGCGGGACCAACCGCCTGGCCCACCCCCTGGTGTGATCATCAGCCCCTGGAGGAAGGCAACAAGGGTTTTGTGTCTGACTTCGGTGTGCCTGCTGGGAGTGTGGGGTGTGTTGATGTTGTGCTCTGTGGCCCCTGGCTTGTCCAGGGCGCCACATTCCCCCTTAGTTAAATGCAGACTGTCCGCGGGCTGCCCGTCCATCACCGGTTTTATTTTCACCAACTTAAAAATAGAAAAACGGTAACACACAATACAATTATAATAACTTCTTCCCACATCGGGAGGTACTCTTACTTAAATGTTACGGTTACGGCTTCCGCTCTCTCCCACCCAAGCAACCTGGCCCTGATGCTGCCCCTAAGCAAACAGGCAGCACCCCTTGACCCCAGTCCTGCACAAGTTGCCCGAGCGGGTTCTGTCCTTTTCAGGGGACCCACGTCCATGGGGAAAGCCCTGAAACCCCCAGAGGATTGCCACCGGTTCCGGTGGTGGCTGGGCCCCAGCCTGCTCCACTGCGGGCCCTTCCTCCAATCTGCCTCTCCGGAGGCGGTAACGGTGGAAGCCACAACAAACATTTTTATTTACATGCCACTAAGTTTGTGGTTGCCCTTCAAGTTCTCGGGCCTGTTCATAAAGAGTTCTTTACGCAACTTTTTAAACGGTCCCCACGGGGACAACGGTGCCGGCAACAAACGGTTTCAATCAGCAGTAAATCAGATGGCAATCAGGTGACTTCATCAGTAGATTATCGTTATCATTTTTGCAAAACTTTCAAAACTTTAAACAGTGGTGGTCCCAACGGGGACGTTGACAATGGCATTCCGCTGCCTTTATTCTGAGTCCTCAGATGAGGCGGCCCCATCCTCCGCCACCAGCATATCAAACATGCAGTGACATGCCTGCTGGGACAGGGGTGCCCGGTATCCGTTCCCACCATTACGCGCGGTGTAATAGACTACCGATTCTCCCACGTAACGGAGACGCTCACTGGCCTCTTCACTTCCAGGGGTGGGCTCAGCACCGTAGCTGGAGTCACTGGAGTCACTATCGCTTGTCTCTGCGTCAGGCGGGTTGCCGCCAGCTGCCGCAGCCTCCTGGCTTCCAGTATCCAGCACATCAGATCCCTCCACGGTAGCGTGGGCCAGTAGGTCAGGTTGGCTAACACTGAGGCGCCCCAAGGATAATGGTAGGGACGATATGAGGGCCGTGATAGGACCGGGCCCCCCAGCCGCAGTGGCCAGTCCTGGTAGGACATGGGGACGTGGGTTACCCGTTGACTCCGTCACATCTGCACCCATCCTATACATTGGAGCAACTGCAACCAGCGTTTCCACCTCATGGGTCCACTGCTCCATCATGAGATATATCTGACTTTGCTGGCGTTGGTGGAACTCCATCACTCGGGCCTTCATCCATGCCACGGTCCCGGGCTCGGGGTCTGGCGCAATCACTGGCGGGACTTCTGACACATCCTCATCAAGGGGTCGCGGTCCCAACGGCTCCCATGGGAGCGGTTCAGGGGGGTCCTGAGCGTCTGCAGCCGGTTGGTCCGCCGGAGCGGGTTGGCAGGGTATCGCTACCGGTTGGACCGGTAGCGGGCCTAGTGGCGGGGCGGCAGCAGCTAACACGGGTAGCGGGGAGGGAGGCAGGGTGAGCGGGTGCAGGCAGGGCTCCTCACCCGCAGTGGCCGATCCCTCAGGAATACAGGGGCGTGGGTCTCTTACCCGCTCCTCCAAATCCTCTTCCACCTCGCATCTCCACATAGCGGCCACCACGTCTGCCATGTCGGTCTCCCACTCCTCCAGGAGGAGCTGCATGTGGGCCTGCAGACGGTTACTCAGCGGGATGGTCCGGTCCCTCAGCCACGTCGCCGTGCCGGGCGCGGGGGCTTCCTCGTTGGGATTTGGGTTATACATCTTGGTAATGAGGTCTTCCAGGAACCCAATATTGCCACAGAGTCCTGGCGTCCCTGCTTTTATAGCCGCGCTCACATGCGACCGGCCACCATTTCGTCCCCCTTAGTTTCTTTCCGGCTCCTCCTCTATTGGGGCGGGGCTTTGGCCTTCGCGCCTCTACTACTCGAGGAGACGCTCGAGCGGGAACTCTTCGCGCCCAAGATGGCGGCTTCGGCAAATTTTCAGCCGGGCACCTCCGGCAGTCACACAAGGCGCACTTCCACCAGTCGGTAGAATGGTAGGATCCTGTTTGTGACGCCAAGTTGTCGCGGGCGGAGGAGGGGACGCTGCGCTTTCCCACTGCTCGAGTCCGGCTGCTGCTGGTGCTGCTGCTCGGTGGTGGCTCGAGTGGTGGGCCGGATCCCGGGGATTCGAGCGGCGTTCCTCGCCCGTGAGTGAAAAGGGGATTTGGATTGATTGGGGGAATTTATTGTCCGTGACGCCACCCACGGCTGTGGTGATAATGGTGACACCACCGCTGCTCTGGACGGGGGTCCCGTGAGCGGTGACAGGGAGCAGCTTTGTTGTTAGTTCTCCCCTCCGTGGGTAGGGGGTTGGTTGTCCCGGGGCCCGGTGATGGGGTAGGGATGGATGGCAGGCGGGTTACGGGGCTTGGCGAGGTGCAGGGTCGCAGGGGCAGTGCTGTGCCGCACGGCACGGTGGTACTCACTCAGCCCAATGATGAAGACACAGTTCTCGGTAAAACACTCGGCTGGATGGACAGGTCCCACAGACGGCTGCGGTGTTGTTTCTCCCGGCAGGTTGATGGTGACTGCCTTTTCCTGCACCTAAGTACGGTTGATGGTTCTGATGGGTTCCCACCGGTAACCCGCTCCCCAGCTTGGATATGGGCTGGAGGAGCCCCTCTTTGCCCGCAGGCTCTGGCCCTGAGAAACGGTTGCCTTGGCGGTGGCGGTGTCTCCCTCTGTTGGTTGGACTGTTGCCTTCTGTCGGGACTTGACTGTTTGGAAACACAGGAGGTCCCCTTCACTAACGGATTCGGCAAATTGACGGCGACTCCTAGCCTTGCTGGGGTCCGAAAAGCCCCTGCCAGATGGTGCTGGACTCTCCTTGCATACCGGTCCGGTACCGCCGGGCCACCGCCCGTCCACGGTCCTTACGGTAACTCGGATAGGCCACTCCTGCAGACGGTCACCACCGTCTGCCAACCTTGCTGTTCCGCCCGGGCCACACACCCGGACGCTGTCAGTCAGTTGCTCCACTACCACACTTTCCTCCTTCCACTTTCACTGTCAAAACTCGACTGTCTGTTTTCCCGCCTCCAGGACTGTGAACTCCTCGGTGGGCGGGACCAACCGCCTGGCCCACCCCCTGGTGTGATCATCAGCCCCTGGAGGAAGGCAACAAGGGTTTTGTGTCTGACTTCGGTGTGCCTTCTGGGAGTGTGGGGTGTGTTGATGTTGTGCTCTGTGACCCCTGGCTTGTCCAGGGCGCCACATAAATATGTTATTATATTTGGATATGTTTATCCTTTTATCTTTTTCAGTTAAAACAAAATAAACCGGTGGTGGTCGGACAGCCCGCGGACGGTCTGTGTTTAACCAAGGGGGAGTGTGATGCCCTGGCCGGGCCAGGTAGTCACAAACAGGCCCTGCACAACACCTTTCCCCACAAAAGGTAATACCAGCCAACCAGAAAACCCTAGTCACCGCTCCCTTAGGGCCAGACAGACACACACACCAGTGGGCTTGACCAGGCGGTTGGTGCACGCCCACCCAGGGGTTTAGACAGCCCGGGGCGGGAAAGTAAACAGTCGCTAGTTGAAGTTCAAGTTGAAAGGAGTGGAGCTGGGGGTAGGTGTAGTCCCAGCTGGAGGAGAAAAACCTCAAATTGAACGGTGCCAGGGTAGGAGCCCTGGTGCCACTGGCTAGGAGGCAGATGGTGGTCTCCGTCTGCAGGAGCCGGGAAATCGGCTCGGTGGAACCGAGGTGGACCGGGACAGGGTTGTAGCCCGCCGGTACTGACCCGGAGAATTGTTTCGGAAACTGGAGCACACAGGGGGGGTACTCGGACCCTGAAGCCAGGTCCAGAAACTAATGAACTTGGTTAATTAACCGATTGAGGCCAGGACTAGAGGTCCTGTTGCACCCAAAGTCCCTAATAGAAGACAACAGCCCACCGATTTGGAATAGAAAGTCACCGCCAAGGCTCAGAGATCCCACGGGCCAGCGTCTGCGGGCAAGGGCTCCTTAGGCCACATCCAGCCGGGAGCGGACTCCTGAAGTTTCAGGCTCAGGCAGTCCACCGTTCTAAAAGGTGCGGGAGAAAGACAGAGACCACCAGCCTGGTGGGGGACCAAAACGCAGCTGGCTGCGGGCACCGACTACCATCACCTTGGTTTACCAGAGACTCGTGTGTTTTTTTCATAGTGAGTACACCAGCACCCTGCGGTCGCCCATCTCCCTCCACCAACACCCACCGGGTCCCAGGGCCACCAGCCCTGCCCATGGAGGGGTTAAGAACTTGCTGCACAACATCTTCCCCGGGTGCCCCGTCACAGCAGCGGTGGTGTCCAACCTCACCACACACCGTGGGTGGCGTCACGAACTCTAATACGACTCAGCCCGTACATATACGTCCAACCCCCACCTTTTCATTCGGAGTGTCCGCAGGACCCCCGGGTCTGGAGACCCTCAAGCCACCACTCCCTGAAGGTCCGGACCCGAGCAGCAGCGGCTGCTGGCCACGGGGGCAGCACAACAGGACACACTGGTATCAATGAGATCTGCACCACCAGCTGCTCTGTCACATGTTAATAAAGGCAGACAGCATGGTGGGGGACTGGAGGTTATATTCCAGGGGCTAGGGGTCAGAGGTTATATACCACGAATGAGGGGCTGGATGTTATATTCTTGGGGTGAGGGGATGGATGTCAATGCGGTGCAAGGGGAAGGATATTATCAACTGGGGTTTCAAAGGTTGTATATTATACTCCAGGAATGGAGCCAGATGTTATACACTGGGAGTGTTGGGGGGGGGCTGGATATTATACACCAGGGGTGATGGGCTGGTTGTTATACACCGGGGGTGAGAGTGCTGGATATTATACACTGGGGGCGAGGGGACAAATGTTATGTGCTGTTAGCAATGGGGTCAGAGGTTGTGCACAGTGGTTAATTGGTTTGGATGTTTATGTGGCGCCCTGTGCCTAGTCACCACAGATAACTACATGTGTATTGCCATCTGTATAACTTGTATTGTCAGCCTTAGTGAGAATTTGGTTGTCTCTGCTGCTAACAACAACACACACATTTTCATACACTCCCTTACTGGGGTTGTCACTTGAGAGAAAACCAACTCTTTAGTAATGAGCCCTAGAAGCAAAAAGGGGAGAAGCTTAGTTGGGAGGTAAATTTCAGTCAGTGGCAGTTGGTAGTTGGTGTGAGGTGAAGTGAGGAGTGCACTGAGGAGAGGTCCTGTCCTGAGGTGATTTCTGGAAACCTCTGGAAGGGCCAGCTACACTTGTCAGGGTATCAGTCCCTAGGTCATCAGTGCATTCAAGGTCGGTGACAAAACTGAAAGACTACAGCGTTTTTACAAGGGGTAGTGAAATTTGCCTGGGAGCTCAGTGGCACGTGTGAGTCTGGAAGCTTCTAGAAGAAACAGAGTCTTCCTTCAGGTTTCCAGTCACCTGATCGCCAGAAGGGATTAAAAGTTCATATTGTTCTTGTCTTGGGAATCCCAGGATACAAGATACCTATTCCTAGGTAGGGAAATAGTGGCAGAAAGAGTACACTATCACCACACAGCAGAGAAGCCAAACTCTCATCAGGTCAGGGAAAACCACCATCATTGTAAGGTTGAAAAGAATGTTCCAGATGGTTCTGTAGAGCTTCAGTGAAAGGTAAAAGCTCCTGTCCTGTCTCTGCTGCACCATCCCTACCTCAACACATCCCTCAGGAACCAGCCCTAGTTGGGGGGTGAGGAGACAACCCTCTGGCACTGTGCATCACCACCTAACTCCTGGCGCCCACCAGCAGTGCCCGGCCATACAAAAGCCGAACATCCCAACTAGCGTCACAAACTCTTTATCTATATATATAATTGCCTTATTCTGTCTGTCTGTCTGTCTGTCTTGCTCCAAAATTGTGTCCTTACGGTGACACAAAGCTGATTGGCCGCTGGGCTCGCCATGGCACCGCCCCCCCCGCACGGATTGGCTGCTCGCCTCGCCTCGGCTCCGCCCCCCCACGGATTGGTCGCTTGCCTCGGCCTGGCCCCGCCCTCCGCATGGATTGGCCACTCGCCCCGGCCCTCCGCACGCATCGCCAGACATAACCTTGCGCTGCTGGGATCGTGACGGAGCCGGTGAACGCTGGTAACCATTATACACATCGGGTAACTAAGGTCCCTTAATTACCCGATGTGTATCATGATTACCAGTGTACACCGGCTCCATCACGATCCCAGCAGCGCCAGACATAACCTTGCGATGCTGGGATCTTGACGGAGCCGGTGAACGCTGGTAACCATTATACACATCGGGTAACTAAGGTCCCTTAGTTACCCGATGTGTATCATAGTTACCAGTGTACACCGGCTCCGTCACGATCCCAGCAGCGTCAGACATAACCTCGCGATGCTGGGATCTTGACGGAGCCGGTGAACGCTGGTAACCATTATACACATCGGGTAACTAAGGTCCCTTAGTTACCCGATGTGTATCATAGTTACCAGTGTACACCGGCTCCCGATACACATGTGCAGGGAGCCGGCATTATACTCCTCTCCCCCAGGACAACTCCTCCTATTATAGTCCTCCTATTATACTCCTCTGTGAGTATAATAGGAGAACTATTATAGCATGGGGGATGGAGCACGATGGGGTGCGCAGCATGGGGGATGTAGCACGATGGGGGGTGCGCAGCATGGGGGATGGAGCACGATGGGGAGTGCGCAGCATGGAGGATGGAGCACGATGGGGAGTGCGCAGCATGGGGGATGGAGCACGATGGGGGGTGCGCAGCATCGGGGATGGAGCACGATGGGGAATGCGCAGCATAGGGGATGGAGCACGATGGGGGGTGGGCAGCATGGGGGATGGAGCACGATGGGGGGTGCACAGCATGGGTGATGGGGCACGATGGGGGGTGCGCAGCATGGGGGATGGAGCACGATGGGAGGTGCACACCTCCCCCCAACACACACAGACAACACACCACACACACACTGGGAACCACAAACACCGCCATACACAGACACCCACACACACAGACAACGCCGCACACACACAACACCCAACACACAAACACCGCGGCATACATAAATATACGCACATACCGCACAACACACACATTGCACAAAACATACCTCCCCCCAAAACACACCACACCCACACAAACCGCGCAACACACACACACACAACGCTACAGACACACAGCGCTCCACAAACAACGCAACACACGCAACACACATACAACACCGCTCTCACCCCCCGCCACACCCAGACAACACCCAGAACATGTACAGCGCCCTACACAAACACTTGGTAACTACACACAACAACATCTATATATATATATATATATATATATATATATAACAAAAATCATACATGAACTACACAATACGTAAATTCTAGAATACCCGATGCGTAGAATCGGGCCACCTTCTAGTCTATTATATTTTTATTTCTCCCCATTTGAAATAATATTTTTTACTCCCCTTTAGGCCTGTTTCACACGTCAGTGATTCTGGTACGTACAGTGTCTACAAGTAGTATTCAACCCCCTGCAGATTTAGCAGGTTTACACATTTGGAATTAACTTGGCATTGTGACATTTGGACTGTAGATCAGCCTGGAAGTGTGAAATGCACTGCAGCAAAAAAGAATGTTATTTCTTTTTTTATTTTTTTTTTTTAAATTGTGAAAAGTTTATTCAGAGGGTCATTTATTATTCAACCCCTCAAACCACCAGAATTCTGTGTGGTTCCCCTAAAGTATTAAGAAGTATTTCAGGCACAAAGAACAATGAGCTTCACATGTTTGGATTAATTATCTCTTTTTCCAGCCTTTTTTGACTAATTAAGACCCTCCCCAAACTTGTGAACAGCACTCATACTTGGTCAACATGGGAAAGACAAAAGGAGCATTCCAAGGCCATCAGAGACAAGATCGTGGAGGGTCACAAGGCTGGCAAGGGGTACAAAACCCTTTCCAAGGAGTTGGGCCTACCTGTCTCCACTGTTGGGAACATCATCCGGAAGTGGAAGGCTTATGGAACTACTGTTAGCCTTCCACGGCCTGGATAGCCTTTGAAAGTTTCCACCCGTGCCGAGGCCAGGCTTGTCCGAAGAGTCAAGGCTAACCCAAGGACAACAAGGAAGGAGCTCTGGAAAGATCTCATGGCAGTGGGGACATTGGTTTCAGTCAATACCATAAGTAACGTACTCCACCGCAATGCTCTCCGTTCCAGACGAGCCCGTAAGGTACCTTTACTTTCAAAGCATCATGTCAAGGCTCGTCCAGAGTTTGCTCATGATCACTTGGAGGACTCTGAGACAGACTGGTTCAAGGTTCTCTGGTCTGATGAGACCAAGATCGAGATCTTTGGTGCCAAAGACACACGTGACGTTTGGAGACTGGATAGCACTGCATACGACACCAAGAATACCATCCCTACAGTCAAGCATGGTGGTGGCAGCATCATGCTGTGGGGCTGTTTCTCAGCCAAGGGGCCTGGCCATCTGGTCCGCATTCATGGTAAGATGGATAGCACGGCCTACCTGGAGATTTTGGCCAAGAACCTCCGCTCCTCCATCAAGGATCTTAAGATGGGTCGTCATTTCATCTTCCAACAAGACAACGACCCAAAGCACACAGCCAAGAAAACCAAGGCCTGGTTCAAGAGGGAAAAAATCAAGGTGTTGCAGTGGCCTAGTCAGTCTCCTGACCTTAACCCAATTGAAAACTTGTGGAAGGAGCTCAAGATTAAAGTCCACATGAGACACCCAAAGAACCTAGATAACTTGGAGAAGATCTGCATGGAGGAGTGGGCCAAGATAACTCCAGAGACCTGTGCCAGCCTGAGCAGGTCTTATAAAAGACGATTATTAGCTGTAATTGCAAACAAGGGTTATTCCACAAAATATTAAACCTAGGGGTTGAATAATAATTGACCCACACTTTTATGTTGAAAATGTATTAAAATTTAACTGAGCAACATAACTTGTTAGTTTGTAAGATTTATGCATCTGTTAATAAATCCTGCTCTTGTTTGAAGTTTGCAGACTCTAACTTATTTGCATCTTATCAAACCTGCTAAATCTGCAGGGGGTTGAATACTACTTGTAGGCACTGTATGTATGTGTTTTTTTTATACGTACCGGAATCACTGACATACGCAGACCCATTATAATCAATGGGTCTGCGCACACATCGGTGAATTTTCACTGACCGTGTCTCCGTGCGGTGTACACACGTGTCCATGATTGCGGCACAGAGACGTGTCTGTTTTTTTCTGGCATCACTGATGTCCTACAGACCAAACTATGGTGTTGTCCGTGAAACACACACCAGAAAAACACAGACTTTGAAAATAGAAAACATTTTTAACTCCCCTTCTCCAGCGACGCTCTGTGCAGCCTGTGCTCTCTATAGCTTCCTGGCCGGCTCATTACTCCATGCATATTCATTTATGCAGCCACAGTTGACCCGGAAGTAGCTGCAGAGAGCAGAGACAGCAGAGGCCAGATGCAGCAGAGCTGGTGACTTCAGCACCATGGATAGCAGGAACGGGACAGGTGAGTATAAGTCCATGTGTAATCACGGATCATGGATTGCACATGGACAACCCACATGTGCTGTGATTCACAGCACACGGAGGAACATATGAGTTTTTTACACGTCAGTGAAAAATGTGTGTGTTTTTCACTGACGTGTGAAACAGGCCTTACAAAAAGCCTGTCACCAGCGCCCGGTACAGCCACATCACCGCTCAGAGCCACCGCCGTGACATCAAAGGCCTCCAGGGCAGCACATTTACAGCGGGGGAGGGGAGCCGGATGTGACTCGCTCGAGGAAGGTGCCAGTTGAAGTACACCAGGGGTAATAGGGTCAGCTGGTTTACACCGAGGGCGATGGTACTGTGTAAAAAACTGAAAATCAGTGAGAGGTGTGTCACAACACTTAAGGCCCGTCACACGGTACAATGTATCGTACGATCGCATGAGGTATCGTACCCGCCCCCATCATTTGTGCGTCACGGGCAATTTGTTGCCCGTGGCGCACAAAGTCGTTTACCCCCATCACACGTACTTACCTCCTTAACGATGTCGCTATGGGCGGCGAACATCCTCTTCCTGAAGGGGGAGGGACGTTCGGCGTCACAGCGACGTCACACAGCGGCCGCCCAATAGATGCTGAGGGGCGGAGATGAGCGGGACGTAACATCTCGCCCACTTCCTTCCTTCCGCATTGCCGGTGGGACGCAGGTAAGCTGTGTTCGTCGTTCCCGGGGTGTCACACGGAGTGATGTGTGCTGCCTTAGGAACGACGAACAACCGGCGCGCAGAAGGAGGAACGACATTATGAAAATGAGCAACGTGTCAACGAGCAACGATAAGGTGAGTTTTTTTGCTCATTAACAGTCGCTCCTTACTGTCACACGCTACGATATCTCTAACGATGCCGGATGTGCGTCACTAACGACGTGACCTCGACAACATACCATTAGATATATTGTAGCGCGTGACGGGGCCTTTAGCCCATATCGTGTTTGTTGGCCGCTGCTAATAAACTTTCAATACAACTCACACCGATCATAAACAACAATAGAATTTTATTTCATTGTTTCTTTGTCTTGTTTTCACATCGCAATGCCACAACTACAATCACTGTAAAGCCGGCATAGAAAAATAGTAGTACCATGTAAGCACTGGTAACCCGCTTATTACTTTTAAGCCATTATGATACAGTTTATATATATATATATATATATATATATATATATATATATATATATATTTGCTACTCAGAACGAGTCCATCATAAGTCATCACGGTGACTTACAGCATTACATTCAAATAGACGCTAAAGTATTTGATTTCCAGGACATCATTCATGACGATATTATATATGGTACATCGGTTTTTATGGTTTTAGAGCCCTTTCAATGACAAAAAAAAAAACAAAAAAAAACATTTTGCTTGACACTTTTTACCTTGTATTTGTGTCACCGGCATAAACTGACTTTCTATAATGTTACTTACAAATGTTCATGGCTCACGCTGATGGCCCCCGCTCACCGCTGACATTTACCATTGAGAAACACTCCAGGCACTGCGATTAGGAGCTTATTTTCTCCTTGAGAGTCAAATAGTCCATAACAGAATAGATTATGAAAGTGTTCCTCTTTTTCTCTGACATTTCTAACTTTAAATGCCTCGGGGTTATGATAATCTAATCACTCTCTTGTGAGCCACATAAATAGCCATTTCCGTATAATGTGAAAACGGAAAGTACAGTGGGTGATACTGCCATTTGCAAATATTTTCGTACTTTTAAAAGAAAGTTTTTACCTATCTGTCTCCATCAGCTAAAAACCACGTAGGAGCTGTTTAAATATTAATTTAGTATTGTAGTAAAGCGAATAAATAAAATAAATAAGGTGGTAAACAATATGAATAGATATAAAAGTGTCCACCCCATGCTATCAAAACCTGAACCCCCTACAATTCACCTGACAACCACTAGGTGGCCAGATAAAGACACATTGCGCATAATCGTCACCCAACAGAGTATTACAAAATAATGGTTTTATTTATAAAGTGCTTAATCTCAAGCTAAGGAGAAAGTTAAAGAGGTTTTCCACTACTAATGTAACCCTGTTTCATTTATCCTAACTATTCCTAACTAACACTTTCCTGATATACTTCCACTATCTTCTCTGCTCATTTAAGCTCATCTCTAAGAAGAATGTAAATTTTATTATTATTATTATTATTATTATTATTATTATTATTTATTTATAGAGCACCATTGATTCCATGGAGCTGTACATGAGAAGGGGTTACATACAGAATACATACACAAGTTACAGTAGACAGACTAGTACAGAGGGAAGAGGGCCCTACCCTTGCAGGCTTACATTCTATAGGATTTTGGGGAGGAGACAGTAAATACCTTCACTGTTGTTGTGGTTTGATCCTTACAGCTGCAGACCGGAATTGGACCAACTGAGCAGGGCGCACCACTGGTGGTAATACGGTCGTCTCTCTGTGAGTGACAGCAGTCTGGGCGCGCATGCTCAGATCACACTTCACTCTCTTCTCAGTCCCACCAGTGACGTGCCCTGCTCAGTTGGTCCGATGCTGGTCTGCCGCCAGTAGGATCAAAGCTACAATAATAAAGATATGTTTGAGCCTCTTAGAGAAAAGCTTACAGGAGCAGAGTAGAGAGCGGAAGTATATTAGGAAAGTGTTTGGAAAAGTTAGGATAAATGAAAGGTACATTACTAGTGAAAAACCTCTTTAGTAAAGGAATAATCTATAGTAATCTGAAATCTGAACAGCCACATACCCCAAGAGCTCCAATCTTCATTCCTGGGAAAAATAAGAATCCCTCTCAACTGTTTTCATATCTGCAAAGGCTTTAAAAGGGTTTATCTAGCTAATTTAATTTATTCTTAAAAAGGTTTCCTGGGCTGAAAGCAATATTTTGCCCTCTATTTGACTATAGACTGCAAATCATGACAGTGTGCAATGTACACCCTGTTACATTTCCTGTAGTGATGTGTTGACTGGATTCTGTTGTGCTTCTCTCAATTGAACATTGTAAACATTGAGAAAAGTGGAAGAGAAACTAGTCGTCATGTGACCACAACCATACAAGTTACTTAGATGTGCTCACGCTCAAGCTGGGAATATGCAGAAATTGTCAGTGTGTGCATTGCACACTGTCATGATTCGACAATCTGCAGTGACATGAAGTGATGCAAAAAAATATATCTAGGGCCTGGAAAACCTCTTTAAAGGTCTAACACAGGTTAAAAAAAATGTTTACCCTCAGTGTTTATCCACAAATCATGTTCCAGTGTCTACTCTGTCTCCACTGGTCTGTACCTTCCTGGTTTGGTCGTTGATTGGTAATGGTGATAAATACCCTCTCAGCTAATTACTTTCTAAGTTAAGCATTTCTGGGTATAGCCGGTATCTTGAGGACAGGGAGCTGGAATGGAACTGGAAGAATTGGCTGAAAATATAATTTATTTTATTAAAGAAGTTGTCCACTACTTTTAAATCCATGGCTTATCCTTAAGATACAGTTAGATCCAGAAATATTTGGACAGTGACACAAGTTTTGTTATTTTAGCTGTTTACAAAAACATGTTCAGAAATACAATTATATATATAATATGGGCTGAAAGTGCACACTCCCAGCTGCAATATGAGAGTTTTCACATCCAAATCGGAGAAAGGGTTTAGGAATCATAGCTCTGTAATGCATAGCCTCCTCTTTTTAAAGGGACCAAAAGTAATTGGACAAGGGACTCTAAGGGCTGCAATTAACTCTGAAGGCGTCTCCCTCGTTAACCTGTAATCAATGAAGTAGTTAAAAGGTCTGGGGTTGATTACAGGTGTGTGGTTTTGCATTTGGAAGCTGTTGCTGTGACCAGACAACATGCGGTCTAAGGAACTCTCAATTGAGGTGAAGCAGAACATCCTGAGGCTGAAAAAAAGAAAACATCCATCAGAGAGATAGCAGACATGCTTGGAGTAGCAAAATCAACAGTCGGGTACATTCTGAGAAAAAAGGAATTGACTGGTGAGCTTGGGAACTCAAAAAGGCCTGGGCGTCCACGGATGACAACAGTGGTGGATGATCGCCACATACTTTCTTTGGTTAAGAAGAACCCGTTCACAACATCAACTGAAGTCCAGAACACTCTCAGTGAAGTAGGTGTATCTGTCTCTAAGTCAACAGTAAAGAGAAGACTCCATGAAAGTAAATACAAAGGGTTCACATCTAGATGCAAACCATTCATCAATTCCAAAAATAGACAGGCCAGAGTTAAATTTGCTGAACAACACCTCATGAAGCCAGCTCAGTTCTGGAAAATTATTCTATGGACAGATGAGACAAAGATCAACCTGTACCAGAATGATGGGAAGAAAAAAGTTTGGAGAAGAAAGGGAACGGCACATGATCCAAGGCACAACACATCTGCTGTAAAACATGGTGGAGACAACGTGATGGCATGGGCATGCATGGCTTTCAATGGCACTGGGTCACTTGTGCTTATTGATGACATAACAGCAGACAAGAGTAGCCGGATGAATTCTGAAGTGTACCGGGATATACTTTCAGCCCAGATTCAGCCAAATACCGCAAAGTTGATCGGACGGCGCTTCATAGTACAGATGGACAATGACCCCAAGCATACAGCCAAAGCTACCCAGGAGTTCATGAGTGCAAAAAAGTGGAACATTCTGCAATGGCCAAGTCAATCACCAGATCTTAACCCAATTGAGCATGCATTTCACTTGCTCAAATCCAGACTTAAGACGGAAAGACCCACAAACAAGCAAGACCTGAAGGCTGCGGCTGTAAAGGCCTGGCAAAGCATTAAGAAGGAGGAAACCCAGCGTTTGGTGATGTCCATGGGTTCCAGACTTAAGGCAGTGATTGCCTCCAAAGGATTCGCAACAAAATATTGAAAATAAAAATATTTTGTTTGGGTTTGGTTTATTTGTCTAATTACTTTTGACCTCCTAAAATGTGGAGTGTTTGTAAAGAAATGTGTACAACTCCTACAATTTCTATCAGATATTTTGTTCAAACCTTCAAATTAAACGTTACAATCTGCACTTGAATTCTGTTGTAGAGGTTTCATTTCAAATCCAATGTGGTGGCATGCAGAGCCCAACTCGCGAAAATTGTGTCACTGTCCAAATATTTCTGGACCTAACTGTAGGTCACCAATGTCTGACCAGGTGGAGTCCGACATCTGTCACCCCCGCCGATCAACTGTTTTTGGTGCCGACAGCCAGGCTCGGACTGGCCCACAGGAGCACTGGAGAATCTCCCGGTGGGCCCCTTTACAATAGTACAAAACTTACCAGCCCCTACATAATTGGTAGTTGGCACAATACACTTGTTTCGCTATGTACAGACAAAGAAAGAATCTCATCATTCATTTTACAAACTATCCCGTATATTATATAGAATAAGTAACTTTGTGAATGTAATATTTTAATGTAGTTAATCAGTGGGCCCCAAGAGTCATTGTTACTTGTGGGCCACTGCTACTCCAGTCTGACACTGCCCATCTGATCCTGCCGACAGTGACAGCAGGTTGCCGGAAATTCCCCAGTTCCGGATCTGCCCAGTCAACTGATGGCAGCTGGGTATTGCACATCCTCCTCTTACTGATTTGAACGGGAGGTGGGTTTCTAATATCTTGTCGCGGCCGCTGTTATTTGACACGTCCGGAGCATTTCCGGTTGCCTGTTGCCGCCATCGGCACCCATAGCAACTAATCAGAGAGTGCGCGGGCCAATCAAATATTGATGTGAACAGGGTGCTAGCCAAAAAATACACAATCTATATGAAGTGAAAGCTGCACACCAAATTCAGAGTAATATGAACAAGCATAACTGCTTTATAATGCATAAGGATGAAAAATACAATTAGCCATATGAAAAATTGAAAAAAATGAAAATGTGATATTGCATAACTGCTGAGGATTATTTGAAAAAAAAAAATAGATATTTAGCTAATGTATTGATCAATGCATTTCTGCCCCATAACCAACTTCACGGTAATCTCTTAACCGCATATAGAGGCAACATTTGGTTAGGGACCCCATAAATAAGAGATTACCGTGAAGTGGTAATGGGCAGTAATGCATTGATCAATATATTAGCTAAATATCTTTTTTTTCTAATAATCCTCAGCAGTTATGCAATATCACATTTTCAATTTTTTCAAGTTTTCATATGGCTAATTGTATTTTTCATTCCTTATGTATTATAAAGCAGTTATGCTAGTCCATATTTCTCTGAATTTGGTGTGCAGCTTTCACTTCATATAAATCAAATATTAATGACCTCTCCTAATGATAAGCCATCAATGTAAAACTAGTGGACAACCTTCACTCTTTTAAATAAAACTTATCGGCAAGTTTTTACATCAGATAGCAGTGGAATGACTGTGTAGATGAGGGACCCCCAACTCCAGTCCTCAAGGGCCACCAACAGTCCATGTTTTCAGGATTTCCTTAGTATTGCACAGGTGTTGGAATTATCACCTGTGCAATCCAAAGAAATCCTGAAAACATGGACTGTTGGTGGCCCTTGAGGACTGGAGTTGGGGACCCCTGGTGTAGATACTTGTCCCCCAATAATAAAGATACTTTTTTTGTAAGTACAGATGTGCCAGTGGTATATGGTAATGATATGGTTGTGTAGGGGCCCGACTCCCAAAAAATATTATATCATGTTTATACAGAAACAGAATCCCCCATAAGAAATCTAACGTAGAAGACATATGCAAACCAGGCTGGAAGTGCAGTGGGGACGCGTCAATGCACTTGGTAGAAGTGATCCAACTGCATTGACCTGAAACCAGTGCACTTACAGCCTGATTTAAAAATGTCTTATTTCATAACCTGTTCAAAAACAATACTGTATATTTATGGGGGACCAATAGTCTACACAGCCATCCCCCAACCTGCATATGTAAAAACATATTCATCCACTAGTAAACCCCTTTATGGAAGATGACCACATACGTATGGCTGCTCCTCAAAGATTGGTCAAAACCATTCTGGGGATCAGCAAACATAGATTTACCTTTACGAACTCATGCTATAATCTTATTACTGCTTCTAATTGTACAGAGGTGTAATATGCTGCCCGTAGAAGTGTATGGAGCCATTTTGTAAATGCCGTAAATATTAAAAATGGTATAGAAAAAAAATGTACTACACCTGGTAGAGTATGCACAAGAGTCATTTTCTTTCCTAGAATTGTTATTCCTTGAGAAGAAGAATGTTCTAATAATGTGACCCCAGCGCTCTTATACAAGTGCATCTCAATAAATTAGAATACCCTCAGAGTCATTACACACAGAGGGATCTATTTCACATGTTTATTTCTTAGCGTTGATGATTATGGCTTACAGCCAATGAAAACTCAAAAGTCATTATCTCAGAAAATTAGAAAAATTACCACTAAACACCTGCAAAGGCTTCCTAAGCATTTAAAATGGTCCCTTAGTTTGGTGCAGTAGGCTACACAATCATAGGGAAGACTACGGACTTGACAGATGTACAGATGGCAGTCATTGACACACTCCACAAGGAGGGTAAGCCACAAAAGGTCATTGTTAAAGAAGCTGGCTGTTCACTGAGTGCTGTATCCAAGCATATTAATGGAAAGTTGATTGGAAGGAAAAAGTGCGGTAGAAAACGGTGCACAAGCAACCGAAATAACCGCAGCCTTGATAGGATTGTTAAGAATAGGCCATTCAAAACTTTGGGAGAGATTCACAAGGAGTGGACGCTGCTGGAGTCAGTGCTTCAAGAGCCACCACACACAGACGTATCCAGGACATGGGCTACAAGTGTCACATTCCTTGTGTCAAGCCACTCATGACCAATAGACAACGCCAGAAGCGTCTTACCTGGGCCAAGGAGAAAAAGAACTGGACTGTTCTCAGTGGTCCAAGGCGTTGTTTTCAGATGAAAGTAAATTTTGGAAAATCGCAGTCCCATAGTCTGGAGGAAGAGTGGAGAGGCCACAATCCAAGCTGCTGAGGTCTAGTGTGAAGTCTCCACGATCAGTGATGGTTTGGGGAGCCATGTCATCTGCTTGTGTAGAAACACTGGGTTTTATCAAGACCAAAGTCAGCGCAGCCGTCTACCAGGACATTTTACAGCACTTCATGCTTCCCTCTGCCGACAAGCTTTATGGAGATGGAAATATCATTTTCCAGCAGGACTTGGCACCTGTCCACACTGTCAAAAGTACCAATACCTGGTTTACTAGCCACAGTATCACTGGGCTTGATTGGAAGCAAACTCACCTGACCTAAACCTCATAGAGAACCTTTGAGAGACACCAGAGCCAACAATGCAGACGAGCTGAAGGCGGCTATTAAAGCAACCTGGGCTTCGATAACACCTCAGCAGTGCCACAGGCTGATCACCTCCATGCCACATTGCCGCATTGATGCAGGAATTCATTAAAAGGACCCAACCAAGTATTGAGGTATTTACTGTACAGACTTTTCAGCAGGCGCCAACATTTCTGAGTGTAACATAATTTTTTCAGTTGGTCTTCTATAATATTCTAATTTTCTGAGATAATGACTATTGGGTTTTCATTGACTGTAAGCCGTAATCATCAACATTAACAAAAACAATCACATGATATAGATCCCTCTGTGTGTAATGACTCTATATAATAAATAGGAATAGATCCCTCTGTGTGTAATGACTATATAATATATAGGAATAGATCCCTCTGTGTGTAATGACTCTATATAATATATAGAAATAGATCCCTCTGTGTGTAATGACTCTATATAATATATAGGAATAGATCCCTCTGTGTGTAAGGACTATATAATATATAGGAATAGATTCCTCTGTGTATAGTGACTCTATATCATATATAGGAATATATCCCTCTGTGTGTAATAACTATATAATATATTGGAATTGATCCCTCTGTGTGTAATGACTCTATATAATATGTAGGAATAGATCCCTCTGTGTGTAATGACTCTATACAATATATAGGAATAGATCTCTCTGTGAGTAATGACTATATAATATATAGGAATAGATTCCTCTGTGTGTAATGACTCTATATAATATGTAGGAATAGATCCCTCTGTGTGTAATGACTATATAATATATAGCAATAGATCCCTCCTTGTAATGACTCTATATAATATGTAGGAATAGATCCCTCTGTATGTAATGACTCTATATATTATATAGGAATAGATCCCTCTGTGTGTAATGACTCTATATAATATATAGGAATAGATCGCTCTGTGTGTAATGACTCTATATAATATGTAGGAATAGATACCTCTGTGTGTAATGACTCTATATAATATATAGGAATAGATCCCTCTGTGCATAATGACTCTATATAATATATAGGAATAGATCCCTCTGTGCGTAATGACTCTAAATGATATATGGTTTCCCTTTTTGTATTGAATTACTGAAATAAATTAACTTTTTGAGGATATTCTAATTTATTGAGATGCACTTGTAGTTTCTAGTATAGGACCATCATTATTCTTTGTACCTCTGTAAGACTTTGTGCTGTGCTGTTTGCGTGAAACCTTATTATTTAATAGATGAGAGTTGACCATGGAAACTGCATAGTTTAAAAAAAATGCTTTTGTAAGGTCTGAGGGTCCACATGGTACCAGAGAATAAAGCTGATAGAAGTATGCAAAAAAAAACCCAAACCTTTATATGACCTTGGAGGCATGTGGAAACGTGGTAGGACCTTATAGTACTATATTAAGTCCCAATACGCTATAGTGTGCATGGGTCGTAGGAGACCACTTTCCTAAGAATACACTTTCATTTAACAAAAATTAAAAAAAATATGAAAATGGTGAAATACAGTAGTATTAATTAAACTAAATTAAAATATTAATGAAATTAAGAAATTATATATTTTAATTTAAAATAAAAATAAAATGACACATGACAGCAATGTATGCAGATATAATAATAATAATCATAATCATAATCAGGATTTTAAATTCAGAAATCTACCAGGTGGTTCATAAAATTTATAATTAGTATAAATCTTTTGTAATTTAAAATAAAAATAAATGACACATGAAAGCAATGTATGCAGAAATAATAATAATAATAATAATAATAATAATAATAATAATAATAATAATAATATAATATAGATTTTAAATTCAGAAATCTAGCAGGTGGCTCATTCAATTATAATTAGTATAAAATATTTTTTAATTTAAAATTAAAATAAATGACACATGACAGCAATGTATGTAGATAATAATAATAATAATAATAATAATAATAATAATAATATCTGCATACATTGCTGCCATGTGTCCTTTATT
Organism: Anomaloglossus baeobatrachus; assembly: GCF_048569485.1. Lineage (NCBI taxonomy): Eukaryota > Metazoa > Chordata > Amphibia > Anura > Aromobatidae > Anomaloglossus > Anomaloglossus baeobatrachus. Next base: position 27,252,608 of record NC_134358.1, on the reverse strand, counting down.
TTAATTTTTAATTAAAAACTATTTTATACTAATTACAATTTAATGAACCACCTGCTAGATTTCTGAATTTATAAACCATATAATAATAATAATAATAATAATAATAATAATAATAAAAAAAAAATAATATGGTTTTTAAATTCAGAAATCTAGCAGGTGGTTCATTAAATTGTAATTAGTATAAAATATTTTTTAATTGAAAATTTAAAATAAATGACACATGACAGCAATGTATGCAGATATAGTAGTAGTAATAATAATAATAATAATAATAATAATAATAATAATAATAATAATATGGTTTTTAAATTCAGAAATCTAGCAGGTGGTTCATTAAATTGTAATTAGTATAAAATATTTTTTAATTGAAAATTTAAAATAAATGACACATGACAGCAATGTATGCAGATATAGTAGTAATAATAATAATAATAATAATAATAATAATAATAATAATAATAAATATGGATTTTAAATTCAGAAATTTACCAGCTGGTTCATTAAATTTATAATTAGTATAAAATATTTTTTAATTGAAAATAAAAATAAATGACATGACAGCAATGTATGCAGATAAAATATTATTATTATTATTATTATTAGTATTATTATTATTATTATTATTATTATTATTATTATTATTATTATTATTATTATTATTATTATTAATAATAATAATAATAATAATAATAATAATAATAATAATAACATAGATTTTAAATTCAGGAACCTAGTACGTGGTTCATTATATTAACTATTAATATAGCAACCTCACATCATGTACATAGCATCATTTGTATACTACAATTAGACAATTATATTCTCTATGCTGTACAAGGGTAAAGATGACATTATACAGAATATCTGTACATTATGTACAATAGAGGGCTGATCTTTTATAAAACAAAAAGTATGACATTATCATCCTTTTTTTAACACCATATTGAACAGTTATTGCTGAAATATTCAACATATAATTTTGATAACCTACAGAGTATACTATAAAAAATATCTTTTATAGCTGACATTCGAAATATTTACACCATAAAATGACAAAATGACTATATACCTTGCTAAAAGATATAATAATAAATTAAAGAGTAAATAAACTTTTAATATTTAATAATCAGTCTTTGCCAAAGTAAGAACATTAGTAATATATTCCATTACCTTATTTTGCTTCATTCAATCTCTAAAACCAAACAAAGTGCTATTTTAGCTGCATAGTTCATTTTCTTTTACAAATGTCTTTAAACTACTCACACACTATTTACAAACACTCTCCAATTGTAACTTCTCTAGTCTCCATCCCCATGCATGCTCACACAAAGAGTGAGTGTAAATAGTGTCTAAGTATGGATTTTTGCCAAAGCAGCAGTTCAAAGCAGCTTCTAAAAGAGCATGAACTAAGCAGTTATAACAGCAATTTCAAAATGGTGTTGGAAAGAGACAAAAGCAAAAAAAGATAATGGAATAGATTAGAAAAATGTATAATTTTGCAATGATGGATCAATCATTAAATAATATACCGTAGTTACTCTTTAAAATTTTACAGTAGATTGATAACAAAAATGTGATATGTGATGGATCAAAATTCTGACAAAATATACCCGTGTGAATGTTTTTTTTTTATTTTTAGAAATGATTTACTGAAAAATTGACCACGTTGAAATTTTATGAAAAATATGTGTAGAAAAATATTTTTTGCAATTTTTCTCTTTCATTACCATTAATGCTAAGTTGAAATTAAATTAGAAGTAAGTTTAATTAATTTGCTAAGAGCTTCATTTTAAAAAGTGCTAAATGTATGAACGGATCAAAAATATGATATTTTTGGATTATATTTATCATTTATTATCTGGATCTGAACTACTCAATGTTTATCCTCCAGTGTAACCAAAAGAATTCCCCAAAAATACAAAAAATATATATTTTTTTCTAAATAAACTGGCAAAATATATTTATTCTGCCTATTTTGGATGTGAATCCTGGATGATAAAGAAACAAGAGAGAAAAAGAATCAATGCCTTCGAAATGTGGTGCTGGAGAAGGTGGTTATCAATACCATGGATATCAAGAAGAACAAACGAATCAATTTTGGAACAAATCAAGCCAGACATGTAATTCGAAGCAAGGATCACCAAGCTACGACTTGCCTACTTTGGACAAACCGTAGGAAGAGAGTAATCACTGGGAAAGGACATCATGGTCAGAAGAAAAAAAGGAACAAGATGAAGAGGAAGACCATCAACCCGATGGCTTGATACCATCAAGATAATGGTCTTATCTAAGCAAGCTGGAAACAAAGAGCGCGTTGTCATTGTGAACATCACACAATGCACAGCATACGGGGATTAGCCGAGTCCTTGAAACAAGTGTCACTGATGATGCTTCGTTTCAGAGAGGGGCAGAGAATGCGGCTGTGACCGCAGCCTTTGCCCCCTAATGATGCTTTGTTTAAACACTCCAGCATGCACTGGTATTCTCAACCAAAGTGTCATCAGCGAGGAAGTAGGAAAAAAATAAAATAACAGATAGTATAGTAAGGGTAGGAAAGGGAATTTTTTTCTGCAAGTATATTAGAAATTAGTTTTGATTATGGCACTAAATGAATAGGGATTTAGATGAAAATTACTTTGGCGTCCGGACCAAACCCTTTAACTAATAAAGCAGCAATTATAAAGGGTCTAAAAATGATAAAATAATAGAAATTAAAGGTAGTGCAGCATATAAAAAAAAATATAACAGAAAAATAATTTCTGGATACTCAAAGCATATTGAGGACATCCAATGCAAATATATCATTTTTCACTGCAGTATAAAATATCTCACACCAAAGCTAAAAGTATTGACTTAATGCAAAATACGCCAATAAAAAAATAATAATAATTTAAACACATTAAATGTAAAAAATGATGTTTCCACTTTAGAAAAAAAAAAAAATACATAAAAAATGGACAAAATAAAAAATAATTTAAATAAATATTGAGTCATTGTCTTTGCAAATTATTTCCTAAAATTTTCTTTCTAATGGTTAATGTTTACAATGTAATTTTTAGATTAATTTAAAACATCTATATTTTACTAAATATCACTTTTTGTAGGATAATTAGTGAACCCCTCCCCAAAAAAATTCACATAAGGGATTATTCTATTAAGCACGACTTTCTCGGTAGATGGAGGAGTCTTCTCGCTGGCATTGAAGATCGAGAGGGAGAAGGATCCATCAGTCATCTGAGTTGACCTTCATGGCTGGTCTGTGAGTGGGATCGCGGATGTGTTTTGCCATAAAAAGGTATGACGACCCATAAGAATCATGTCATAGCAAACCCGATTTTTGGGCCCGGACTTGTAGTCACACCACAAAGTTGGAGGTTGAAACTTTCTGCTCTAGTTTGGGCTTTCGTTGCGAAATCAGAACATTGTTAAAAACATTCTTGATAGGTGACATAAATACTTCATAATGCTACTCTGGGGTTTCCCGAAGAAATACAGCAAAGAAAACCAAGAAGGAAAAGATCATTTTCAAGTCTGCAGACGTAACTGTGAAACTTTTTTTGGTTTATGAATATTAAAATGTGATATTCTCGAGAAGCCTACACCTTTGGAGAAGAAGTTATTTGAAGTAGCTGAGACCTGCCACAAGGAAAAACTTTTCCAGAAAGAGCTCTGAATCCAGCACGGCTATGTGCGCGGCTCGTCCGATCAGGGTATTTGCCGTATTTGGGAGAGCGTGAAAAACATCGTGTCGAATTAACGTGCAATCCTTGGAGTCCACCACTGGTTGGAGAAGGTTATTGATCATTTCGGTGTAGATAGGACCTAGCATGGGAAAAAAATTGGATGTTTTATTTGATTTTTTATCTAGAAGATGGCAAATGTTATAAGATACATATATATCTGACTGTCTTTTGACAGAATCATATTTTTTTTAGCTGAATTAGACAATTGCACCTTTTATGATGTTGTCTTAGTGGTAAGAAGGCTTTACACGCATCAACATCGCTAACGAGATGTTGTTGGGGTCACGGAATTCGTGACGCACATCCGGCCTCGTTAGCAACGTTGTTGCGTATGAAACGCACGAACGACCGTCAACGATCAAAATTACTCACCTAATCGTTGATCGTTGACACGTCGTTCTAATTCCAAATATCCAAATATCGTTGATGGTGCTGGATGCAGGTTGTTGGTCGTTCCTGCGGCAGCACACATCGCTATGTGTGACACCCCAGGAACGACTAACAACACCTTACCTGAGGCCGCCGGCAATGGGGAAGGAGGTAGGTGGGTGGGATGTTACGGCCGCTCATCTCCGCTTCTATTGGGCAGCCACTTAGTGATGCCGCTGTGACGCTGCACAAACCGCCCCCTTAGAAAGGAGGCGGTTCGTCAGCCACAGTGACGTCGCTAGGAAGGTAAGTATGTGTGACGGGTGTTAGCGATTTTGTGTGCCACGGGCAGCGATTTGCCAGTGATGCACAACCGACGGGGCGGGTGCTTTCACCAGCGCCCTGTAGAAGATCCCTCACCAGGGCTTTGCTTACTGACTTTGCTTTCATATGGAAAGTATCAATTGGTCTATAAAGTACCATATTTTTTTTCTGGCGTATAAGACGACTTTTTAACCCCTAATCTTCTCAAATGTCAGGGGTCGTCTTATACGCCGGGTGTCGTCTTATAGGGTGTATAATTAGCGATGCACGGTGCTGCTGTCTGCCGTCATGGCTTTACTGCTGTTAAATGCTTTACGGTGGCGGTGGTGCAAAGCATTCAACTACAGTAAAGCACTGACAGCAGCGGCGGTCCTGTGTATTAGGCGTGATCATGAAGGGGTCTATGTGCCGCAGGCACATAGACCCCTTCATGATCACATCCAGTGCATGGTGCTGCCGCTGCTGTTAGCACTTTACAGCAGTTGAATGCTTTGCAGCACGGTCGCCGTAAAGCATCCAACTGCAGTAAAGTCATGATGGCAGCCTGCTGCGGAGGTTTCGTGCACCGGACGAGATCACCTAGAGGTCTATGTGCCTGCGAACTGCAAGAAGCAGCTGAGGACACCGAGGGAACGGAAGACAGGTGAGAATATTTTTTATTGTGTGTAAACAATGGCATAATAGGGAACAAGAAGGAGGCTGGAATGAGGACATTACTAAACAATGGGCACATTACTAGAGGATCCAAGGAAGGGACAAAAGGGTGGGCACATTACTACAAGGGAATACAAGGATGGAGGCATTACATTTTATTGGGATTTATTTTATTTTTGAAATTTTCCAGTAGCTGCTGCATTTCCCACCCTAGCCTTATACTCTAGTCAATAATGTTTCCCAGTGTTTTGTGGTAAAATAAGTGCCTTGGCTTTATACTCGGGTCAGCTTATACTCGAGTATATATGGTATAATCACAAACTCTGTATTTTATCTGGAAAAGATGGGGGTTGTCTTATGGGGGTTGAAAATACGGTATTCAAAAAATAAAGGCGTGCTATCATCTTTTTTTATCATTTTTTTTTACAGTTTGAAACGCGTTGTCCAGGATTAACATAATGACAACTTATCCAACTGATAGGTCATCAATATGAAATCAGTAGGGTTCCATCACTGGGCCCCAATAATCAGCTGTATGCAGGTCTTTCTGCAGTCCGACATACACAAGTAAAGAGAATAAATATCTTGGACTCTGTACATTTCTTACAAGCTGCTCTCGGGTAATGCAGCTCAGCATGAGCGTCTCTGTCCCTACTTCATGCTGCAATCAGATTAGATAGCAAAAACCTGCTGACCGATTCTTCTTAAGGACCAAGAGTAAGTAAAAAATCTAATTTTGTGACCTTACAAATTTGATGGGAATAAAATTAGTAGGGAAGAGAATAAAAAATTCCTGTTATGCTCACCTTTCCTGAGCCCTCGCCGTACCTGTGTCACCATTGCAAGTCTTCAAACCGATTCTTTTATTTTACAACCTCTGTCTTCTATCTTTTTTCTGGGCATCTTGCCAATTTTATCCGGGTCTCCCATTCATTAGGCCGTTGAGTGAGAGCTAAGTTTTTGGCCACTTGTGTGGAGGGTGAACTGTTTGTTGTTAATTAGGCCAGATGTATGGGTCTTTTGTTTGCTAAGTCAAGAGAAGTTAGTCATTGTCTCTTGTCAGACCTATCGGAGCCCTATTGTCTGTAAATGTGTATTTCCTCAGCCCTTCTGACTACATAATTCAGAGGAATATTATGCAGTCAGATTGAACTTGCGACCAGTGAGAGAGCAGATATCTCCAACCAATCCTGTAAGACCCAATACCCTGAATTGAAAACTGAAAGCTATAAAAGGGCCTTGCTTCTGTCACCAGGGGTTAGGATTCTACATGATTTCAGCCACGGAATTCTGGTTCCAGCTGAGGAAAAACAGAACTGCTTCACTTCGGATATTCTACAGGATTTCAGTCGAGGAGCTAAAGTCCCTGCTGAAGGAACATAGAACTGCTTCACTGCTCAACGTTGAGCCCACTAATTTACTTGGAGAACCCAGGTTTAGACAACTTGATTGCCAGTTTGATATCTTGCTTTGGTCAGTCAGCTTCCTAACCTTGCCTTTATCTCTTCTCAGTGGGTAATTGTCAAAAGCAGGGTGCTGCTGGATGCGATAGTTGGTCCTGGAGGAGTCAAAGTCTGGTGGGCCAGTGGAAGGGTGAGACTCTATTGCTTATACCATCTTGTGTTCTTGCTGGGAATGTCTGATATGTTTTTGCCTGTTGGTGAACCAATAAAGTCTTACCAATGTGTGGCTCCCTCACCTTGTGTTGTCTGTGTAGTCTTTTGCCGCAGGGAAGGTATATGACTGTTTAGTAGGATGAGCCCTGGTCCGAAGACAGCCAGGCCAGTAGACGAAAGCACCCACTGACTCTCGTGTCTCCACAACAACATCGCATGGGGAGACATGAACTTCATTGATGTGTGTCATGCTGCATGTGGCCAAATGAGACATGATGACCTCACTGACATGCAGTACACCCCATAGGATGGAGCGAGGCCTGGTGAATGAAAGACTCAGAACAAAGAAAGAAGGCAGAAGATAGAAGTATGAAAATAAGGCCGGAATCACACTTGTGCGTATATCGCGCTAGTCTTGCATTGCATCACCCAGCACGGCCTGATGCTCTCCGGACAGGAGTGGGTCAGCTGCATAGAAATACATACGTGCCGGGTGATGCGATTCAAGACTCACGCGAGTGTGACTCTGGGCTAAAAAAGAGAGCATAGTCAATCTGAGAATCTGCGACATCGAGACAGGCATGGGGACAGCTAAGGAGAATTTGGTATAGCAATTTAGTTTTTGAAACCTCTTCCCAGCTCTCTCTAATCCAGGCAGTCCATTGCTGAATTTAACTACAGTGGACCACAAAAAAATCAGATTCTGGTACATCTCAATATTTTGTAAAATTCTGCACAATTTTGATCCATATGGATTTAATGTGTTCACCCTTCCCAGAGACCCTCGGCATGTTATGATATCAAGGTGCAGGGCCTCATAGGACAACCCATTTAATAATGAAGGAAATGACAAGAAAAAAGCTTAGGAAACTTTTGGTGATTATTTTTGCTGTTTTGTAGTATTAGTTCCAGCACTCATAGTGCCTAATGACTCTGTGGAATCAGAGCAGGATGAGCGCGTCGGGTAATTGACCCCTCTTAAGTAACAACTTCCACCACAGTCAGTTAAGCAGACTTAATGATCTTTTGCTAATTTCCCAGCTGGTAACACAGGAGACATGTTTTTTTACAACAAAATCAGCAAAGAAGAAATGTTTAAGGTCAGGTTCAATAGTTTTATAGTTTCTCTCTTCTCCGCAGAGTCAATGATGGACACTTTACAGTAACCAACGCAATGTAATCATCACCAAAGTAATCAGCAAAAGAAGAAAATGTATCATTTGGAGATGATATTAATTTAAAAAAAACAAATTCATACCCGTGTGTTTGTCCTTGATGGCATTTTTACACATCTCGATTCTAGCGGAATGAAATGGAACATAGCGGTCTTGTGGAGAGGCCACCAACACAACATTTTTAAAGTATTGAAGCCCTGTAAAAAAAAAAAAAAATGAGCGTGAAAGTGATAAATTATGTTAAAATATATATTACTATTTGTTTTTTTTAAAATTTGGGGTTAGTGATGAGCGAGCGTGCTCACAACTTCTCAATACTCGACCGAACAACGGGATAGACTAGGAATAAGGACAAGTCGTCAAAAACGCCTACTATTACCGCGACCTATCCATGGTTTTAAGCCACTAAAGCATTTTTTAATGTATACTGTACCTAATAAACGGATTTGTTTTAACTTACCCTGGACTTGGATATTGGATCTCCTTCCCTTTATCAATTGAGCAACGGGGTACTCAAGACAGCCGGTACGCGTTTGAGTATCGCGGGTACTCAACCGCCATACTCGAGTCCCCGCCACACACCTCTCTCTCCTTCTCTCTCCCTCTCTTTTTCTCTTTTGCTCTGTCTTTCTTTCTCACTTTCCTTCACCCTCTCTCTTTTTCTTTCTCCCTCAGTCTCTCTCTTTCTCCCTTTCCCTCTCCCTTTCTTTTTCTCTCTTTCTCCATCGCTCTCTTTCTCCCTTTCTCTCTTTATTTCTCCCTCTCCCTCCTTTCTCTCTCTCTCCCTCTACCTCGCTCTCAGTTCTACTCTCTCGTTCTCCTTCCCTTTCTCTGTCTCTCTCCCTTTCTCATTTTATTTTTCCCTCTCTCTCTTTCTCCCTCCCTCTCTTTCTCTCTCCCTCTCTCTTTCTTCCTCGCTCTCCCTCTCGCTTTCCCTCTTTCTTTCTCTCTCTTCTCTCTCTTCTCTCTTTCTCTCTCCCTCTCCCCTTTCTCTCTCCCTCTCTCTTTCTCTCTCTTTCTCTTCCCCGCTCACTCTCTATCTCTCTTCCTCGCTCTCCCTCTCGCTTTCCCTCTTTCTTTCTCTCTCTTCTCTGTTTTCTCTCTTTCTCTCTCCTTCTCCCCTTTCTCTCTCCCTCTCTCGCTTCCTCTCTCTTTCTCTTTCCCTCTCACTCTCTATCTCTCTCTTCCTTGCTCTCCCCCGCTCCCTCTCTTTCTCTCTCCCTCTCTTTCTCCCGAAACCCCCTTCCAGAATAAATGCTTAAGGTTCCCATTAATTTTCATTACACATTATATGGAATTCTATATATACATATTTGAATAGCCAATCAGTGGTCGCTGGTGACTTCCTGTTCCTGTATGGAATTCTACATATATACATATTCGAGAATTCAATCAGCAATCACTTGTGACTTACTTTTCCTGTATGAAATTCTAAGTATATATATATATATATATATATATATATATATATTTAGAATATATATATATTTGAGAAGCCAATCATTGATGACTTGTGACTTACTGTTCCTTTATGGAATTCTATGTATATACATAATCGAGAAGCCAACCAGTGGTCACTCACCTGTGAATTCCTGTCCCTGTATGGAATTCTATGTATATACATATTCGAGAAGCCAATCATTGATGACTCATGACTTCCTGTTCCTGTATAGAATTCTATGTATGTATATATTCGAGAAGCCAGTCAGGGGTCACTCACTTGTGACTTCCTGTTCCTGTATGGAATTCTATGTATATACATATTTGAGTAGCCAATCATTGATGACTTGTGACTTCCTGTTCCTATATGGAATTCTAAGTATATACATGGTCGAGTAGACAATCAGTGATGACTCCTGACTTCCTGTTCCTGCAAAGAATTCTATGTATGTAAATATTCGAGAAACCAATCAGTGATCACTTGTGACTTCCTGTTCCTGTATAGAATTCTTTGTATATACATATTCAAGCAGCCAATCAGTGATCACTCACTTGTGACTTCCTTTCTTGTGCTGCATTCCATTCTCTTTAGATCATTAGCTGAGGAAGACAATTATTCTCATGCAAACTGTTTTTCTATCTAATCTTCTTCAGAATTGGATATTTTGGGGGGACACAATATATAATTGGACATAATGAAGTGTAAGGATCACTTTACATGAACATTTAAGACATCTGTTGGAGTTTTCAGCAGGATTTCCATGATATTTAATGTCAAGAATAGAAGACTCTGTAACATGATTCTTGCCATTAATGATACCCGGATCCCAACAGAATTCCATTAAATGATCATTTCAGTCACCAGGTTTTCGTTATCTAATCTAAGAGCAGTATAATATAGAGACAGAGACCCTGATTCCAGTGATGTGTCACTTATTGGGCTGTTTGCTGTAGTTTCTATACAATCACTGTTTTAGCAGCAGGAGATTATCACTAGAGGACTAGTAATCCTGCTGTTAAGTAGTCCAGCCACACCCCCACCTCTCATTGGCAGCTCTCTGTCTATGCACAGTTTTCACAAAAAGCTGCCAATCAGTGTAGAGAGGTGGGAATATACAGAGCTCAACATTCACTAGAATATCTAAAGAAGAGAAAACATCTTTTGTCAAAACTGCAACAGCTAGTAAGAGGAATCAGGGTCTCTGCCCCTACATCATGCTGCCCTCAGATGGAGTAATAAAAATCTTGTGACAGATTTCCTTTAAATCCCATAGTTGTAGCTTCAATGAATAATACATTTTTGCCATTATTTGTACATACCGGGCTTTTGGCTTAGTTGATACAGAAATGATTTCCGCAGATCGGCGTTATCCCTGAACGTCAATTGCAGCAGTGAACCCGACTTTTTTAATTTCTGCATTAGCCACAAACCTGGAAATCATAAAACATGAGAAACAAATTTACATTTTGCCATACATTTATTATTATTGCTTATTTTATAACGTCATCATATTCATTAGAATAAACAGTGCAACTCCTACCCAAGGGCCGTGTCTGGTATTGCAGCTATACTCCACTTTGTTGGTTTTTGTTACAAAGTATCAATGCTCATCTCATATTAATTATGACCCCTTTAATGCCTTAATGACTTATGATGTACTGTGTCCATTCTAAGTCATTCCCCTGCCTTTGCGAGCCTGCATCTTTTCTGGCAGATGATGGCTGAATTAAACAGCCATCACCTGCCTCTAACAGCCACTGTGTAAGGTCCAGAGTTTTCCATGGAATTTGTTGTGTCTTCTTTCCCTCGTCCAAGATGAAGTCTGTTGCCTCGTCTTGCCCTTGAACTTCCTGTCTGCCCAGCTTCTAAGTCCTGGTCCGGGATTTAATCCTTGCCTGAGTATTTTGTTGCTGCTGGCTTCTGAGTCTCTCCTGGCTTGCTCCTGAACTTCTTGCTGCCACTTGTTGGCTCTGTGCTCTGCTTCATTACTGCACACTGCCTGCAGTTTATGGTGCATTACCCTGATTCTGGCTGTGGTTCTCTTCCTTCAAGATTTCTAGGAGAATATTTCTAGTACTTCTGGACTTCTTTGGTCTATGAACACTTACATTCCCTGTTTATTGTTCAGTGTACTTAATCCAGGACTTAATCAGTGCAAGCTGTGTGCTGGACTTGTGAGGGACCTTGTCAGCCCTAGAAGTACACTGGTAACCATCTGTCTGCTGCATATTATTTCTGCACATTTACATACTAGTGCTGGTCACACTCTCACATTATTTCTGGACATTTACGTACTAAGTGCTGGTCGCACGCTCGCATATTATTTCTGGACATTTACGTACTAAGTGCTGGTCGCGCTCTCGCATATTATTTCTGGACATTTACGTACTAAGTGCTGATCGCACTCTTGCATATTATTTCTGGACATTTACATACTAAGTGCTAGTCGCACTCTCGCATATTATTTCTGGACATTTACGTACTAAGTGCTAGTCACACTCTCGCATATTATTTCTGGACATTTACGTACTTGTGCTGGTCACGCTTTCGCATATTATTTCTGGACATTTACGTACCAGTGCTGGTCGCACTCTTGCATATTATTTCTGGACATTTACGTACTAAGTGCGAGTCGCACTCTCGCATATTATTTCAGGACATTTATGTACTAAGTGCTAGTCACACTCTCGCATATTATTTCTGGACATTTACGTACTAATGCTGTTCGCACTCTTGCATATTATTTGTGGACATTCACGTACTAAGTGCTAGTCGCACTCTCGCATATTATTTCTGGACATTTACGTACTAAGTGCTGGTCGCACTCTCGCATATTATTTCTGGACATTAATGTACTAGTGCTGGTCGCACTCTCGCATATTATTTCTGGACATTTACGTACTAAGTGCTGGTTGCACTCTTGCATATTATTTCTGGACATTTACGTACTAAGTGCTGGTCGCACTCTCGCATATTTTTTCTGGACATATACGTACTAGTGGTGGGCGCACTCTCACGTATTATTTCTGGACATTTACGTACTAGTGGTGGTCGCTCTCTCGCATATTATTTCTGGACATTTACGTACTAAGTGGTGGTCACACTCTCACATATTATTTCTGGACATTTATGTACTAATTGCTGTTCGCACTCTTGCATATTATTTCTGGACATTTACGTACTAGTGCTGTTCTCACGCTCGCATATTGTTTCTGGACATTCACATGTGCATTCACTTAGTGTTGGTCGCGCTTGCATTTAATTTTGATATTTCCCTTCAGTCCACCTGTTTCATTAACCGTTTGTTTACTTGTCAATACAGAGTATTTAACTAACCTTTGTCTCAGTTTTGTTCTATTCCATTCTATCAGATTCCAGAATGTCTAGATATTTATTACACGCTATTAGAGGAAGATTAACCTGTTAAATGTTACTGTCAATCTGTGACAGTGGCATGTAATGCGCCCTGGCAGGAGGGTGCCCCATTCTGACCCCTCAATGATGCTCCTAGTAGGCAACCGTGGGACACCGATGGGTTATCAATACAGCCAGGGCTCTGCTAAAGACCCCTGCGTGTGTCCGCACACTACTCCTATGAAAACGAACCTGTGGCTGGCTTTCATAGGAGACTGTGATTTTTGCACTGCTGTGTATAGAATAAACAAAGAAATAAAAATAAAGACAAATTTTTGGTATTGCTATATTTGTAAACGGCTGATTTATCAAAATATAAAACAAATTAACCAAATTGTTAAACAGCGTAAAAAATGGCAGAATTGCTTTTTTTTTGCCCACCGCAACAACAGAAAAATAATAATAATAATAATAATAACAGGTGATCAAAGCATTGAATATACTACAAAGTGATATAAATAAGAACATCGTCTCAGGGCACGAGCCCTCACACTGCCCCATATACTGAAAATTAAAAATGTTACGGCTCTCAGAAAGTCACAACGACAAACAAAATTTTTCTTTTTACAAATATCTGATTTTTTTCACCCCATAAATAAAACAAATCCAATACATGTTTGTTATCTGTGAACCCGTAGTGACCTGGAGAATCATGCTGCAAGGTCAGTTTTATGTAAAAATTGAGTCTGGAAATAAAAAAAAATTTGCAGAATTGCATTTTTTTGTGCTATTTTGACGCACTTATAATTATATTCCCACTTTTTATTACATCATGGCATTAAATGGATGGTGTCATTCAAGAGTACAACAAGTGCCACAAAAATGTTAACCCTCACACAGCTATATCGAAAGAAAACTAAAAAAAAAAAAAGTTATGGCTCTCGGAAGAAGGGCAGGAAAAAATTATAATGCGTACACTAAAAATCGCCTGGTCGTTAAGGGGTTAAATAATAATGACCTATAATTTGGATAGTGCCTCAATGTTTAATCAAACTGAATCCAACCTTCAAGACCAAATGCATAACAATCGTGATTGCATAGCTTTAAAGGGGGCATTTACAAGGGATTTTTTTAATTGCTTTATTTTCAATGGGGCATTGAGGGGGGTGATTTGAACTTGTGTTTTTTATTTTTTTTCATATTTTTTTTTAAAAAAAATTAAAATGTTTTACCGTTTTTAGTAGTTTCCTTATTGGATTTGAAACTGTGACAATCCCGGGCAGCTGCAGGCTGCTATTTTTAGGCTGTAGGTCTCCCAATAAGCACAGGATTCCCCAGCCTGAGAATAACAGCCCCCAAGCAGTAGGGCTTTATCTTGGCTGGGTATCAAAATTTGAGGGAACCACACGTTGATTTTTTTAAATTATTTATTTATTAATTTTTTTTTTTTTTTTTTAAAATGCTGCATGCAGTTCCCCTTGCTTTGATACACAGCAAAGATAAGGCAACAGCTGGGGTCTGCAGCCTGTGGCCATATGCTTTATACGTGCTGGTATCAATAAAGGGGGGACCCTGCGCCAATTGTTTTATTTATTTATATACTTATCACCAGTCTAAGGACACAGGCAGCTTGTGTGATTCCAACCAATCACAGACACTGTCTCAGAGGGTGGGGGTATGGTCCAATGGCAGCCAATCACAAACGCCGGTGGAAGGACAAAGCAGTGAAAATGCATTAGATCTAATTGTCAGACCCGTTAGTAGCGCTGCAGCAGCAGGGACACAGTAAGAACTGCTCTAACCCTTTTGCTTCCATTTATTTACAGTGGCCAATCACAGCCATGCCAATACTGGACATGGCTGTGATAGGCAGGGAAAGGATGATTTTTGGCATCTGATTATTTACTGATCCTTGGCAAGATCGCCAACTTTTGCGGTAAATGCTCGGATATCCGATTATTATCCGATCTAGCCAAAGATCGTACGATTTTAATATTTTCCGATCTTTGTTGATCAGGATCGCTCATCTCTAGTACTGAGCACCCGAGCATGGTAGTGCCCGCTCATCACTAGTTACAATTACAGAGCACCCGAGCATGGTAGTGCTCGCTCATCACTAGTTACAATTACAGAGCACCCGAGCATGGTAGTGCCCGCTCATCACTAGTTACAATTACAGAGCACCCGAGCATGGTAGTGCTCGCTCATCACTAGTTACAATTACAGAGCACCCGAGCATGGTAGTGCCCACTCATCACTAGTTACAATTACAGAGCACCCGAGCATGGTAGTGCTCGCTCATCACTAGTTACAATTACAGAGCACCCGAGCATGGTAGTGCTCGCTCATCACTAGTTACAATTACAGAGCACCCGAGCATGGTAGTGCTCGCTCATCACTAGTTACAATTACAGAGCACCCGAGCATGGTAGTGCCCGCTCATCACTAGTTACAATTACAGAGCACCCGAGCATGGTAGTGCCCGCTCATCACTAGTTACAATTACAGAGCACCCGAGCATGGTAGTGCCCGCTCATCACTAGTTACAATTAGAGAGCACTCGAGCATGGTAGTGCCCGCTCATCACTAGTTACAATTACAGAGCACCCGAGCATGGTAGTGCCCGCTCATCACTAGTTATGAATACTGAGCACCTGAGCATGGTAGTGCTCACTCATCACTAGTTACCAGTACTGAGCACTCGAGCATGGTAGTGCCCGCTCATCACTAGTTACGAGTACTGAGCACCCGAGCATGGTAGTGCCCGCTCATCACTAGTTACGAGTACTGAGTACCTGAGCATGGTAGTGCCCGCTCATCTCTAGTTACTAGTACTGAGCACCCGAGCATGGTAGTGCCCGCTCATCACTAGTTACCAGTACTGAGCACCTGAGCATGGTAGTGCCCGCTCATCACTAGTTACCAGTACTGAGCACCTGAGCATGGTAGTGCCCGCTCATCACTAGTTACCAGTACTGAGCACCCGAGCATGGTAGTGCCCGCTCATCACTAGTTACGAGTACTGAGCACCCGAGCATGGTAGTGCCCGCTCATCACTAGTTACGAGTACTGAGTACCTGAGCATGGTAGTGCCCGCTCATCTCTAGTTACTAGTACTGAGCACCCGAGCATGGTAGTGCCCGCTCATCACTAGTTACCAGTACTGAGCACCTGAGCATGGTAGTGCTCACTCATCACTAGTTACCAGTACTGAGCACCCGAGCATGGTAGTGCTCACTCATCACTAGTTATGAGTACTGAGCACCTGAGCATGGTAGTGCCCGCTCATCACTAGTTACGAGTACTGAGCACCCGAGCATGGCAGAGTCCGCTCATCACTAGTTACGACTACTGAGCACCCGAGCATGGTAGTGGCCCCTCATCACTAGTTATGAGTACTGAGCACCTGACCATGGTAGTGCTCACTCATCACTAGTTACGACTACTGAGCACCCGAGCATGGTAGTGGCCCCTCATCACTAGTTACGAGTACTGAGCACCTGACCATGGTAGTGCTCACTCATCACTAGTTACGACTACTGAGCACCCGAGCATGGCAGTGTCCGCTCATCACTAGTTACCAGTACTGAGCACCCGAGCATGGTAGTGCCCGCTCATCACTAGTTACCAGTACTGAGCACCCGAGCATGGTAGTGCTCACTCATCACTAGTTATGAGTACTGAGCACCTGAGCATGGTAGTGCCCGCTCATCACTAGTTACGAGTACTGAGCACCCGAGCATGGCAGAGTCCGCTCATCACTAGTTACGAGTACTGAGCACCCGAGCATGGTAGTGCCCGCTCATCACTAGTTACGAGTACTGAGCACCTGACCATGGTAGTGCTCACTCATCACTAGTTACGACTACTGAGTACCCGAGCATGGCAGTGTCCGCTCATCACTAGTTACTAGTACTGAGCACCTGAGCATGGTAGTGCCCGCTCATCACTAGTTACGAGTACTGAGCACCTGAGCATGGTAGTGCCCGCTCATCACTAGTTACGAGTACTGAGCACCCGAGCATGGTAGTGCCCGCTCATCACTAGTTACGAGTACTGAGCACCCGAGCATGGTAGTGCCTGCTCATCACTAGTTACTAGTACTGAGCACCTGAGCATGGTAGTGCCCGCTCATCACTAGTTACCAGTACTGAGCACCTGAGCATGGTAGTGCCCGCTCATCACTAGTTACGAGTACTGAGCACCTGAGCATGGTAGTGCCCGCTCATCACTAGTTACGAGTACTGAGCACCTGAGCATGGTAGTGCCCGCTCATCACTAGTTACGAGTACTGAGCACCTGAGCATGGTAGTACCCGCTCATCACTAGTTACCAGTACTGAGCACCTGAGCATGGTAGTGCCCGCTCATCACTAGTTACGAGTACTGAGCACCTGAGCATGGTAGTGCTCGCTCATCACTAGTTAAGAGTACTGAGCACCCGAGCATGGTAGTGCCCACTCATCACTAGTTAAGAGTACTGAGTACCTGAGCATGGTAGTGCCCACTCATCACTAGTTAAGAGTACTGAGCACCCAAGCATGGTAGTGCCCACTCATCACTAGTTACGAGTACTGAGCACCCGAGCATGGTAGTGCCCGCTCATCACTAGTTACGAGTACTGAGCACCCGAGCATGGTAGTGCCCGCTCATCACTAGTTACGAGTACTGAGCACCCGAGCATGGTAGTGCCCGCTCATCACTAGTTACGAGTACTGAGCACTTGAGCATGGTAGTGCCCGCTCATCACTGGTTACGAGTACTGAGCACCCGAGCATGGTAGTGCCCACTCATCACTAGTTACGAGTACTGAGCACCCGAGCATGGTAGTGCCCGCTCATCACTAGTTACGAGTACCGAGCACCTGAGCATGGTAGTGCTCACTCATCACTAGTTACCAGTACAGAACACCCGAGCATGGTAGTGTCCGCTCATCACTAGTTACCAGTACTGAGCACCCGAGCATGGTAGTGCCTGCTCATCACTAGTTACGAGTACTGAGCACCCGAGCATGGTAGTGCCCGCTCATCACTAGTTACAATTACAGAGCACCGGAGCATGGTAGTGCCCGCTCATCACTAGTTACCAGTACTGAGCACCTGAGCATGGTAGTGCCCGCTCATCACTAGTTACGAATACTGAGCACCTGAGCATGGTAGTGCCCGCTCATCACTAGTTACGAATACTGAGCACCTGAGCATGGTAGTGCTCACTCATCACTAGTTATGAGTACTGAGCACCTGAGCATGGCAGTGTCCGCTCATCACTAGTTACCAGTACAGAGCACCTGAGCATGGTAGTGCCCGCTCCTCACTAGTTACGAGTACTGAGCACCTGAGCATGGTAGTGCTCGCTCATCACTGGTTACGATTACTGAGCACCTGAGCATGGTAGTGCCCGCTCATCACTAGTTATGAGTACTGAGCACCCAAGCATGGTAGTGCCCACTCATCACTAGTTACGAGTACTGAGCACCCGAGCATGGTAGTGCCCGCTCATCACTAGTTACAAGTACTGAGAACTTGAGCATGGTAGTGCCCGCTCATCACTAGTTACGAGTACTGAGCACTTGAGCATGGTAATGCCCGCTCATCACTAGTTACGAGTACTGAGCACCCGAGCATGGTAGTGCCCGCTCATCACTAGTTACGAGTACCGAGCACCTGAGCATGGTAGTGCTCACTCATCACTAGTTACGAGTACAGAGCATTCGAGCATGGTAGTGCTCACTCATCACTAGTTACGAGTACTGAGCACCCGAGCATGGTAGTGCCCGCTCATCACTAGTTACGAGTACCGAGCACCTGAGCATGGTAGTGCTCACTCATCACTAGTTACGAGTACAGAACACCCGAGCATGGTAGTGTCCACTCATCACTAGTTACGAGTACTGAGCACCCGAGCATGGTAGTGCTCACTCATCACTAGTTACGAGTACTGAGCACCCGAGCATGGTAGTGCCCGCTCATCACTAGTTACAATTACAGAGCACCCGAGCATGGTAGTGCCCGCTCATCACTAGTTACCAGTACTGAGCACCTGAGCATGGTAGTGCCCGCTCATCACTAGTTACGAATATTGAGCACCTGAGCATGGTAGTGCCCGCTCATCACTAGTTACGAATACTGAGCACCTGAGCATGGCAGTGTCCGCTCATGGCTAGTTACCAGTACTGAGCACCTGAGCATGGTAGTGCTCACTCATCACTAGTTACGAGTATTGAGTACCTGAGCATGGTAGTGCCCACTCATCACTAGTTACGAGTACTGAGCACCTGAGCATGGTAGTGCTCGCTCATCACTGGTTACGAGTACCAAGCACCCGAGCATAGTAGTGCTCACTCATCACTGGTTACGAGTACCGAGCACCTGAGCATGGTAGTGCTCGCTCATCACTGGTTACGAGTACTGAGCACCTGAGCATGGTAGTGCTCGCTCATCACTGGTTACGAGTACTGAGCACCTGAGCATGGTAGTGCCCACTCATCACTAGTTACGAGTACTGAGCAGCCGAGCATGGTAGTGCCCACTCATCACTAGTTACGAGTACTGAGCAGCCGAGCATGGTAGTGCCCACTCATCACTAGTTACGAGTACTGAGCACCTGAGCATGGTAGTGCCCACTCATCACTAGTTACGAGTACTGAGCACCTGAGCATGGTAGTGCCCGCTCATCACTAGTTACGAGTACTGAGCACCCGAGCATGGTAGTGCCCGCTGATCACTAGTTACAAATACAGAGTACCTGAGCATGGTAGTGCCCGCTCATCACTAGTTACAAGTACATAGCACCCGAGCATTGTAGTGCCCGCTCATCACTAGTTACGAGTACAGAGCACCCGAGCATGGTAGTGCCCGCTCATCACTAGTTACCAGTACTGAGCACCCGAGCATGGTAGTGCCCGCTCATCACTAGTTACCAGTACTGAGCACCTGAGCATGGTAGTGCCCGCTCATCACTAGTTACCAGTACTGAGCACCTGAGCATGGTAGTGCCCGCTCATCACTAGTTACAAGTACAGAGCACCCGAGCATGGTAGTGCCCGCTCATCACTAGTTACCAGTACTGAGCACCCGAGCATGGTAGTGCCTGCTCATCACTAGTTACCAGTACTGAGCACCTGAGCATGGTAGTGCCCGCTCATCACTAGTTACCAGTACAGAGCACCCGAGCATGGTAGTGCCCGCTCATCACTAGTTACGAGTACAGAGCACCCGAGCATGGTAGTGCCCGCTCATCACTAGATACAAATTGAATGATTCTGGATTGCCATGAAATATACATTTTAGAACTGTGTCTTGTTGTCTCTACACCACTAAAGAATAATAAATGGATGGTCACGAAAGGCTTACAAAATAAAACAAGAATATATAATCCTCATTTTGCCTCTCACCGTGCCGCAGCTCCCTGCCGGTGCTCCAATGGCTTTGTGAGGCACCGGTTACACTCTGTCCTCTGCTTTACTCTTTGTTGGTGCTTATGACAGCAGCTTTTCTCGGAGCTATGACGTTTTCTCATGGTGTGCGCTGCCTCTAGTGACTGAGTTGGGTGATGCACATTAAAACGTCATGATGTCAGATTGTATGTTTTGGGCTAGTCCTCACCGGAAGTTCCGGCAAACAATAAAAAACACTCAAGCGCTTTGGTAGGAGTGGCTGCCTTAGAAAATCAACAGAGAAGCTGCCGGGAGCTGCAGCATTAGGGACAAGTGAGCAGCTATGTGGATATCAAACTTCAGATTTTTTTTAACCCTTTCCCAGTTTCTCTGATTCTAGCAAAAATGGAAATCCCAAAAATTCAGATTTTCTAAACTCCATGAATTTTTTGGAAATTTTAAATGAATTTGATTGGTTTAGAATTTGGCTACAAAGTCAGGGGAACAGACCAAGAGACATGGATTACACCACACTCCACCTCACCTGTGCTCACTAAGGTGCTGTTACTATAAAGCGTGCCAAGATGAGGTCCGGACAGCGAGAGGAACGTGTGCAGCTTGTTCAGATAATACCGAAAGCGTGGACGAGTAAGAACTGATCGAATGATGATGTTTCCCAAAGAATGTCCGATAAAACTGGAGAGAAATACAATAAAAAATAAAGAGAATGAGTAATGTTACACAAACTTTTTAGCAATCAGTATTACATTTTAATATTCACTTATTTTCTGTTTCCGTAATATTCTTGTACAATAGGAAACCAATCACAAGCTACTTTAAGTCATGGTGGACTACTGTGAATGAGTATAATCAACTTATTAATGGGTTATTCCCCAAAAAAATCAAGGAAAACATGCGGAACGTTGTCAGTCCAAATGATGGGACTCTGAGCGATAGACATGGCTAGTGACTTATTAGTCTTTGTATCGCTGCGTCCCTGCCTCTCCCCTCTTGCAGGGACATGCACTGACACACCACTGCGTCAAGCTTCCTCCTTCATGTGGGTTTCTCTAATGCCCACCTCCTGGAGTTTGTGCGCCCATCACAAGACCTCCGGGAATGCTCCTAGGGAGTGTGCGCACCACTGCCCCTCTCTTAAAGGGCCAGTGTGCCGCTCCCAGGAAGTGCCACCCAGCCTATTGCTGAGAGGCACTGGGTATTTAAGGCAATCTCCCACTAGGGGAGTTGCCTGTTCAACACCAAAAATCCTGTTAGTCAGTTGATTCTGTCTAGTCAGTTGTCAGGTCATCTGTCTTGTCTGGTTCCATCTGTCCTGAGCTTGCTTGTCTCGTCTGGTCCTGTCCTGTCCTTGTACTGTCCTGTCCTGTCCGTACCTGGTTCCCAGCCCATCCTGCCTGTTGGCACCTGGTTCCAGCCTGTTGTGCCCATACCTGGCTCCAAGCACATACTGCCTGTTGGCACCTGGGTCCAGCCTGTCCTGCCTGTACCTGCTCCCAGCCCATCTTGCCTTTTCGCACTTGGGATTCAGCCTGCCCTGCCCGTGCCTGGTTCCAAGCCCGTCTTGCCTGTTGGCACTTGGGATTCAGCCTGTCCTGCCCGTACCTGGCTACCAGCCCATCCTGCCTGTTAGCACCTGGGTCCAGCCTGTCCTGCCCATACCTGGCTACCAGCCCATCCTGACTGTTGGTACCTGGGTCCCGCCTGTCCTGCCCGTACCTGGCTACCAGCCCGTCCTGCCTGTTGGCACCTGGGTCCAGCCTGTCCTGCCTGTACCTGGCTACCACCTCGTCCTGCTGGTTGGCACCTGGTTCGAGTACTGCCCTGCTTGTACCTGGATTCTGCTGTGTTAGTGACCTGCCCTGTTGGTGCTAGAGACTCTACTTGTCCATCCTGCCTGTGCTACATGCCGTGAGCCCCCCTTAGGGTCCCTGTCTGCACTTGACACTCTGTCTTGTCTGATTCTGTGTCCACCTCTGTCCTGGGGGTCAGCTGCCACAGACTCATGGAAAGGGTATGCCCAGGGTTCCCCTGTGGTCGACTGGGTCCACTTCTAGCTCACCACAGCACCATCGCCTGGCGGCGAGCGTGACGGTCTTTGAATGCTTTTCTAAGCATACACTGCCATTCATTGCAGTCGCCCTACGACAGAACAACTCTGCTATACTACCTAGACAGAAAATAGGAAATTAGATTTCAAGAAGGTCTGAAAAGTTAAAAAAAAAATCTTAAAGCATAACAAATAAAAGAATCCAAAAAAATAAAATATTTTTTTATGATTTTTGGCATTCTCATTGCATTATAAATTAATTTTAAGAAATTTTATAATCCATAAAGTTATGGCTACATTGATGATCTTTTTCTACACTGGAAAGGATAAATATTAAAAAATTCATGGCAAAATGATAGAAAAATGGTCACCCACTGTCACTGTCGAGAGCCTTAGCAAGTGATAATGAATATTGATGTAGGCGCCAGAAATTGGAATTTTCCACTCGCGGATATTTGAAATTCAGCAAATTCTAAATTTCTCTTGGAAGCTCTGCATTATTTTCCTCACCTTATTCGTGAAATCGAGAGGTTATACAACTGAATATGCTGAATAATTTCATCCATGAGCCTGTCAGTCATCGCATCAAAGTCTGCAAAGGTGTCATTCTGAAAGGAAAAGAAAAAAAGACGAAAAATAGTCAATGGACAAAGCAATAAATAATCAGGATGGGTCGTGGAACACAATAAATTACTATTTGCTTTTATCATTCTTTACCTCTGGGCATGAAAATGTATCTGCATGCTAAAAAAAATAATCAGGGAAATATCCTCTCATAAGTAGAAAGATAATTGAATATTTACCCACCAATTCCCACCAAACTAAGTGGCTGCTTCTTTTTTTTTTTTTTTTAAAAGTGGCCAAAACAAACTCCAAAAGAAATTATCTAAAAACCCAGCTGTTGTATGTGGATGTGGAGGTCAGTTTAGAAAAAAAAAAACACATACAAACTGCTTTAAAGACTCTTCGGGGCCTGATCATGAAGACTGGCGTAGTGTACACTCACATTATTGAATTGCATGTGCATGGCACTATCGCGGGACTGAGCACTGTTTTCAAAACGTGAGCGTCGGTGATATTATTGCGCAGGCGCGAGATTTTGAAAGGCGCTGTGAATTTCATCATCCGTGTCATCCAAGTCCCCTTTCATAATCTCATGCCCGCGCTTTTACCTCTGCCTCTGCCGTTAGGCGCTTGCGCTGGCCATTGCTTATTTTTATCATCCCCGTTACCTATTACCCATCTTTTTTGAAAACAGTGCTCAGTCCCGCGATAGTGCCAGTGCGCATGCGCGAGACTTCAGGAGCCTTGCGTAACATGAGGGCAGCGGCCTCATCTATGTAAATGAACACTGGGGGGCGGCGAACAGCGGCAGGAGGGGGGAAAACAGACGAAATACAGCCCGCCCCCGTGGCCAGCAAACCTCATTACCATAGCAAAAGGTAATATTTTATAAAGTTGTTATTTAGGTCTGAAAGGGGGGGCAGTAGCAAGATGAACCTTTCTAGAACGCAGCCCAGAAGCTGCAGAAGGGGATTCTTTTAATTTAATAGTGAAAATTCTGGTCACAGGTTCCCTTTAAAGTTGCCAAAATTTTGCCCAACGTTTCTGCCATAAAAGATTTTTTTATTCTTTTCTGTTTTAAAACCAATTAGGCGGCTTTCACACTACGTTTTTTTAACATGTGTCATGAACGTTTTTTTAACGCAAAAATGGATCCAGTGCAAATGTGTTTTCATTGCAATGGACTCGCGTCAACATGCGTTCACCTGCGTTTGCGTGCGTTATAGTGAGGATCCAGCGACTTGCAGTTTTTTAACTTTTTTCAAAACGCTACTTGTAGCGTTTTTGAGCTGCGTCCAACTTCTGCAAATCGCTGGATCCTGACTAAACAGAACGCAAACGCATGTGAACGGTGGAATACTGATAGACAAGATCCTGCTTGCTCTACTGAGCATGCCCAGAAACCAGCCTGGTGTGATCAGTCTCTCTCTCCCCCTCCCTCTCTCCCCCTCTCTCTCTGTCTCTCTCCCTCTCCCTCTCTGTCTCTCCCCCCCTCCCTCTCTCCCCCTCCCTCTCTGTCTCTCTCCCCCTCCCTCTCCCCCCTCCCTCTCTTCCCCTCCCTCTCCCTCTCCTCCCTCTCTCCCCAGCCTGAGAGTGGCTGACGCTCATAACCAAGGTAAATATCGGGTAACCAAGCAAAGCGCTTCTTTTAGTTACCCAATGTTTACCTTGGTTACGTGTGAAGGGGGCCGGCTCCTAGCAGCTGAGGACGCTCGTAACCAAGGTAAATATCGGGTATTCAAGCAGATATTTACCTTAGTTACAGCTTACCGCAGCTGTCAGATGCCAGCTCCCAGTCTGTCATGTCCAGTTCCCTTCACTCCCGATCACATGACTCCAATGCCCGCCCATAAACTTAAAGTGACAGGATCCTGCAAAATAACACATGCGTTTGCATGCGATTTTCTTTGCAAAAACAGGATCCGCTTTTGCAGCAAAAAAACGTTCATGACGCATGTTAAAAAAAACGTAGTGTGAAAGCAGCCTTAGATGTTCATAGGGACAGTTTTTTAAGCATTTTTTTCCCACTTGAAGAAAATAAGCTGCCTATAACTTTTTTGAAGCCGCTTCTGATGAAAAACTATCCAAACTACTTCAGGGAATAAAAACCTCTTCCAAAAAGTCTCTAAAACTCTTCATAACCACTTCAAGAAGTAAAATCTCCAAAAACTCATCAAGGCTATAGATATTGGCACAGCCACTGAGCTTTCCCAAGTGAAGCTGCTTCAGTAAAATGCTTATTCTGTATGGTTAGGTGTAGAGACCACACAGCTACCGCTTGGATGGGAAGATTGAGAATGTCCCTTCTTGTACCTGCTTCAGTGTTTCTGAAAGGGTTAAAAACGTGACAGAAGACAGAACATGTGCAGAGCAGGTCGTTTCGACATTGCTGTGTATCATGTTCCTCTTATGGAACACTTTTGCAGCGCTGGTTCTGGGTGGGATCAAGCTTGGTGGGGACATAGCCTTAAAATCAGTTGCTACTGATACTCTAGCATTGGACGTTGCAACCTAAGCAGTGCTGGAAAGACAGAAGACACTAAGGGGCACTTTGCACGTTGCGGGGGTCAAATCGAAAGTGACGCACATCCGGCGCCGGTAACGACGTCGCAACGTGTAAAGCCTAGAAGCGCCGATAAATGATCGCAAAAGCGTCGTAAATCGGTGATCTGTGTAGTGTCGGTCATTTTCATAATGTCGCACCAATAGGAGATGCGATGTTGTTCCTCGTTCCTGCGGCAGCACACATCACTGTGTATGAAGCCGCAGCAGCGAGGAACATTTCCTTACCTGCCTCCACCGGCTATGCGGAAGGAAGAAGGGGGGCGGGATGTTTACGTCCCGCTCATTTCCGCCCCTCCGCTTCTATGATGTCGCTGTGACGCCGCACGACCCGCCCCCTTAGGAAGAAGGCAGGTCGCCGGCCAGAGCAACGTCGCAGGGCAGGTAAGTGCATGTGGCGCTGCCGTAGCAATAATGTTCGCTACGGCAGCTATCACAAGATATTGCATGTGCGACGGGGGCGGGGACTATCGCGCATGGCATCGCTATCATCGGCTAGCAATGTCGCAGCGTGCAAAGTACCCCTAAATATTGCTTAGCAAAGACTGAATCAGTGACAGATAAGTACCTGGTATATACAGTTAGGTCCAGAAATATTTGGACAGTGACACAATTTTGGCGAGTTGGGCTCTGCATGCCACCACATTGGATTTGAAATGAAACCTCTACAACAGAATTCAAGTGCAGATTGTAACGTTTAATTTGAAGGTTTGAACAAAAATATCTGATAGAAATTGTAGGAATTGTCACATTTCTTTACAAACACTCCACATTTTAGGAGGTCAAAAGTAAATGGACAAATAAACCAAACCCAAACAAAATATTTTTATTTTCAATATTTTGTTGCGAATCCTTTGGAGGCAATCACTGCCTTAAGTCTGGAACCCATGGACATCACCAAACGCTGGGTTTCCTCCTTCTTAATGCTTTGCCAGGCCTTTACAGCCGCAGCCTTCAGGTCTTGCTTGTTTGTGGGTCTTTCCATCTTAAGTCTGGATTTGAGCAAGTGAAATGCATGCTCAATTGGGTTAAGATCTGGTGATTGACTTGGCCATTGCAGAATGTTCCACTTTTTTGCACTCATGAACTCCTGGGTAGCTTTGGCTGTATGCTTGGGGTCATTGTCCATCTGTACTATGAAGCGCCGTCCGATCAACTTTGCGGCATTTGGCTGAATCTGGGCTGAAAGTATATCCCGGTACACTTCAGAATTCATCCGACTACTCTTGTCTGCTGTTATGTCATCAATAAACACAAGTGACCCAGTGCCATTGAAAGCCATGCATGCCCATGCCATCACGTTGCCTCCACCATGTTTTACAGAGGATGTGGTGTGCCTTGGATCATGTGCCGTTCCCTTTCTTCTCCAAACTTTTTTCTTCCCATCATTCTGGTACAGGTTGATCTTTGTCTCATCTGTCCATAGAATACTTTTCCAGAACTGAGCTGGCTTCATGAGGTGTTTTTCAGCAAATGTAACTCTGGCCTGTCTATTTTTGGAATTGATGAATGGTTTGCATCTAGATGTGAACCCTTTGTATTTACTTTCATGGAGTCTTCTCTTTACTGTTGACTTAGAGACAGATACACCTACTTCACTGAGAGTGTTCTGGACTTCAGTTGATGTTGTGAACGGGTTCTTCTTCACCAAAGAAAGTATGCGGCGATCATCCACCACTGTTGTCATCCGTGGACGCCCAGGCCTTTTTGAGTTCCCAAGCTCACCAGTCAATTCCTTTTTTCTCAGAATGTACCCGACTGCTGATTTTGCTACTCCAAGCATGTCTGCTATCTCTCTGATGGATTTTTTCTTTTTTTTCAGCCTCAGGATGTTCTGCTTCACCTCAATTGAGAGTTCCTTAGACCGCATGTTGTCTGGTCACAGCAACAGCTTCCAAATGCAAAACCACACACCTGTAATCAACCCCAGACCTTTTAACTACTTCATTGATTACAGGTTAACGAGGGAGATGCCTTCAGAGTTAATTGCAGCCCTTAGAGTCCCTTGTCCAATTACTTTTGGTCCCTTGAAAAAGAGGAGGCTTTGCATTACAGAGCTATGATTCCTAAACCCTTTCTCCGATTTGGATGTGAAAACTCTCATATTGCAGCTGGGAGTGTGCACTTTCAGCCCATATTATATATAGAATTGTATTTCTGAACATGTTTTTGTAAACAGCTAAAATAACAAAACTTGTGTCACTGTCCAAATATTTCTGGACCTGACTGTATATATATAGATAGATAGATAGATAGATAGATAGATAGATAGATAGATAGATACGGTATGTACACTCCTTCCTTGCCCTTTATAGCTCAGAAAAGTAGAAAATGGCGAAAAGCATCAAATTTGGAGGCAAATGTTAGATGAATTTGATTTTGTTTGCTCATCTCTAATAAACTCATATAATAAAAATCTCCTGTCAGAGCACCACAAAATCACTTTTGGTCTTTAAAGCGTTAAAGCCTCTCTCACACATCCGTGGAAAACACACGTTGTTCGCGGCGTGTTGAAGGTGCGTATCCCTCCATGTGCCATGATTTTGGCACATATGTGTTCTCCGTGATAGCACACGGAGATCAGGAACTTTTTACTCACCTGTCCCCGACACTGCGGTCCCCAGTGCTGCTACTTCCGGGTCCGCGGTGCAGTGAATATTCATTAGCATAATGAGTGGGCCCTGAATCAAGTGACAGCTATGCGGAAGACAGGTGAGTATAGAAAATCATTTTATTTCAAAGACATGTACATGTCGCACGAATCACATCAGTGTGTGGTCCGTGTGACATCAGTGGTGCCAGAAAAAAATGGACTTGTCTCTGTGCAGAACACATGGACACACATCTACTCCATATGGACACACGGTCCCTGGGAAAACACTGATGTGTGCGCAGACCCATTGATATTAATGGGTCTGTTTCTGTCCGTGATTTCAGTACATATGAAAACGGCGTCAAATTTACCGGAATCACTGACATGTGAAAGGGGCCGAAAAGTGAAGAAGGACACAACTGAATTCTCACATTAAGGGCACATTGGCATATAGCATCCAATGCGAGAGAATCAGGTGCTACATTCTAATGACACCCGGCTTAGTCTCTGCAACAAGCATCATTTACTGTGATCATATTCTTTCGCATGTGAGCATGAGATCACAGGTGCAGAGAAGTTAGAGAGATTCATTTCTCCATCAGCTCCATTGTCTGTCTCGGAGCATATCAGACTGTACTCGGATTACATAAGTTTGGTCTGATATTTTGCACGCACCCATAGACTTGTACAAGTGGGTGATGTTTGACATACTCTACAAATCACAGCATGCATCAATTTTTTTCTTGTGCCAAATCGGCATGAGTAAAAAAAAGCGCTGGGCGGCACTGTCACATGGTATTACACTGCGGCAGCAGAGAGAGAAGCAACATTACGGTGCTGCAGTCACTTCTCCCACAACTTTTATTTGCGTCATGGATCGAAAGACGTCTTCTGATTATTAAAGACACTGTAGCAAGTGACCACAGCACCACGTAATAATGACATCCTGATCAAAACGGAGTGGTAGATGCTGCGTGGAAGCGAGTGCAGCCCCAGCTTCCTCTGATTTCCCGTATGAGGTTTTTCTCAAACAAAACATCACAAGAAGAGACAAATTAACACACACACACGTTATATATATATATATATATATATATATATATATATATATATATATATATATATATATAAAATTAGGATAGGAAGAAGTGTAAGGCATTTTATAATGTAGCAAAAAAAGACCGGACATTTCCGATATCGGACTACCTGTTTAACTCCATGGAATATGAGTGAGTTTTCTAAACTGTAATTAACACTTCGCGACATTTTTATTCGGTGGGAGAGGGTGCTCCTTACCAATTTTTCTTCTCTAGGGACAACCCTAGTTTTAATTTATTAACCCTTAACATAGGAATAATTGCTAATGAAGCGGACGGTAACAATGATCACCATGATCCTAATTATCTCATAAGACCTTTTCAAATGTAACCTACATTGTGTACTGATGGAGCTAAAATCAAAAAGGCTTCCGGAAACCCAGCAGGAAAGGGGCGGCACTGTCACATGGTATTACACTGTCTGTAGAATAGTGAGGGAGAGGGGGTTTTATACTGTCTTTCATGCTAGGGGACTCTAGGCTATACCTAACGTCAGGGTTACTCCCATGAGTCACATTTCTAGCTGACACACTGCAAACTCACAGGAACAAACAAAGGAGACTCAGAAGAAAAGCAAGAGCAGGAAGGCAGCAACGCAAGACAACAAGGGTTAACTCCACAACAACACAGCAGCAAGTATAACAACCACCAGATAAACTGGATCACAACATCTAACCAGACCAGCTAAGATCAACTAAAGCTAGTATAGAAGGAAGGCTCTAACTAGCATATAATAATGTACTAGCAGCAAATGTGATTGGCCCCCCACAACATGTGATCAAAGAAGACTCACAAGCAGACCAGCAGAGATTAACTCTTGCCAGCCTGCCTATGAACTACTACTATAATATTTAACGCCCAAGTTTGAGCGCACTGATCACAGACACTATAGAAGTTATCAGGCTTGGTGTCGAAATGTGTAGTCTGAACAGATCCAATCGCCGCCATGACAATCGATGATATTTGTAAAAACCTCCATGCCACAAACATTGGAGAGAGTGCTAGCGAAAAAAACATCAGATGGCACTCATTCAACCCATTTCTTTCAGGAGAATATAGGGTCCTGCTTCCTTTTCAGTAACTCTGTGAGACAGATATTGCCAGCGAATCTAGTAAAAGGTGGTCACGCTTGGGTGTGAACCTTTACATTGTATTCTACCGCAATTACGGAAAAGACCAACCTTATCTTCTGCTCCTGACTGTTGTGGATTATTTCTCTGATAACCCCATTTGCCACTTTCTATGCCACATTGTCTAAACCCGTCTGATCACTTGTCTACAGCTTTTTCATTCAATTCTCCCAACAATACTGAAGACTAGAAGAAGGTAACTACACAGCTCAAAAAACTGCAGAAATTTCACAAGGATGTATCCAAATGTAACCCTACTCCTGTCAGCTCTCCTTGAGCCAAAAATATGGGACCATAATACTTTGTAGTAGGCAGCACATTCTCTAGACAGAATTTTGATCCTCGGGGGAGTGGCACTAATATATGAGCATCCATTCATTGGTCCAATATTATTATGCTTTTACAAGGGTACTTCTGTACAAAATGTGCTGATTTTCTTATTATTTCACTCACCTGATTTTTTTCAGACATTAGGAAATCAAGATTTGATCCTGGTAGCCCCAATTCAAGAAACGTTTTGACTAGCCGGAGGTCTGCACTGTTACCTGGAATTAGAGGATGCAATTGTAAACTTCTACATCAGCCTCCGACATGTCAGACTTTTGCACTCACATTCTCGTTTCTGTATTTTCATATTCCGAGTAGCATGATTTCAGCATTATTTAGGTTTTTTATTATTTTTCTTTTAGGACAAACTTAAAAAAATGTTCTGCTTAACCCTCAACTGGTGAGGTGGGGTTTGCCACACCCCAGGGAATTTTTTTTAGCTGCCATTCATGGGAAAATGCTGGTATGAGGATACGTGTCTCTCTAGCTTCCATCCATTTCCTTGGATGTCGTCAAGGCCTCTCTCTTCTGGCCACGCATAGCAGAGCTAGCTGTCGCTAAGTGCAGTCTTGGCCTTGCTGAACCCAACATCACCACTCAGGTCATTTTTTTTTTTCACATTTTCAAATTTTGAAAAATATTTTATTTTTGCACAAATTTATAACTGAGTTTCAGTTTGTTCGGGCACTTGCTCTCAGGCCAAAAAAAAGGCAAATTCCAGGACATCTATGAGGTCAGAGGATACCCGTTTTTTCGGATTGGGCGGATTCAAGCCTTGAAAGTGAAGAGTGTGATTTTAGTGGCGATGAAAGAGATGTTATACCAGCCGATTTCCAGAGAGAACACAATAGCGGGTCTGAGGAAGATGCGCCTGAGGACAAAAGTGAAGACACTACATCTGCCTCAGATGACCATGACTCCCCACAATCATAAAAGTCATGTTTCATAATTCCCTCTGATTGAATCATCAATGTACACTGTGTGCAGAATTATTAGGCAAGTTGTATTTTAGCGGATATTTTTTATTATTGATTAACAGCTATGTTCTCAATCAACCCAAAAGACTCATAAATATCAAAGTTTAATATTTTTGGAAAAAATATGATGCTTTTTTTGCCAGGAGATGCAGATTGGGTGCAGGAATATGGTGTATAAATTTCAGCACCTCTTGGCAAAAAAATAACAAAAACGGTTTTGACTCTGTTTAAGAGTGGTTTTCTGCCAGAAGGTGCAAATTTTCTGCTGAAATCTGGTGCAGACATTTTACCATCAAATTTGCACCTCCTGGCAGAATGCCTCCCATTACTAATCTAGAGCTTAGTGGCAGCTGTGAACTGTCATTAACCCCTTATTACCATAATTGTCACCTCACCAGGGCAATCAGGATGACATTGGTAATGTTCCGGGATTGTCAAATCTAATGGATGCAACAATCCTAGGTGGCTACAGACTGCTATTTTTAGTCTGGGGGGGACCAATAACAGGGGATCTTCTCCAGTCTGAGAATTCCAGCCCCCAGCTGTCATATCATGGCTGGGTATCAAAATTGGGGGGGACTGCATGCCAAATTTTTAAATGATTTATTTAAATTATTTGCAAAACAAACAACAACCTGCATGCGGTTCCTCTTATTTAGATACACCGCCAAGATAAGAGCACAGATATGCTCTCTCTGTGCTGGGTGTCATGATATGGCGGTGGGACCCTAAGCCAATTTATTTATTTTTACACTACAGACATGCAGACAGTGTCTCTGATTGGTTACAGTCAGACACACTGCCACACAGCGGGAGGATACGTCTGACTGCAACCAATCAGAGATGCAGGGTCTGCTGGTGGACGGCCCCAGAAGTAGCAGTAACAGGCCTTCACATGGGTTTCTCAGCTGAAAAATAAAAAAAAGTTCTGAATCTTAGGATCTTGAAAGACAAGGAAAAGAAAAAGCTAAAAAAAAGAAAACTGTAATAAAATTGAAATCTAATCTGTGTTGTTTTTTTTTTTTTAAATATATGAATAAAATACAGAGATACATTACCATCAAGTCCATGTACACAGACCACAAGGTGGATTCCATCTTCCTGATGTTCCTCCTCCGGTGGAAAATATGGTATATCAGAAGCCAGTGTCAGGAGGTCACTGTACAGGAAGCTTTCAAACTTCAGATGTTTTCTAAACTTTCCTTTAGCCTGATGAAAACTAGAAAAAACACTCATTAGCAGCGTTTATTAATCTTTAATCATATCAGCTCTATTTGAAGAATTAATTGTACTTCAAAAAGAAGGGTAGATGCAAAGACATTGAGTTAGGAAGTCAAAGTGTGCAACCAAAAAAATAGATAGAAAACATGACCCACTGAAAATCCAAAATCCTTGAAAAATCTGTGAGATTTTGCAAAAAAAACAAGGATATTAGAAGAACTATGGAAATAGAAAGAGGAAAAGCTACCTGAAAGGACATTAAAGAGGTGGTCTATGTATGCTAAGCAGACAGAAGGAGGCAAGATGCTTGTCTATGTCTAAAATGTTGGGCAACTGAATGACTATGTATGACAATGTAGAGGGATGGATTTATGAGACCTGACATGTTTCGTCACATGATTTAGCCTGATAAGAACCTCCCACGAGGAACTTATGGAAAAGAGAGTCCAATGCCATCATACAATGGAAAAGGATATTGAGTGTGTAAGTGGGTGTAAAGGCCGCTTTACACGCTACGACATATCAAACGATATGTCGTCGGGGTCACGTTGTTAATGACGCACATCCAGCCGTTTGACATATCGTAGCATGTAACACAAATGAGCGACTATGAACAAGCAAAAATACTCACCTTATCGTTGCTCGTTGACACGTCGCTCATTTTCAAAAAATCGGTCCTCCTTCTGTGCTCCAGTTGTTCATCGTTCCCGAGGCAGCACACGTTGCTCCGTGTGACACCCCGGGAACGATGAACTTCAGCTTACCTGCGTCCCGCTGGGAATGCGGAAGGAAGGTGGTGGGTGGGATGTTTACGTCCCGCTCATCTCCGCCCCTCCGCTTCTATTGGCCGGCCGCTGTGTGACGTCGCGGTGACGACGAACGTCCCACCCCTTCAGGAAGTGGATGTTCGCCGCCCACAGCGAGGTCGTTTGGAAGGTAAGTACGTGTGACGGGGATTAACAACATTGTGCAACACAGGGAGGAAATTGCCCGTGCCGCACAAACGATGGGGGCGGAAGCGATCGCAAATGCGATCACACAAGAAATCGATGCATGTAAAGCAGCCTTTAGGCTCAGCCACCCCAGACCTGTAAATCCACTGTGTGTAAAGTGTAATGTTTGAATTTGATGTTATGGTGTAATGTGTTCATAGAGCCACTAGGTGGTCACAATGTATTAACTGCTTTCCTGGTCTTCCCGGGTTATGGAGAATTAATGGCAGGAAGAAGTTTAGTTAGTAAAAAGGTTAGGAACAGGAAGGAATAGGAGAGTCCCTAGAGGAGAGTGATAGGCTGCATCTTCGGGAGACATGGCAGGTAGAGAACCGTGTTCACTTCAATTTGGTATGACCTTCGGGTCGAATACGGGTCTTGGACATGCAGGGTCCTGGCGAGGGGAGGACTGTCATAATTGCGTCCCAAGGGGTCGGTCGAGTCCATGCGGCCTGGGTGTTGTCCCTTCCCTGGCGTATACCCAATGAATTCCCTCTGTCGGCAGAAGATCAGTGGGCTCTTAAGCGAAGAGCAGGTCCTGACAAAACCGGGCAGAGGACTGCTGGCACAGAAGGCCCCGTCAATAGCTTTCAGCTAAATTCCTGTTGGTGGGATGAGGGGTGACTGGAAGAACTTTTTGATTCTGCCATGTAAAATGATGCAAAAAAAAAAGGATGAGGGGCTTGGGGGCTCTATTGGAAGCCCGAGTACCAGGGAAGCGGTCAGTCGGAAAAATAAAGTATATCCTTGTTGCTAATGTCAACTCCATCGAGGGTCAAGAGTGTGCCCACCTAAGGCGTGATGAAGAATTGTACTGTATGTGAAGGTTACAAGTAAAGACACTTTGTTGAAGGAACTTGTGAGAGTGTCAGTGTTTATGTCGCCCTTCCAACAAGTGTGTGAAACATTTCCCACTGGAACAATTTCAGTGGAGGATACATAGTATGATAGGGCTGTATATATGTTCTGTATGTTTTGTTATTCCATATCTCACCTGAGCATTCTTTCATTAATCTCTTCATCAGTATCTGAAGAATTCTCAGAGATAACCCCAAAAGATCCCAAAGGTTGTCTCGTTATCGGGAACAACAGTTGCTTTGCAGAAAATCCAGGGATCGCCGGAGAGTCTTTTTGTATTGAAGAAAAAGGCAAACAAGTGGCGGTGCAGGAAACCGACAAATTAACCATTTCACGCCTTCCATCCATTGCAATTACAGTTGACCCACCAGTGTTTGTCTCTGATACAGATGGACAGACACTCCCATTCCCTTTATTTATTTGGTCCTTATCACATATTTCGTGATCAGAACCTGAATCAAGCAACTGATCGCTACTAGAGTCATCTGTGAGTTCAATCTCTTGTAAAAATGGAAATTCATCCATAGTTTCTGTCGATGGAGACATTATGGAGATATCATTGTGGAAAGTATCTCCATCCACCATGGTGCCCATTGAAAAAGGTGTTGAGTTCAGCATTCCAGGTACCTTACTTAGACATTCGGAGAAACATTCGTTCTCCTGGTTGCTTGAACTGCACAGAAGTGAGGGAACGTACAGCTCATCTTCATCAAAGCCAAGTTTATTAGTCTCTAAGTGAAAATTCTCTAAACTACTATTGGAGTTTGAAATTAAACCTAAAACCTCAACTTCTTGCATTGTCGACTCTACAGGTAAAGTAAGATGTCCAGAAGGTCTGATTTTCTCAGTCCTTTCAGTGCCATAGTTTTTCGCTGAAACTTCTGCTTGACAATCTTCATCACCTTCATTTTTGGACAAGGTATCATCCAGAGACTCTGCGGGACTACTAATTTGTGGCGCGGAAACAGATTTTGTTAATTTTGCAAGTTCTACCTCCCGTTCCTCTTCTTCAAATGGCAAAGAGTTGATGGAGCTTAGCGAGGCCTGTATCCCACTTGGTAAACTTGTGTTACTTTCCGTCTTTCCTTCTTCCAAAGAATTTCTATGCATTCCAGGTTTCCTGGACAAGTGATGAAGAAGTTGCTTATCGCAAGTTGAGTCCATTTTTTTAGTTCGGATGTCACACCATGCTACAGAGCTTGGCTCACTTTCGATTCCAGAATCTGATATGACTGAGGAGGACCTTTTGATGACACTTGATATCAAGGGGAAATCATCATGCTTGTCACCATGAAAAGTCTTGGTGACAACAGCATTTTTCAAGGACCTACTTATTAATTCAGTACTGTTGCTTTTGGAAAGTATGTGAACACCCTGATGTAACGTTCTGTTATCTGGACCTAGATTGGATGTGCAGTCACCAACAAGTTCTTGCATTGCAATATTTTCAAAAGCTTGGTTATCACCAAGAACATCCACCTTTACCATAGACTGTCCACCATTGTCTGCATCTACAGAAGACTCTCGTTGATTAGCTGAGGCACTGACATGATGATTAAGTTCCTCAGGAAGGACTTCAATGGGTCCAATGCCTTCTGAGTCTTCTACAGTTTGATCTTCAGAAGTTGCTTGCTCAGTGCTTTGCATTAATACATCCACCTCCGTGACGGTCATCACGTCTTGGTTTCCAGAAGTTCCTTGAAAGTTGTGTGTTAGAGTTCGAACTGTATCAAAACTGTCTGGAACATCTACACATGAACTTGTCTTCTCGAAAGATGCATTTTCATGAACTGTGGTAGTTTGAATGAAATGGGAACTTAGATTATTTTTTAACAGATTTTCAGAATCATTTGCGGTTTCCACAAGTTTCACACCTGCAAGATATGAAGATAAAAGTAGAAAAAAATGGATCAAGCTTAGGTACATAAAATTCAAGGGTTGCAATTAGACTATTCCAAAAAAGGACCATTTGCCTTGACTACGAGCTTCAAGAACATGAGACTACCACAAAAATGATATGACGTTACCCAAAATGATAACATATCCAAGAGATTTGATACCATTTCTACATAGGCATCAGACTTCACGTGATTGGGGCTATTCATTAATTCGCTACACAGCTGGTGGAAATAAATGCTACTTATTGGGATAATACTTTGATGTTGTGCATCATTCTTATGATGGGTTGGACCCACCAGTCAAAGAGTTGTGGTATTGCCTAACAATATGCCATCACTTTATTTTATGGAAGTACCCATTAAGTGTGAATCCAGAGGAGAACCTAAAAAAAAATCACTAGGGACTAGTGATGGGTGAACTCGGACTGTAAAATTCAGGATCCATGCCGGATACCTAGTATCCAAACACTGACCCCGGGCAAAGAGTTATCAGGGAACTCTGTGTAACTATCGGAATTCTGCTACCCGGGTAATAAAAAATAAGGGAACAAGAAAGAAAATACGAAATACAGCAGGAGCGTTATACTTACCATTTGTGCCACAAAGTGCTCGATAAATTTGCCATATCTTTAAATATATTACTGCTGTCCATTATGTGTCAGCACCAGGCAATTTGTGAATAAATTAATTCCACTATTTCTCCACACATAAAAATTGAGAGGTAATTAGTTAACATTTTGTGATCAGAAAATAACTATCCAGCCACCAGTTGGGCCGCATTGGATGTACCCCAAATTTTTTAGGGTAAGTCAGAAGATGTAGAAGATGTAGATTCCATCCATTGAGGTCCCTTTCTTACCTGTATCTCATGCATTCTAGGATGAAAAAGTGTTAACTAAGCACTTAACAATTTTTTCAATGACCAACAACTATGTATGAGGCTCCTAAGAATTGCAACTTTTTAGATCTTTTTAAAAAGTGGAGAATGTTGAGCGATTTTGCAAAACATTTGAAAGTTTTTGCAGTAAGAAGATGAACATATTGCCCCATTTCCACCATGAAGACACCAGTGTTATTATCATAATGCATTATGCATAATGTGTACTATAAAATGCATTAGTAATGTTAAAAACAACAATGTAAAAAGGAATTAATGTTTGGGACTAGCCCAGAATGGTGGGGCTAAAGTGAGGAGATAGTTACGGTTTCCTTTCAAGAGGGCATACAGGGCCTAGCGCGCAGTAGTGATAGACCTAAGGTCTGACTAGTGACAGGAGATGGAGGTAGAAAATAGTGTGATCCTGAATACAGAAAAAGAGAGAAAGTTGTCCGAAGGATGGCATAATCGATTCGAGAGGAGATGGGTCCTGGGACAGTAGGCTTAGCAGTATGGCCTCCAAGCTTGTAACTCAGACTAGTAACATGCCAGGACAGAACAGAGAATGTGATACAAAGAGAGTGGCCAGGGTGGGCGCTTCAAAGCATCAGAAATAGAGGAGTTTAGGTTTGGCCATACTGGTTCAGTATTTCCTTTCAGAGGAACACAACGTGAAACTACGTGTTGAGAATAGGACTCACTACTTGAACTGCAGCACTCACCTGGATTGGGTTGACGGGACCGAGATTGTGCTGAAGAAGCAGAGGTTGTGTTTGGAGAAGTAATAGACTGTGTAAGACAATGCTCCGTGATGTAAAGGAAACGTTCATGAAGCTATGACCCCATTATCTACTTTACATACGTACTACCCAATTATCATTAAAGGGGTTTTCCATTACTTTTACATTGATGACCTGATCCTTATGCGGGCTTTGCATGCTGCGACATCGGTAACAATGTGTTACCGACGCTGCAGCGATAGTCCCCGCACCCGTCGCAGGTACGATATCTTGTGATTGCTGCCGTAGCGAACATTATCGCTATGGCAGGTTCACATGCACTCACCTGCCTTGCGACGTCGCTCTGGCAGGCAAACCACCTCCTTACTAAGGGGGCAGATCGTGCGGCATCATAGCGACGTCACACGGCAGGCAGCCAATAGAAGCGAAGGGGCAGAGATGAGCGGAACGTAAACATCCCGCCCACCTCCTTCCTTCCGCATAGCCGGCCGGAACGTAGGTAGGAGATGTTCCTCGCCCCAGCGGCTTCACACACAGCGATGTGTGCTGCCTGCTGGAACGAGGAACAACATTGTACCGTCGCAGCAGCGGTACTATGGAAATGTCGGACCCTACACCGATCAAACGATAACGACGCTTTTGCGCTCGTTAATCGTATGTAAAAGGCTTTACACACTACGATGTTGACAGCGATGCCGGAAGTGCGTCACTTTCAATTTGACCCCACCGACATCGCACCTGCGATATCGTAGTGTGCAAAGCCCGCCTTAGGATAAGTTATCATCAATGTCTGATCAGCCAGAGTCCGACACCCTGCATCTCCACCGATCTCCTATGTTTGGTCCCGGCTGCGGCAGCAGGCATCCAGAAATGCTCAGTTCCGGCACTGCTTCGTCTTCTTATAGCAGCCAAGGCCGCGTGCTGCACATCTGCCTCCTAATGATTAGAATTAGAGGCGGATCTGCAGTACTTGGCTGCGGCCACTATCAAAAAATGGAGCAGCTCAGAAACTGAGCATTTCTGAGTTCCTGCTGTTGCCGCCAGAAGAAGAGCTGATTGGTGGTGGTGTGGACTGTCGGACCCCGGCCGAAGGGACATTTATGACCTATCCTAAGGATAGGCCATCAATTTAAAGACGTAGATAAACCCTTTAAGTAAAGAGTTTCTTGGAATAGTGGTCGCCTTGGTTGAACTTTCTACCATTTGGTCCTGGCACAGCCAAAGTCAACGGCATCTCGTGGCCTGCAAGGACGTAAGGTCCCAGTAGCACAAGTCCACATGCCCAGCCAGGACCTCCACCTTCTGGGACATAAGAGACGAGTACCTCACCCTTAGCTATCGCCCCTCACCATACAAAGGTTTGTGACAAATTGTGCTACTTTCTGATGATAGAAAATGGTCAAGAAGGTTTTGATGAATTCCTTCCACAATGTCGAGTTTTCTTTATAGTCTGTATGAAGCCATTAGCATCCTCCTCTTAAAATGGTGTTATTCTGCCAATTAATATGTTGAACAATATAGAGGCACAACATGGCAGCTTACGCCGTTCTGATAGCTCCATACTATGGCCCTAATGGGATGCCAAGTGCTTATAAAAAGCCCTCGCAGAAAAATGTCTTGTATTAGGCTATGTTTGTATATCTGAAATATACAAAGACACGTAACTGTAGAGGTTCCATCAATGATCAGAATAGTATACAATGGAAAAATGCAGAAAAGCTATAATAAGAACCTTTTTTGGGGTTTTCCACATATCGGTCTTCAAAAATGATAGGCAACGAGTTCCAGTCTCCGTCAATGTCCAGACATTCAACAGGTAGAGGAGGCATGCTGGTGAAGTACTCCGAGCTCCTGACATCCACTGACAAGTTACCGTGACTTTGAATCCTACAAACAGCAAATTAATAATAAAACTACATGGATTTTCCATTGCATATATATATATATATATATATATATATATATATATAAATAAAAAAAAATATATATATATATATATATATATGTATATATATATATATATATATATATATATATATATATATATATATATATATATATAAATTAAAACCTGGTGCTCTTAAAATTAAAAATAAATATATATATTTATATATAGACACAGTATATAAAACTAACATCCTGCATAATCCATACCTTGCACTCCATCTCCAAGATCTCTCTCATGCTGTGCCAGTGTTCTGGAATGTGCTATCCCAAATAATCTGACTAATATTTAAGGACACATCTCTTTAGAGAGGCCTATCATCTCAACTCACTAACCTAACTCTCCACTATTTCCTCCTTCTAAATGTGAATCCTAATCTGCTTCCTCCTATTTATCTGTCTCCACATCCTCTATGCACACTATAACTGCACATAGGCAATTTCTGGTTGATGACCGGAACGTGCAGCTATATATGAAAACCCTTCTTTTTTATAATGATGGCCGGACCGTACATAACAAGCATGTTCTTCCTATTGTGCCCCCCCTATTTCCTTATAGACTGTAAGCTTGCAAGCAGCGGCCGCATGCCTCCTGCAAATGAGTAAATATGTCTTTTTTGTTTTTATTGCGTGTACATGTCCCTGCTTAATTGTAAAGTGCTACAGAATATATTGGCACTATATGAATAAAATTATTATCTACTTTATAAGGTGATGGACCCACAAACCCATTAATACTGTCATGAGGGTGCCTCGACAGAAAGTGATACCTTCTATTTTTGGAGATCATAGCCCAGGGCTTCATACTCACTTGATCAGGTTAATACTGCTGGTTTTGCAGATTCTCCATTATCCAGCGCTGCTAGGGTTAAGTAGATCCTCTGGTCTCCTGAGCTCTTAATGAAAGCTATAACCAGCTGTTCTCTATTGCTAATCAGCTCTGCTATAAAGACTTCTCTCCTAATCCAGGTAATCGCTGGTGATAGTTTCTGCTTTACTTGCCTCTAGAGGGAACCTGTGAGCTGAGGACCAGGAAGACATTCAGAGAACATTTTCTGTGTGAAAGTTATGTTGCTTTCCTTTTCTTAGTCCTTTGGTTTTCCCCCTCTGGTCCGTTCCTCATTATTATTACCTTTTGTTGTTTGGAGTGCTTTGTATGATTGCTGTTTAATTTTACCCTGTCTGTCTAAAGCCTGCTTTACACCATATGATCCAGCATACGATATCGTATGCGATCATACCCACCCCCATCGTATGTGCGGCACGTTCAATTTGTTGAATGTGTCGCACAAACGAGTAACCCCCCGTCACACGTACTTACCCGTCCATACGACCTCGATGTGGGCGGCGAACATCCACTTCCTGGAGTGGGAGGGACGTTCGGCGTCACATCGACGTCACGCGGTAGCCAGCCAATAGAAGCGGAGGGGCGGAGATGAGCGGGACGTAAACATCCCGCCCACCTCCTTCCTTCCGCATAGCCGGTGGGAGCCGCGGGATGCAGGTAAGATCTGTTCATCGTTCCCGGGGTGTCACACACTGCGATGTGTGCTACCCCGGGTACGATGAACAACCTGATGTTCAATTTTTAGGAATTGAATGACGTGCGTGCAATCAACGTTTTACTGTTCAATCGCAATCGCACGTAGCTGTCACACGCTGCAATGTAACTAACGATGGCGGATGTGCTCAACTTACGACGTGACCCCGCCGACACATCGTAAGATATATTGTAGCGTGTAAAGCGCCCTTTATCCTCTCTGTGTCTTCAACCTAGAGCAGGACTAGTGTTCCCACTACCCTGCACACAATACAGGGCTGAGCCCAGGGAAAGACAGGGATAGGCACATGATCGGCGACGGGGGTAACAACCCAAATACGCACATTAGGTAGTGCAGGGATCAGTCTCAGATGAGTTTAGGTGACCATGCTCCTCTTTTCCTAGCGCCAGGACCCACTTTTAAAATGTGTAGCCTTTGTGTTGCGGCGCTCCGCGAGGGTTCCGGTGTAACTGACGGAACCCGGTAGTCACTCTGTGACAAATACACATTAAATATATTAACCCACTTACAGGTCTTCTTGAAGCGTGAGAGCTGCGGGTTTTTCATGTTCAGTGTAGAAAAATGCTTCAGAGAATCTTCTGACCTGTGAGAATCATAAAATAACATTTAGAGCATTTACACATGAAATAAAGTGTGCAGTGACGAAGGTGACGGGAGCTTATCCCTGATAACTCTATATGAACAGATGAGGGCACCAAAACGTGACCATTACCCCAGGAATTATACAATTATAGGTTTTTGGATTTTAAACAAAGGATTTTAGAGATAATATATCAAGTGCTCTGTGTATGGGAATCCAGGGAGATAGCTGTCTGCAAAATGAGCAGTCGTCTCACAACTATCGCTTGTCTATTGCCAGTTAACATTAATCATAGTATTTAAAGAGGAGTTCAAAAGTGGACATTTCTAGATCTTATTTTATTCACCGTGGTCCCCTGGGCATTTCACTTTTTATTTTTTTCAAATCCACTATACGGTTCCAGAGATATGTACCTTTTTATTTGGTGCCAATTTTTATGGTTTGTTACAAGGGGGTGTGGCTAACAGGGTAATTATGCAAAGCAGCCTAAAGACACGCCCCAGAGGATCCTATGAACTACTATTCCATAAATATAGACCATAAATATTAATACTAAATATAAATCCCCATGGGAATAAAATAAGAGTAAACCCTGCCCACTTCTGACCTTGTGATGGATCCACTTTAAGAACTATAGGTATAAGAAAAGCTGTAAATGTAAATCATGATGTGAGGAGGATACATACAGAATAATATTCTTCAATACTGTTTTATTGAATTAGTTTTTTCTGGTAGCTACGTATAAAATGGTAGAATATGAGAATATGATACCAAGGGATATATACAGGTATGGGGGATATATACCGTGGTTTTCTATTATTATATTTAGTATTTACATGTTTAATAGCAACTCCAAAAAACATAATGATAGGGGTTTTAGATTGTGAGCCCCAATGGGGACAGTGTTGCCAATGCATGTAAAGCGCTGTGGAATTAATAGCGCTATATAAATGAATAAATATTATTATTAATTAAAATGGTTTCCCAGTGCCATTGACTTCTACATTAGACAGTGAGTGCCACTGACAAAATTGTAACATCAGCTACCTTCCATGATGCACACACATAGAGTAGATGTATTAGGCCTGAAGAAACTGGTGTATTTACTGTGAAAGCCTATGTCAGAATTTCTACATAGTCCTGATATTAAAATGAAAATGAGCATTTTGTGAGTCCAGAGAGAGTGTTCAGAGTCTACTTGTATTCAGTATTCGCTCACCAAGCCTGACTAACTGCAGCAGCTTGTACTGAGCAATGTGAGATTTCAACAGCAGCAGTGAGGAGGAACACCAAGGAGTTGCAATGAAAGTAGATAGGTGAAGATTCAGTGCAGCAGGGAAGAGGGACAATGAGGAGCTGTCATTCAGACTAGGTTGGCTGGGATTCAACAGCAGCAGGGAGGAGGGACACTGAGGAGCTTTTCAGGATAGAGAGATAGGGTTAGCAGCAGGGACACTTAGGAGCTGTTAATCAGGCTAGGTGGAAGGAGATTCAACAGCTAAAGGGAAGAGGGACACAGAGAAGATGTCATTCAAGATCGGTGGAAAGGGATTGAGCAGCAACAGCAGGGAGGAGGGACATTGAGGAGCTGTCATTCAGGCTCGGTTGGCAGGGATTTTCCAGCAGCAGGAAGGAGGGACACTGAGGAGCTCTTAATCAGGCTAGGTTCATGGACATTCAACACATGCAGGAAAAAGGACTCTAAAACCTGTCTTTCAGGATAGATGGTAAGGGATCAGTAGCAGCATGGACACTGAGGAGCTATAAATTAGGCTAGGTTCATGGACATTCAACACATGCAGGAAAAAGGACACTAAAACCTGTCTTTCAGGTTAGGTGGTAAGGGATCAGTAGCAGAATGGTCATTAAGGAGCTATAATCAGGCTATGTGGATAGAAATTCAACAGCTGCAGGGAAGAGGCACACTGAGGAGATGTCATTCAGGATAGGTGGATAGAGATTCAGCAGCAGCAGCAGAGAGGAGGGACATTGATGAGCTGTCATTCAGGCAACGTTGGCAGCGATTTTCCAGTGAAGGACCACAAAGGAGCTGTCACTGAAACTAGATGGGTGGAGATTCAGTGCAGCAGGGAAGAAGGGCAATAAGGAAACGTCATTCAGACTAGGTTGGCTGGGATTCCACAGCAGCAGGGAGGAGAGACACTGAGGAGCTCTTTAGGATAGATAGGTAGGGATCAGCAGCAGCAGGGAGGAGAGACACTGAGGAGCTCTTTAGGATAGATAGGTAGGGATCAGC
The DNA here is from genome assembly GCF_048569485.1 of Anomaloglossus baeobatrachus. Lineage (NCBI taxonomy): Eukaryota > Metazoa > Chordata > Amphibia > Anura > Aromobatidae > Anomaloglossus > Anomaloglossus baeobatrachus. The sequence goes on along the minus strand of NC_134358.1, from coordinate 27,208,311 downwards.
AGCAGCAGGGAGGAGAGACACTGAGGAGCTCTTTAAGATAGATAGGTAGGGATCAGCAGCAGCAGGGAGAAGAGACACTGAGGAGCTCTTTAGGATAGATAGGTAGGGATCAGCAGCAGCAGGGACACTTAGCAGCTGTTAATCAAGATAGGTGGATAGGGATTCAGCAGCAGCAGGGAGGAGGGACATTGAGGAGCTGTCAAACAAGCTAGGTGGGCAGGGATTCACCAACAGCAGAATATTCTGAATATATTATTATATAGACCTCTTTGGCCTGATAAAACTGACACATCTACAGTGAAACCCCATGTCAGAATTTCTACTTACTCCTGATATTAAAATGAGCATTTTTTTAATCCAGCTATAGAGGGAGAGTTCATGAGTCTAGATGTATTCAGCATTCCCATATGCAGCTTGACTAACAGTTGCAGCTTGTATTGAGCAATTTGAGATTCCACCAGCAGCAGCAGTGAGGATGGACACCGAGGAGGTATTAATGAGACTAGTTGAGTAGAGATTCAATAACAGCACGGAAGAGGAACACCAAGGAGCTATCATTCAAGCTAGGTTGGCAGGACTTCCCAGCAGCAGGGAGGAGGGACATTGAGGAGCTGGTAATCAGGCTAAGTGTATGGAGATTTATTAGCTGCAGGGAAGAGGGACACTGAGGAGTTGTCCTTAAGGATAGGTGGGTAGAGATTCAGCAACCAGGAGGACTCTTAGAGCTGAAGAGATGAAAAACTCCCGGGGTAGTTGTCTGTTTTTTTCCCTCTCTTACATCTGACTATCTCTGTTCTGCTACATCAGACCGTGTCATTCAGATGTAGCAGAGCACAGACAGTCAGAGACACTAAATCTGTCTACATCCAACATCAATCAGTTGTATCAGAACTAAGATGGTCAGACAAGCTACCTTAGATGCAGCATCTCTCATCGTCTACATCTGACTGTCTCTACTTTACTACATCTGACCTCTCAGCTCTGCTACATCAGAGACCCTACAGTTTCATAGTTGAAGAAGAAGGGTCTCCCAGCAGCACAGAGTAATTCAGCAGAGGAACGTCACAGTCTTATAGGAGGTCAGAGGCACAGAATAATATATGAAAGGCAGTAAGCTGATGCTGTGGTAGGTCACAGATGGACAGTTCCATTTTGAATGATGCAGGGCCCTCTCGCAGCACAGAATATTTCAGGATAGGAACATTGTGATATTGTGTTAGGTCACAAGCTGGAAAGTGCAGGTCCAACCTGCAGCACAGAGTGTTTCAGGGGTATGATAATCTTGTGGGGGGGGGTCACAGACAGAGTTAAACAATGGAAGGAAAATTGTCTTCTAGCAGGACAGAGTATTTCAGGAAATGAATGTCAAGATATTGTAGTTGGTCAGAAGCTGGAAAGTGCAGGTTCCCCCCAAAGCACTGAGTATTTCAGCGGTATGATAATCATGTCACTGGTCACAGTCTCTCACTTTCTCCCTCTCACTTTCACACTTTCTCTCTCCAGACCTGCCGCGAGCCCCACAGCCCTCCTATTAGGGTCTTGACCTCCAGTGTGCTCGTTACTCTAGATGAGCACCCAAGCATTTATAAATTGCTTGACTCAAGCATTTGAGTGCTTGCCCACCACTAGTTAGATGTCATTAGTTTGAGTCTGTTGTAATCTAGCGTCATTTTAGTGTAAGAACGCAAGAAAAGAGAATTATTTAAAGGAATATTTGGCCACAACTTTTCAGAGAAATTACAATGTCCTTACTGACCCGTAGGGTGTGATGTTCTTGGGTGAGGTAGGTGGTCACATCTGGATGAAGTGTCACAATTTCCAAAAATTTGCTCCATGTTACCAATAGCTGGGAACAAACCCAAGCTAAATCCTTACTGATCTGCTCCGTTATAAGATCGGGATTGTCCAGCATCTACAGGAGGCAATATAAGGGGTTACTGACTGTGCATAAACAAAGCAAATTATGACATATTTCATTATATTGACAATTATACAAATTACGCAACGCGGTGTAAGACAGGCATAGGTCACGGTTACAAATTTTTCCTATTAGCTTACACTATTAAGGGTCATTTGGGATCAATGGGAATCCTAGCGGTTGGACCTCCAACGATCACAAAGATGTCCCCCCTCCTATTGGGGATATTCAATGCCCAACGTCATCAGCAGTGGCGCGTGTACCCATATCAATTGTCACTGCTGATGACTCCGGGTTTAGAAGACAGAAGTCCCGGCACTTCCGGACATGCACTAGACCTCCCTGAAGCCAGGACGCATGCACACGCCTTCATAGTGTGCATGACCAGAAATATCGGGACTTCTGATCATGCGCACTGACCCTATGGCAAGCATTGTGAAGCACTGACAGCAGACACAGGTATGTGCGTCACCACTGATGGCGCTGGGCAATGGTCATTGAATAACATGTTAGCACGCCCCTGTAGGTGTGCTTACATGCTAAGGGGCTGGAATGAGAGCAGGAAATAACACCCTTGTGACTAGTCCCCTCGCTCATTAGCATGTCATAAAGGATCTTTAGAAATACCTTTTCTAAAGATCTCTTTATCTATGCTAAGAGTATACAAGGACGGTTAGGCAAGGATTAGCAATATACACCCAGAAGTGCTGGTGGTTCTGGGTGCATATTGGACCTGACAGGTTCCCTTTAATGATTTCCAATGGGAAAACCCACCTATAGTGCACACTGTGCTGTATTTATTATGTGGATAAAGAAGAAACATGTCAATTCTTAAGATATTTTCCTTGAAAAAATGCTCCAAATGTGTTTAGTGAATTAAAGCAGAAAAAAAATCTCCCCATACACAAAAAAATCGTCAAAAACTTCTCATTTTTGACAGTTTTTTTCTTGGGGTGAAAACATCTCAACTAGTGACATTTTTTTTATTTGTGAAAAATTCTTCAAATTTTCCCCTTTTTTTCCAATTGCTTTTTGCGGTTTAGTTTTCAGATTTTTACGTCACCGCGTCTTTTCCACTTCTTTTAAACACAGTAATGAAATACGACTTATTAAAAAAGTTCCAAAGTTTGTTGCAACTCTACACACACATTTTCTGGGGTGATTGTCTGTAAGGCAGTTATTTTGGCACTTTTTTATGACATTTTGCTAAACGTAAGACTTTTAACGTTAAAAAGCGGCAAAATCGGTTGCAAGCAGAAAAAAAGATAAGTTAGGGCTTTGATCAAAATTCATGAATCGCATTTTGATGAATTTGGTGCAGGAAAATATCATTAGGAAGCACAAATCAAAAAAGAGAGGGTCTTTAATTTTGAAGAATTTTTATGATGTAGATTTTTCAGCCTAAAAATTGCTTGGAAAAACAATGCATGTCAACTTAGCCTTCAATATAACATACAATTACGAGAGTAGCATCTAAGTGGTTAGAAGATAAGGGGAGCAAAGAGCCATCCCAGGAAGTCCCCCATATCCACTATGAAGATGTCCCCATAAAGCTGGTGGCATCTAGATAGGTGTAACGGGGGTGTACAGATGGAACAGGGGTTCCTAGATTGACCCTAAGACAGGGGCCACTGTATGGTCCCTTATTGTCACGTAGTACACGGAAGACTCCTGGACCTACCTAGGAGGGTAGTTAGCAGGTAGACCACAACAGGGCAGTAGAGTAGAGAAACCATCTAGAGCAAAAGATTCCCTAACAGAGGCAATAGTAGTCAAGCCCACCAGAGGGCAGTAGAATAGTCAGGATGCCGGATCACAACAAGAGGTCTCGTAAGTACACAGGGAAAAAGAGAGACGTAGTCAGGTGGAAGCAAGGAGTTGGTAGCCAGGAAGTCAAGAGCACAGAAGCGGACAAGGAAGGGGACAGGAACGGAAACAAAGGTATGCTGATGGGGATTGGACAGGGAAATAGACGACTAGGGAACTGAAGAGTGACAGTGGGAGAGACACTGACAGGAAGGGAACAGAGGTCAACAGTAGGTCAGGTGAACACGGAGGTCAGGAGGGAGCAGGGCAGACAACAGTCACTCATGAGCAGAACACAACAGAGCTGGAAATATCACTGGCGTAGTTCCGGAGGTACAGTGCCAAAATATAATGGCCTGACCTCAAAAATCAGGCAGGAAGAATTAACCCTTAATGTGACCTGTATCAGAGGGCTGATATAAGCAAAGGCTCGGTCGCAGCTGACCAGGAATAAATAATGGCACTTATCTTGAAGGTAGACTTGATGGTACTCAGGTTTGAGCCTCCAGCATGGCCAGGTCTCCTATCCAAGGTCTGATACTACTTCTCCCATCCAGGGAGTGGGCCGGAAACCCAGTAACCAAAAACCCACAAATAATCACAGACAAGGGTAAACGAAAACTTGTGAACACTGCACTCAAACACTAAGGAGGGACAGTATGTGAACTGGGGAGCAACGCAAAAGGGTAGGAAATAAATACAAAACTGGAGGACTCACACACCACACAGAACCACAACTTGTAGATCACCATAAAACTGAAGCAAAAGCTGGCCACATTAGAGGCTCGAACCTGGCTACCATCAAGCCTACCTTCGAGATAAGGGACAGCGCAGGGGCCCCAGTCTTAGAGTCCGCCTAGGAGCCCTTGTTCCACCCATGCACCCCCGTGACAATAGCTTTCCAAGGAAAACAAAATGTCAAAACACACCTCTTTTCCTTACCTATGAATTAAACCTAAAAAAAAAACAACAAAAATCATAAAAAACAAAACTATTAAAAAAATATTTCTGGCACACAGCGAACACAATAAAAAACAATTTATAGAAATAATGCAAGAAAAGCATTGCCTCAACTGGCTCCATTGCAAAAATTAAAAAAGTTACATATTTTTCTTTTTTTGTAAAGTCTCTTTTTATTCTTTAAAAAGGAGTAAAGCATAAAAAAAAAATCCCAGAAAAATTTATATTGATGGCAATGAACCACAGAGCAAACTCACCAGGTTACTTATTTTCTAAATCGTGAATGATGTAAAAACAAAATCTCACCAACAACAAGTGGTGCAGTTTATTTATTTTTTCCCCCATTTTGCTTAAGAAAGGATTTTTTTTTCTTATTTTTCAGAAAATGGTAAATTATAGGGCGTCATTGAAGACAATAACATGTGCCGGAAAACATAAGCTCTCGTACCGCTATTGATGGAAAAAAAAAGTTTACGGCTGTTGGAAGACAGTGAGGAAAAATACAAAAGTTAATAAACTGTTGGACTTGAAGTGGTTAAAATATTTCATCTGGACTGATGCATCATGGAGTTTTTACTTCTCTATAGTAAAAAATTGGAAACCAATCAACAGTGATGTTACCGATGAACATCCGGGGCTATGTTTGAAGGGGCCACCAGGTGGCGATGCACGACCATCAGTAAAAACGTAACGCTCAGCATTTTTGTAGGTTACATGAGACATCGGGTGAGACATAGCTACTAGGGATGATCAAATACCTCAATTTTTCTGAATAGGTCGCCGCTATGCGAATATTCGATGCGCAATGTAAGTCTATGGGAAGCCCGAATAGTTCCAAATAGTTGTTATTCGGGATTCTCATAGACTTACATTGCGCATCGAACATTAATAGTCGAATAGCGGCGACCTATTCGGAAAATATTCGCAAAGTCGAATATTTGAGGTATTCGATCATCCCTAGTAGCTACCTCCGGTAATGGTCCATTGAGGATGATGTTCATTGTGTTATTAATTACAGGTTAATTAACACATAATTAAATTATAACGTTCCCATAAGTAATTCTCAGATTCTGAAAAGTGCGAAACTTCAAACGATATCGCTGTTTATGATATCACTGATTATTAAAGGTGTTGTCCAATGGTTTTACATTGATGGTCTATCCTTAGAGGCACTTTGCACACTACGACATCGCAGCTGCGATGTCGGTGGGGTCAAATCGAAAGTGACGCACATCCGGCGTCGCAGGCGATATCGTAGTGTGTAAAGCATTTTTGATACGATTAACGAGCGCAAAAGCGTCGTAATCGTATCATCGGTGTAGCGTCGATCATTTCCATAAATTGGGAAAGACCGATGTTACGATGTTGTTCCTCGTTCCTGCGGCAGCACACATCGCTGTGTATGAAGCCGCAGGAGTGAGGAACATCTCCTACCTGCCTCCACCGGCTATGCGGAAGGAAGGAGGTGGGCGGGATGTTTACGTCCCGCTCATCTCCGCTCCTCCGCTTCTATTGGCCGCCTGCCGTGTGACGTCGCTATGACGCCGCTCGAGCCGCCCTCTTAGGAAGGAGGCGATTCCCCGGCCAGAGCAACGTCGCAGGGCAGGTGAGTGCATGTGAAGCTGCCGTAGCGATAATGTTCGCTACGGCAGCTATCACCATGATATCGCAGCTGCGACGGGGTGTGGGGACTATCGCGCTCGGCATTGCAGCATCGGCTTGCGATGTCGTAGTGTGCAAAGTGCCCCTTAGTATTGGTTACCAATGTCTGATCATCCGGGGTCCGACATCCCGCACCCCCCACCGATCAACTGTTTCCGATGCCAGCGGAGGCAGCAGGGGGCCGGAAATGTTCAGTTCCGGATCTGCTCCATCAACTGATACTGCCCATCCGCGTCCTATTGATATGAATGGGAGGTGGAAGTGCAGTACCAGGCCGCGGCCACTATCAGAAGACGGAGCATTTCCAGAACTGAGCATTTCCTGCTGCCTGCTGCTGCCGTCGGCACCGAGAACATCTGATTGGCCGCTGCTGCCGGATGTCAGACTCAGCCAATCAGACATTGATGACCTTTCCTAAGGATAATCCATCAATACAAAAGTAGTGGACAACCCCTATAATAATATTATAAACCCTCAAGAGATTACTTTAAACCTGATATCTCAGCTTAGACAAACGGTAGACAAACAAAAAGAAGAAACCTGATTGGCTGCAGTCTGTGAATTGATTACCTAAAGTGATAATCTACTTCATTGATTAATATTTTGGTAAAGCCTCATCGATACACCACATTAGTAAATTTAGGACCCATATTAAATATTCAGAACAGACAATTTTCATTTTTGTGCTTTCTTTTTACCCGCTACTATTTCAAACAGTTATAACTTGTTTTTTGCGTCAGCAAAGAGTTATGAGGGTTTGGGTTTTTTTTGCAGGATGGTTGGTTGTTTTGAATGACACCTTAATTTTAACATAAAAAATAAAGAAAAATGACAAAAAAAAAAATCACAAAAAAAGGCATGAAAGGGAAAAAAAAAGCAATTCTTCCATTGCTTTTTGACTTTTAATTTTACGGAATAAAAATGACCTACAAACTGTACGATTACAGAAATAAAAAAATATTTATTTATTTATTATTTTTTTATTATTTATTTTTTACAAAATTCAGAATTTTTTTAAGCCAATATATATATATTTTCAAGACACAAAACTTTGTGGGGGCTTGTGTGTCAAGCTGGTGTTTTTATTGATACAATGATTTGGTCACTTCTTATTGCATTTTTTTATTTTTCCGGAATAAAAATGACTACAAACTGTACGATTACAGAGATACCAAAAATTTAAAGTTTTTTTTTTTAACATTTTTTAGCTTAAAAAAATTCGAAATTTTGTCAAATAAAAAAAAAAAATATATATATATAATAATAATAATAAATAATATTTGCACATAACTTTGTGGGGGCTTATTTTTTGTGTGTCAAGCTGGTGTTTTTATTGCAACAATAGGGTATATTCTGTGATTTGGTCGCTTCTTATTGCATTTTTTTCTGTTGTTGACTGAAAAACTACAATTCTAATCTTTTGGTTTGTTTCCGCTTTACAGCATTTACTGATTGGCTCAGTTTTATATTTTGATAGATCAAACTTTTCTGAATGCAGTGATAACAAATATATGTATTTTTTTTCTCTTTTTTATTTTTCTATTATATTTTTTTATTATTTTTTTCTTTCTTTTTTTAATTTGTCTATTGTTAACTGGAGAATAGGGAGGATTCAAATTTTTATATATTTTTTTAGCATTCTACAAACTATTTTTTTCTACTTTTTACTTTGCTAGTCTCCCCTAGTCCCGTTTTATTACAAACTGCAACCCCACAGTTTTGCTGTATGCAGTAAAAATGATAGCCTCCTATGATGCCCAGCCACAGGCCAGTCATCACTGGAGATATCATGAGAGATGAGGGGTGTTCAGCCATCCAACGGATGTCATTGCAACTCATTGTATCCCAGAAGGACCGATCGATGGCCAAACTAACGTCTGAGATAGATTGCAGTGATTGACAGCGGCAGGTAAAAGATGAACAGCAGTGATAGGTGGGGGTGCTGATCTCGCCAGTTAGAGGCATATGCCAGCTAGATGATATTTTGTAAAAAAAAAATAATATATATATTTATATATATATATATATATGTATATATATATATATATATAGATATAGATATAGATAGATATATATATATATATATATATATATATATAAATGTAAAATATATATAAAATATATAAATATATAAATAAATATAACTATAATATATTATTATATACAGTATAATATAAATAAAATAAACATAATAAATATAAATAAATATATAAATACATATTAATAAATATAAATAAATATCTATAATATTATAGATAGATATGAATATATATATATATATATATATATATATATATATATATATATATAAAATTAATAATATATAACAATATAACTTTTTGTATATATATATATATATAATTTTATTTTTTTATTTTTTTTATTTATATATATATATATATATATAAACAAAATAAAAAATAAAATAAATATATATATCTATATAGTTTTATTCATTTCATTTTTTTAATTTGACAAAATTTAGAATTTCTTTAATCTAATAAAATATATATATACAAAAAAACCTTTACATGTGTGGCATCTGCCCTTTGTCTTTATAGGGGTTATCCCATAAACAACCTACGGTACATCAACTGTCCACAGTATACAGTAGGTGATCAGTTCGTTCGACCATTGTTTACAAGCACAGAGGTCTCAAAGACTCGTTTGTGAATGAAGCTGCAGTGAGCATGTGCAGCCTCTGGCTTACCAACTGTCTGTATGAGTAATGGCTGCACATGCTCACAACCGCTCCAATTACACAGTTAGGGCTCGTGCGCACGTAACTGCTGAATATTCTGCAGCGATTTGACAGCACATGTGCGTTTCAAATCAATGCAGAAACACTGCATAAAGGATGTAGAAAAAAGCCGATTTCCTGCGCTCTGGCTGCTGCCCCCACCATAGACAGAGCGGGAGCTGCATCCATAGCGCACGGAATAATTGACATGCTGCTTTTATGAATGCACGTATTTGGGTAAAAAATGTAGCACCCAAATCGCTGCGTTCATAAAAGCATCGTGCGCACGTGTCATGCACAATCTACATAGACTGTGCAGGGGACGCAGGACGCATGCATTTACACTGCAGTGCAATACGCAGTGTAACTGCATGCAATTACGCAACGTGCGCATGAGCCCTTAACCTTCAGAGGTCTCAATAGCAGGACCCCCACCGATTCCTGCCAACCAAGTGATCACAAGTGATCCAAGTGCAAATCCTTTAAAATATTAAAAATAGTTACATTTGCTTAAAAACCAACAAACAGTGAACACTGTAAAAAAAAACTAAACATACAAAATACTAGAGCTGTTGTTTTCCGGTCATGTGAGCTCCCCACCCAAAATATCTTATAAAAGGTATTGCTCCCAGACATCTCTATTAAAAATAGTTAAAAAAAAAATTACTGTGAAAAAAATATTATTGTTTAAAAATACAAAAAATACAAAAAAGGAAAAAAAAATATTTATGCATCTATAAGGAAAATGTGTTCACTGTCTATAAGGCCCTCTTCACACATGTTTTGCACGGCCATGTTGAAGGTGCGTGTGGCCCATCGGTGTGCCGCGATTTTGGCACGCATGTGTTGTCTGTGTGCTCTATCACAGATAGCACACGGACAGCAGGAACTTCTATACTCACCTGTCCCTGGCACTCAGACTCAGATGCTGCTACTTCCGGCTCCTCGGTGCAGTGAATATTCATGAGCATAATGAGTGGGACCCAGAAGCAAGTGACAGCAGCACCAAAAACAGCAGCGCTGAAGACAGGTGAGTATAAAAAATCATGTTATTTCAAAGGCATGTGTTTTCTCCGGTACATGTCACATGGATCACATAACTGTGTGGTTCGTGTGACATCAGTGCTGCCGGAAAAAAAATGGACTTGTCTCCATGCGGTGCACATCGGACATGCATGTGCTCCATATGGACACACAGTCCTTGTGAAACCACTAATGAGTGCACAGACCCATTGATTATAATGGGTCTGCGTATGTCCGTGTCTCCGGTACGTATGAAAACGGACGTCAAACATATCGGAATCACTGACGGGTGAAGGAACCTACAATTCGTGGTTGCACATGCTCACTATTGCTTCATTTACACAAGTAACTTTGAGAATCCCAGTTTTTTGGATCTCTGGGAATTTCAGCAGCCTGACCCCCAATTGGGCCAAATCTCATAGGGGCGTTCAAAATATTAAAAATAGTTACATTTGGGTTTTTTTTGTTTTTTTTTTATAAAATATATCACCACTTATCCTTTATCTTGCTTACAAGGCAACTCCTATAAAAAGGATTGAAAAAAACCCCCTGCTTTTTTGGGCCATTTCCACTGTTGCAGCTCAGCCTCATGCAGGTAAATAATGCTAAGCTGCAATACCAAAAATGACCAGAGGCCAAAAGTGGCGCTGTTACCCTTTTTCATTTTTTTTTGCAAATAACTCTCAGTTTTTACAATTGGGTCTTCAAAATGTCTGGAACCAGGTCAATGGACTCCGTAAGCCGCCAATCTACTGAAGTCCCCATTGGCTAAACTAATGAATGAGAAAGCAGTCGAAAATATTCTGCTCTGTGATCTGTGCAAAGATTGGACAGGAAGGGGAAAGAGGTGTGCTGTGACTATTATGACCAGATCCTGCATCTATATAGAGGTGATACCCGGGATTGTAATGTTTTCCGTCAAAGTTAAAAATATAATTTGGATCCCGCATGGTCATCTAAAAAAGGCTTTCTACTTCGAACAATCCAAACTTGTCAGCAATAACCATTTTATTCTAAAATACCCTACTTGTCACCCTATCCTACTAATCCGTAGATGTGTTTTTCCTTCCCTTCACTTTCTGTGATGTTTCGTTTGAGAGTAGTCATCATCAGGAGGCTGAGCTGCCCTCACTTTGCACAGGGTCTATAAACCGTCCAGAAACAGGTTATCATCATGGGGCAACGATGCAGTCATTTCATCACCATCCTCGGAGGTGTCGTGGATCCATGGCACTAATAGAAGGTGTGGAAGAAGTGACCAAGGTGCCAGCACTTTTCTTCTGTACATACAACTGCTTCTAACTGTGAAAGGAGACGTAGAGACTTCATCGGGGACGGTGATAGAAGCAGGGTGAGTTTGTGTGAAAGTCACTCACCCTTCTTCTAACACCGCCTCTTGATGATGATTCGTTCGAAGATTGTAATAGAAGCTGTTAGGCTGTGTTGCTATCACTTACCCTGCTTCTATCACCACCCCCGGATGACATCTTATTTAAGTGCTCAAGGCACTGGAAGTTCAAGTCTGGACCAGGGAAATGCAGTGGATGTTGTGTATATGGACTTTTCAAAAGCTTTTGATACGGTGCCACACAAAAGGTTGGTACATAAAATGAGAATAATGGGGATAGGGGAAAATATGTGTAACTGGGTTAAAAACTGGCTAAGTGATAGGAAACAAAGGGTGGTTATTAATGGTACGTACTCGGACTGGGTCTCAGTTCATAGTGGGGTACCACAGGGGTCAGTATTGGGCCCACTTCTTTTCAACATATTTATAAATGACCTTGTTGGGGGCATGCGGAGTAGAATTTCAATATTTGCAGATGATACTAAACTCTGCAGGGTAATCAATACAGAGGAGGATAATTTTATATTACAGGGAGATTTATGTAAATTGGAGGATTGGGCTGAGAAGTGGCAATTGAAGTTTAATGTAGATAAATGTAAGGTCATGCACTTGGGTAGAGGAAATAACATTTATGATTATGTACTTAATCGTAGAACACTGGGTAAAACAGACACAGAAAAAGACTTGGGTGTATTGGTGGATGGTAAACTTCACTTTAGTGGACAGTGTCAGGCAGCTGCTGCCAGGGCTAATAAAATAATGGGATGTATTAAAAGAGGTATAAGTGTTCATGAAAAAAATATAGTTCTACCTCTGTACAAGTCACTAGTGCGACCACACTTAGAATACTGTGTACAATTCTGGTCACCGATATATAAGAAGGACATAGCTGAACTAGAGAGGGTGCAGAGAAGAGCCACCAAGATTATTAGAGGAATGGGTGGGCTGCAATACCAAGACAGGTTATTAAACTTGGGGTTATTTAGTTTGGAAAAACGAAGGCTTAGGGGGGATCTAATCACAATGTATAAATATATGAGGGGACAGTACAGAGACCTTTCCAAAGATCTTTTTACACCAAGGCCTGCGACTGGAACACGGGGGCATCCACTACGTCTTGAGGAAAGAAGGTTTAATCATAATCACAGACGAGGATTCTTTACTGTACGAGCAGTGAGACTATGGAACTCTCTGCCACATGATGTTGTAATGAGTGATTCACTACTAACATTTAAGCAGAGCCTGGACGCCTTTCTTGAAAAATGTAATATTACCAGTTATGTATATTAGATTTTATGACAGGGTATTGATCCAGGGAACTAGTCTGATTGCCGGATGTGGACGAAGGAAGGAAATTTTTTCCCCATTGGAACTTGTTTGCCACATTGGGGTTTTTTTGCCTTCCTCTGGATCAACATGTTAGGCTACAGGTTGAACTAGATGGACTTAGAGTCTCCCTTCAACCTTAAAAACTATGATACTATGATACTATGATACTGGGGACAGAAACGGTGATTCTGGCAACGGTGACTGAAGATGCAGGTGGCAGTGACAGAATTTGCAGCTAGTTCTCCATCACCACTCCTGAAACACTCCTGATGACATCAGGGGGTAGTGCTGGTGTCACTCACCCTGCTTCTATCACCACCCCCTGATAACATCTTATTGCAGTGTTCAAGGCACCGGGGACAGAAACAGTGAATTTGGCAACGGTGAATTAAGATGCAGGCGGCAGTGACGGAATTTGCAGCTAGTTCTCCATCACCACTCCTGAAACCGGATGACATCAGGGGGTAGTGCTGGTGTCACTCACCCTGTTTCTATCACCACCCCCTGATAACATCTTATTTCAGTGCTCAAGGCAACGGGGACAGAAACGGTGACTGTGGCAGCGGTGACTGAAGATTTGGGCAGCAGTGACAGAATTTGCACTCAGTTATCTATCATCACTACTGAAACCGCATGACATCAGGTGGTAGTGCTGGTGTCACTCACCCTGCTTCTATCACCACCCCTGATAACATCTTATTTCAGTGCTCAAGGCAACGGGGACAGAAACGGTGACTGTGGCAGCGGTGACTGAAGATTCGGGCGGCAGTGACTGAATTTGCACTCAGTTATCTATCATCACTACTGAAACATGATGACATCAGGGGGTAGTGCTGGTGTCACTGACCCTGCCTCTATCTCCTTTCAAGGTACGATGCTGCGGCAGCAGAGAGAGAAGCAACATTACGGTGCTGCAGTCACTTCTCCCACAACTTTTATTTGCGTCATGGATCGAAAGACGTCTTCTGATTATTAAAGACACTATAGCAAGTGACCACAGCACCACGTAATAATGACATCCTGATCAAAACGGAGTGGTAGATGCTGCGTGGAAGTGAGTGCAGCCCCAGCTTCCTGTGATGTCCCATATGAGGCTTTTCTCAAACAAAACATCACAAGAAGAGACAAATTAACACACACACGTTTTATATATATATATATATATATATATATATATATACAGTCAGGGCCAGAAATATTTGGACAGTGACACAAGTTTTGTTATTTTAGCTGTTTACAAAAACATGTTCAGAAATACAATTATATATATAATATGGGCTGAATGTGCACACTCCCAGCTGCAATATGAGAGTTTTCACATCCAAATCGGAGAAAGGGTTTAGGAATCATAGCTCTGTAATGCATAGCCTCCTCTTTTTCAAGGGACCAAAAGTAATTGGACAAGGGACTCTAAGGGCTGCAATTAACTCTGAAGGCGTCTCCCTCGTTAACCTGTAATCAATGAAGTAGTTAAAAGGTCTGGGGTTGATTACAGGTGTGCGGTTTTGCACTTGGAAGCTGTTGCTGTGACCAGACAACATGCGGTCTAAGAAACTCTCAATTGAGGTGAAGCAGAACATCCTGAGGCTGAAAAAAAGGAAAAAATCCATCAGAGAGATAGCAGACATGCTTGGAGTAGCAAAATCAACAGTCGGGTACATTCTGAGAAAAAAAGAATTGACTGGTGAGCTTGGGTACTCAAAAAGGCCTGGGCGTCCACGGATGACAACAGTGGTGGATGATCGCCGCATACTTTCTTTGGTGAAGAAGAACCCGTTCACAACATCAACTGAAGTCCAGAACACTCTCAGTGAAGTAGGTGTATCTGTCTCTAAGTCAACAGTAAAGAGAAGACTCCATGAAAGTAAATACAAAGGGTTCACATCTAGATGCAAACCATTCATCAATTCCAAAAATAGACAGGCCAGAGTTACATTTGCTGAAAAACACCTCATGAAGCCAGCTCAGTTCTGGAAAAGTATTCTATGGACAGATGAGACAAAGATCAACCTGTACCAGAATGGTGGGAAGAAAAAAGTTTGGAGAAGAAAGGGAACGGCACATAATCCAAGGCACACCACATCCTCTGTAAAACATGGTGGAGGCAACGTGATGGCATGAGCATGCATGGCTTTCAATGGCACTGGGTCACTTGTGTTTATTGATGACATAACAGCAGACAAGAGTAGCCGGATGAATTCTGAAGTGTACCGGGATATACTTTCAGCCCAGATTCAGCCAAATGCCGCAAAGTTGATCGGACGGCGCTTCATAGTACAGATGGACAATGACCCCAAGCATACAGCCAAAGCTACCCAGGAGTTCATGAGTGCAAAAAAGTGGAACATTCTGCAATGGCCAAGTCAATCACCAGATCTTAACCCAATTGAGCATGCATTTCACTTGCTCAAATCCAGACTTAAGACGGAAAGACCCACAAACAAGCAAGACCTGAAGGCTGCGGCTGTAAAGGCCTGGCAAAGCATTAAGAAGGAGGAAACCCAGCGTTTGGTGATGTCCATGGCTTCCAGACTTAAGGCAGTGATTGCCTCCAAAGGATTCGCAACAAAATATTGAAACTAAAAATTTTTTTTTGGGTTTGGTTTATTTGTCCAATTACTTTTGACCTCCTAAAATGTGGAGTGTTTGTAAAGAAATGTGACAATTCCTACAATTTCTATCAGATATTATTGTTCAAACCTTCAAATTAAACGTTACAATCTGCACTTGAATTCTGTTGTAGAGGTTTCATTTCAAATCCAATGTGGTGGCATGCAGAGCCCAACTCGCCAAAATTGTGTCACTGTCCAAATATTTCTGGACCTAACTGTATATATATATATGTATAAAAAATTAGGATAGGAAGAAGTGTAAGGCATTTTATAATGTAGCAAAAAAAAGACCGGACATTTCCGATATCGGACCACCTGTTTAACTCCATGGAATATGACTGAGTTTTCTAAACTGTAATTAACACTTCGCGACATTTTTATTCGGTGGGAGAGGGTGCTCCTTACCAATTTTTCTTCTCTAGGGACAACCCTAGTTTTAATTTATTAACCCTTAACATAGGAATAATTGCTAATGAAGCGGACGGTAACAATGATCACCATGATCCCAATTATCTCATAAGACCTTGTTAAATGTAACCTACAGTGTGTACTGATGGAGCTAAAATCAAAAAGGCTTCCGGAAACCCAGCAGGAAAGGGGCAGAGGTCCATCTGTAGTTATCTGCTGATGAGTCTCCTTTCATCTGTAAATGTCTCTTTGAAAGGAAAAGCAAGTGAGCGAGATAATGTGTGAATCCTGAATTAGAGATGAGAGAGTCGGCAGGAAGAGGAGCCCAGCTGTGTGTGGACTATTGAAGTCATCCAGGGGCCGCTGGGTGACCAACTACAAATCTACGGTACGCAAAGACTTGGTAAGATCTGAAGACGGCTGGAGGCTGCTGCTGAGCCGGCAGGAGAAGGTGGAGATCAAAGACCCATGTGATCATAACAACTATTCTACATATAGCTCAACGCGCTATTATTACTCCATAGTTGGGCGTAGGGATGAGAGAACCCAAACTGTAAAGTTCAGGGTTCGTACCGGACACCGGGTGTCCAGGGCTTGGATTCTAACACAAACTTTTTTGGGTGTTTGGGTACTGTTCATTTGTTAATAAAGTTTGTTGAAAGGCAGCAGCACAGCCAATCAACAAGCTTTTCTGCATGCCGAAGATGACTTTACACTGTTGTGAACAATAAAGATAAAAAAAATGACGTAGACTCCCTCCTATTTTTGATAGCCATAGCAGGTAAAGAAGACAGCTGGAGGCTGCAACCCTCAGCTGTCTGCTTTACCTTGGCTGGTTATCAAAAACAGAGCGGATCCCATGCTGTTTTATTTTAATTATTGAAATAAATCATTTTAAAAAAAAATGTAAGGGCTTATCGTGCGATGTTCTGCGTTGCATTCGCTGGGTGTAATGGCGGCATCGGACTCTGTTCATACTGCAGAGTCCAAAAAAATGCCTGGTTATTCTTTAGTTGCACTGCCTGTCATGGGCATTGACTGGTTCTGTCTTCATTGCTCTTCAGTACAGTGGGAGTTAATTTCTGCTGGCCTGTGATCAGCTGCTGGCAACTTGGGCTGCTGACCACCATCTGCAGCCTTTATAAGGTTCTGGATTCTGGGGCTGTTTGCCGGGTATAGGTTTTGCTTCCTGGTTCTTGTGGTTATCCAGTTGTATGGTGATCTACAAGTTGTGGTTCAGTGTGGTGTGTGAGTTCTCCAGATGTGCATTTATTTCCTACCCCTTTTACTCCCCAGTTCACATATTGTCCCTCGTTTGTGTTTGAGAGCAGTGTGCACAAGTTTTCATTTACCCTTGTCTGTAATCAGGGGGGCTTTGGTTACTGGGTTTCCAGCCTGCTCCGTGGGTGGGTTGAAGTAGTATTAGGGCTTGTACAGGAGACAGGGCCACATTGGAGGCTCGAACCTGGCTACCATCAAGCCTACCTTCAAGATACAGTAAGTTGTAGACACTGAACAGACAAACCGCTCACCACTGTAGGAGTCAGACTGAACAATTCCTCCAGATAAGTATCCTCGGTCCCAGCACGGTTCACGGCAGCCAGCTGTATATACACATGAAGCAATCAAGGGATGAATCCATGTCAGACTCCAAGGATTTTAATAAAAAGCATTTCTTTATTTCATCTTGTTAAAAGAATATATCCAAAAAAGGTATAATAACACCCGCTGTTTACACTGACAGATGGCAGATGAAAAAAACTACGCGCTTTGGTCGTATGCCTTAATCAGGTCAACCATAACCTGATGAAGTCGTACCGCCAAAACGCATAGTTTTTTATACCTTTTTTGGATGTATTCTTTTTAACAAGATGAAATAAAGAAATGCTTTTTATTCAAATCCTTGGAGTCTGAGCTGGATCCTTCCCTTGCTTCATACCTTCAAGATAAGGGACAGCAAAAGGGGCCCTAGTCTTAGGGTCAGCCTAGGAGCCCCTGTTCTATCCGTACACCAGCATGACAGGAGTCCACCCTAGTTTTGATAACCAGACAAGGTAAAACAGACAGTTGGGGGCTGGTATTATCAGGCTGGAAGGGCCCATGGTTATTTTGTCCTTCCCAGCCTAAAAGTAGCAGCCTGCAGCCTCCACAGAAATGGAGACTCCATTAGACCCCTAATTTTCTGAACAGTGCTGGGCTGTTACTGCAGCATCACTTGACTGCGGCTACCGACCTGGGCCACGTTACACATGACACACCCCATGTGATCAGATTCAATGAGGGGCTTATTGAAGAAAGACCTTATAGGAAGAAAAAAGAAGATAGAAGAGCGGATTGTAGGGCAGGACAAGTATGGGGAGGTCTAAAGAAAGGTCAGTATAAGGTTTGCCAAACACATTGGATGGTTTTCGATCATTCAGTGTACAGCCATCTCAGCCAACGTTCCCACACACAGGAGCTCACGCTTGGTTGTCAGACACACTCATTAATATTGATGGTTTCTGCAGGCATTAGTCTTTTTAACCACTTCCTAATTGATTTAATTTGCATTGAATTGATTTGGTTGCCCTGATAAGGATGCTACACGAATGTATAGCCTCAAAGTAGCCAATAATCACCTTGTATGACATACAATATACAGTAGACGGGGTACGTCCATCGCTGCTCACTCACCTGAAGGTCATTACAGAGCTGTGATAAAGTCTTATCAGGAACCAGTTCCTCTAAAAAAAAAAATAATAATAATTATATTTAAAATATATAATTACATCCCTTTTTTTGCAAATTTGCAAAAAGCCCCATTCACAGAACAGTCATGCAAACTAGTCTTTTGGCAGGTAAATTACATGCTCGATTCCAGAAACATGAATAATTCACTTTTGTCAATTTTTAGACAAAGGTGACAAACTGCCTAAAACTAATAGTGGTAAAATAAAAATTAAAAAAATTATATTGATGAGATACCTTAACAATATTTCATGTTCTTTAGAATTAATTTGGAAAAATTAGAATTAAGTTTTTTGAATTTTTTAGTGATCAAAGTTGTACAAATTATCCCCATAGATTTCAAAAAGGTGAATGGATTGTGGTAAATTTGGCATGAATAGGTAAATGAGACAACTTTCCCTTCTTTATTGCATATCATGTTTTATTGTAATTTTAGTGCTTTTTGCATTAATTTACCTCAGCACAGGACTTATTCAATGCAGAGTATTCTCGGCTGAAAATCTGCTGCACATTTCACCCTCTCCATTGCAAATAATGTTTGTTTTTTTAATATTCCCTTCTTTAACAACATCATTGTTAGGGGGGTGTACGATGCCTCAAAGAGGTACTATATGGTTGCAAAGAATGTTAATGTATTAAATAATAAGGACCAGTCATTTTCCGCATATACGGTATATTAGGATTGTAAGACGCACTTTTCCTCCCAAAAATTTGGGAAGAAAAGGAGGAGTGCATCTTAAAATCTGAATGTAGCATATCGGCGGCGGTGGAGCAGGGGTCACAGGAAGCAGGGGCAATTCTGCAGCATTGTGCTGCAGCTGCAGGCACTGTGCTGGGGCTGCGCGCGCTGTGTTGGTGGGGCTGAGGTTGCTGTGTTGGTGGGGCTGAGGTGGCTGTGTTGGTGGGGCTGAGGTGGCTGTGTTGCTGGGGCTGTGGTGGCTGTGCTGCGGTGGTTGTGTTGCTGAGACTGCAGCAGCTGTGTTGCTGAGGCTGCGGTGGCTGTGCTGCGGTGGTTGTGTTGCTGGGACTGCAGCAGCTGTGTTGCTGGGTCTACGGTTGCTGTGTTGCTGGGGCTGCAGCGACTGTGTTGCTGGGGCTGCGGTGGCTGTGCTGCGGTGGCTGTGTTGGTGGGGCTGCAGCGGCTTTGTTGCTGGGGCTGCGGTGGCTGTGTTGCTGGGGCTACGGTGGCTGTGCTGCGGTGGCTGTGTTGCTGGGGCTGCAGCAGCTATGTTGCTGGGGCTGCGGTGGCTGTGCTGCGGTGGCTGTATTGCCGGGGCTGCGGTGGCTGTGTTGCTGGGGCTGCGGTGGCTGTGTCGCTGGGGCTGCGGTGGCTGTGCTGCGGTGGTTGTGTTGCTGGGACTGCAGCAGCTGTGTTGCTGTGCTGCTCGGGTTGCAGGCAGTGAGGGCTTCAAATAATGGCACCAGGACTCGGTGCGTGCGCAGATGGAGCTCTCGGCTCAAGATCTCATTTCAATGGGCCTCTGGCCCATTGAACTCCCAGCTGCGTACTTAAGGAAAATGGTGTCCAGAGGTGGCGCATGCGCAGATGAGATCTTGGCTTGTCATTGAGCCGATAGCTCAATCTGCGGATGTGCTGCTGACTCCAGGCACAATTTCTTTGAAGCCCGCACCACTGACCTCATCTGGGATATCCATCGCACCTGTACACTTGGACAGCATCTGGGACACCCGCCACACTGCCTGCAGTATCACACTGCTCCACCACCACCCCTGTCTTCTGTGACCCCGCTCCACCACCGCTGCCTCCCCAGAGAGACCACCGGATTATAAGACGGACCCCATTTTTCTTCACTTTTTTTTTTCTTCAAAATTTTGGGTGCGTCTTATTATACAGTACGTCTTATAAACCAAAAACTACGGTATGTCATTTTTTACTTAGTGTTTTTCTGAATCCGGCATTGTTTTTCTCTTCTTCCTGCACCTCTCTGTTCCTGACATATGGACCCATCTTTCCTGGATGTAAATTTAGGCTTGTTAGCCAATAGGGCGTGAACATCAAGAATATTCCCATGCAAAACGGTTAAGTGTCACAATTGGCTAAAATGCTAGATTTAAAGAATACGGAAAAGGAACCCTATCTCAGGAACAGAGGAAAATGGCAAATCATCTAGTCTAGATCACACTTACCCAATTCTGCAGGAGATAAGTCTGGAACTTGTTTTATTAATGAGGCGTAGTATGCGGAGAGTCCACTGTAAGACGAGAGCAGGAGGCAGCACAGGTCCTTGTGCCACTTGTAGGCGTGCTGCATGCAGGAGTCAGAGGGGAAGTAGCAGGTTCCCTGATGGGAAAGATAAAGTAATAAATGTTACACTGCATCATACATCCCCTGATTACACAGTGTATCCAGTGTAGACAATGCTCTGTGAGCTAAACACTAGAGTTGAGCGCGGTTCGTGGTTCGTGGTTCTCCAGTTCGCGGCTCGAGTGATTTTGGGGCATGTTCTAGATCGAACTAGAACTCGAGCTTTTTGCAAAAGCTCGATAGTTCTAGAAACGTTCGAGAACGGTTCTAGCAGCCAAAAAACAGCTAAATCCTAGCTTGGTTTCTGCTGTAATAGTGTAAGTCACTCTGTGAATCAAACTATTATCACATTTCAGTGTATAGTGTGCGTGAACAGCGCCTTCAGATCACTGCTGTTTCTATAATGGCGATCGCCATTTTTTTTTTTTTTTCTTGTCTTCCTTCCCTAAGCGCGCGCGTCTTGTGGGGCGGGCCAGCATGTCAGCCAATCACAGACACACACACACCTAAGTGGACTTTGAGCCAGAGAAGCAACGGCATGTGTGATAGGATCTGCATGTCACATGTCCCTGCATTATAAAACCGGACATTTTCTTCACGAACGCCATTATCTGCCTTCTGCGTCTTTGGTGTCAGACATCAGTGTCGCAGCTCCGTCTTGAGTCCTATAGCCGATACAGCTGTATGCGCTGCATACACAGCGTTAGACAGCTTAGGGAGAGCAGATTCTAGCAGTCCTTTTAAGGGCTCGTACCGGCAGGGTCAGAGAGCCATAGGTGACAGGTCCTGCAAACAGCAACAGCGTCTGTGTAGCTAAGGTCAGGGATTTCCTACCTGCATTTCACCATTAGGAGGGAATAGAAAGGCAGGCTTCCATTCCTCTACCCAGAGCACCACAATCCTGCCACTGTACCCTCTTGTCCTCTGCACACTCCAACTCATTCTAAGTAAGCCATTATACTAGCAAACACTGAGTGTACCTAGTGGCATCCTAAACGTGGCTATTGGACTTTGCTATAGTCCCACTAGTGCCAAGACATTTGCAGAGCACGTCTGCCTGCATTGCACACTACAACTAATTATAACTAAGCCATTATACTAGCACACACTCAGTGTACCTAGTGGCATCCTATACGTGGCTATTAGACTTTGCTATAGTCCCACTAGTGCCAAGACATTTGCAGCACGTCTGCCTGCGTTGCACACTCCAACTAATTATAACTAAGCCATTATACTAGCAAACACTCAGTGTACCTAGTGGCATCCTATACGTGGCTATTGGACTTTGCTATAGTCCTACTAGTGCCAAGACATTTGCAGAGCGCATCTGCCTGCGTTGCACACTCCAACTAATTATAACTAAGCCATTATACTAGCACACACTCAGTGAACCTAGTGGCATCCTATACGTGGATATTGGACTTTGCTATAGTCCCACTAGTGCCAAGACATTTGCAGCACGTCTGCCTGCGTTGCACACTCCAACTAATTATAACTAAGCCATTATACTAGCACACACTCAGTGTACCTAGTGGCATCCTATACGTGGCTATTGGACTTTGCTATAGTCCCACTAGTGCCAAGACATTTGCAGCACGTCTGCCTGCGTTGCACACTCCAACTAATTATAACTAAGCCATTATACTAGCACACACTCAGTGTACCTAGTGGCATCCTATACGTGGCTATTGGACTTTGCTATAGTCCCACTAGTGCCAAGACATTTGCAGCACGTCTGCCTGCGTTGCACACTCCAACTAATTATAACTAAGCCATTATACTAGCACACACTCAGTGTACCTAGTGGCATCCTATACGTGGCTATTGGACTTTGCTATAGTCCCACTAGTGCCAAGACATTTGCAGAGCACATCTGCCTGCGTTGCACACTCCAACTAATTATAACTAAGCCATTATACTAGCACACACTCAGTGTACCTAGTGGCATCCTATACGTGGCTATTGGACTTTGCTATAGTCCCACTAGTGCCAAGACATTTGCAGCACGTCTGCCTGCGTTGCACACTCCAACTAATTATAACTAAGCCATTATACTAGCACACACTCAGTGTACCTAGTGGCATCCTATACGTGGCTATTGGACTTTGCTATAGTCCCACTAGTGCCAAGACATTTGCAGCACGTCTGCCTGCGTTGCACACTCCAACTAATTATAACTAAGCCATTATACTAGCACACACTCAGTGTACCTAGTGGCATCCTATACGTGGCTATTGGACTTTGCTATAGTCCTACTAGTGCCAAGACATTTGCAGAGCGCATCTGCCTGCGTTGCACACTCCAACTAATTATAACTAAGCCATTATACTAGCACACACTCAGTGAACCTAGTGGCATCCTATACGTGGATATTGGACTTTGCTATAGTCCCACTAGTGCCAAGACATTTGCAGCACGTCTGCCTGCGTTGCACACTCCAACTAATTATAACTAAGCCATTATACTAGCACACACTCAGTGTACCTAGTGGCATCCTATACGTGGCTATTGGACTTTGCTATAGTCCCACTAGTGCCAAGACATTTGCAGCACGTCTGCCTGCGTTGCACACTCCAACTAATTATAACTAAGCCATTATACTAGCACACACTCAGTGTACCTAGTGGCATCCTATACGTGGCTATTGGACTTTGCTATAGTCCCACTAGTGCCAAGACATTTGCAGAGCGCGTCTGCCTGCGTTGCACACTCCAACTAATTATAACTAAGCCATTATACTAGCACACACTCAGTGTACCTAGTGGCATCCTATACGTGGCTATTGACTTTGCTATAGTCCCACTAGTGCCAAGACATTTGCAGCACGTCTGCCTGCGTTGCACACTCCAACTAATTATAACTAAGCCATTATACTAGCACACACTCAGTGTACCTAGTGGCATCCTATACGTGGCTATTGGACTTTGCTATAGTCCCACTAGTGCCAAGACATTTGCAGCACGTCTGCCTGCGTTGCACACTCCAACTAATTATAACTAAGCCATTATACTAGCACACACTCAGTGTACCTAGTGGCATCCTATACGTGGCTATTGGACTTTGCTATAGTCCCACTAGTGCCAAGACATTTGCAGCACGTCTGCCTGCGTTGCACACTCCAACTAATTATAACTAAGCCATTATACTAGCACACACTCAGTGTACCTAGTGGCATCCTATACGTGGCTATTGGACTTTGCTATAGTCCTACTAGTGCCAAGACATTTGCAGAGCGCATCTGCCTGCGTTGCACACTCCAACTAATTATAACTAAGCCATTATACTAGCACACACTCAGTGAACCTAGTGGCATCCTATACGTGGATATTGGACTTTGCTATAGTCCCACTAGTGCCAAGACATTTGCAGCACGTCTGCCTGCGTTGCACACTCCAACTAATTATAAATAAGCCATTATACTAGCACACACTCAGTGTACCTAGTGGCATCCTATACGTGGCTATTGGACTTTGCTATAGTCCCACTAGTGCCATGACATTTGCAGCACGTCTGCCTGCGTTGCACACTCCAACTAATTATAACTAAGCCATTATACTAGCACACACTCAGTGAACCTAGTGGCATCCTATACGTGGATATTGGACTTTGCTATAGTCCCACTAGTGCCAAGACATTTGCAGCACGTCTGCCTGCGTTGCACACTCCAACTAATTATAACTAAGCCATTATACTAGCACACACTCAGTGTACCTAGTGGCATCCTATACGTGGCTATTGGACATTGCTATAGTCCCACTAGTGCCAAGACATTTGCAGCACGTCTGCCTGCGTTGCACACTCCAACTAATTATAACTAAGCCATTATACTAGCACACACTCAGTGTACCTAGTGGCATCCTATACGTGGCTATTGGACTTTGCTATAGTCCCACTAGTGCCAAGACATTTGCAGCACGTCTGCCTGCGTTGCACACTCCAACTAATTATAACTAAGTTACATTGTCAGGGATATTTATTCTTTATTATTCTGCTGTTAATAAAGCTAGACCACCACTGCAATCTTCACCACCTCTCAATTCTTACTACCACATTTTCAGTCCACAATCTTGTCGCAATCAACATGAGTGGCAAAATGACAGATGCTGGTGGAAAGGGGAAGAGGCGTGGTGGAAAAGGCAAAAAAGGTTTTGTCAGTGGGGAAGGTGCCAAAGCTCCATTATCATCTGCTGAAGATAGACCATCTACTAGCAAAAGTAAGATGTCTACTACTTATTGTGGACAATCCGATGTGCTCCCTTTTTTACGGACACGAACAAGAGGAACAAAGGTAGATGATGGGCAAAAAAGGAAAATGCTTGAATGGATCTCAAGTGGTCCAACAAGTGCCCTCTCAGCCACTTCAAGTACCGCATCCAAAAAACACCATTCCTCTGAGTTGTCATCCCAATCACACTTGATTTCTCCCAGCTCTGAAGTCTCCATCAGCCCTGCACAGTATGGTGGAACTGAGATGGCTGAGTCTGCAGAGCTGTTCAGTCACACTATAGCCTGGGAATCAGAGGTCTGCTCCCAAGCTACAGTGAGTACAGAACAGGAAATGGTCTGCAGTGATGCCCAGAACCTTTGTGACTCAGATTCAGGCCGTGAGGACCAAGTTTCTGAGCATAATGTTGACCCTTTGTCACAAACTGTAACACCTGTGGTTATAGACAATGAGGAACATACTGATGAAGATGAGACGCAGATACCCGATTGGGATGACAACTTAAATATTCGGTCAGGGCAAGAAGAGGCTCGGTCTGAGGGGGAGGGGAGTGCGAACACAACAATTGATGATGACGTTCTAGATCCCACCTACTGTCAACCCCCAGTCAGGCACTCGAGGAGGTCAACAGAGGCGGTGGAGGAGGATGCAACCGACGACGAAGTTACCTTGCGCCTTCCTGGACAGAGTCGGAGCACTGGTAGCACGTCTACAACTGCATCCTCAGCCACCACTCTGCCTATGAGCATTATTCGGGGTGGATCAACAGGTCGCATGGCCTCTAAGCCTTGCCTAGCCTGGGCCTTTTTTCACATCGAAAAAGATCGCCCAACTCATGTGATATGTAACATTTGTCATGATTCTGTTAGTAGAGGTCAAAACCTCAGCAGTTTGACAACTTCTTCCATGAATCGTCACATGAATAAATATCATAAGTCCCGGTGGGAAGCTCACCGTGCTGCAATGCCGGCTAGCGGAGCGAACCATCCACCGCCCGCCCCTTCCAGTGCATCCGCGCGCTCTTCATCTTCTAGGACTGTGGGGACAGCTGTCACACCTGTTTTTCCACGCAAAACTTCCACCACTGTAACCGCAACAGGCAGTTTGCTTGTAAGGTCGTCAGTTGGTTTGGAAGGGGAAACAAGTGAGTGTGTACAGCTCTCTCAGACATCGATAGCACCAACGTTGGATGAAGGCAACATCATGTCTCCGCCTGCACTTTCCTCACAAACCTGCATTTTTCCAGGGACACCCTACTCAACACCGTCTACACACAGCAGCCAGATCTCTGTCCCTCAGATGTGGTCAAATAAAAGGCCACTTCCTCCGACCCATGACAAAGCTAAGAGGTTGACTCTATCCCTCTGTAAGCTGTTGGCTACCGAAATGCTGCCTTTCCGCCTAGTGGACACACAGGATTTTAGAGACCTTATGTCTGTCGCTGTGCCCCAGTACCAGATGCCTAGTCGCCACTACTTCTCTAAGAAAGGTGTGCCCGCGCTACACCAGCATGTCGCACACAACATCACCGCTTCCTTGAGAAACTCTGTGTGTGAACGGGTGCATTTCACCACCGATACTTGGACCAGTAAGCATGGACAGGGACGTTACATGTCGCTGACTGGGCACTGGGTAACTATGGTGATAGATGGTGAAGGGTCTGCTGCACAAGTCTTGCCGTCCCCACGACTTGTGTGTCAATCCTCTGTCTGTCCAAGTTCCGCCACAGCTTCTGCATCCTCCACCTCATCTGGGTCCTCCACCTCCGCCCCAAGCCTGCCTGGTCAGGCCACCAGCGTTCTCACTGCGCAGAAGGAATCACGCACGCCTCATTACTATGCTGGCAGCCGAGCGCAACGGCATCAGGCGGTCTTTAGCTTGACATGTCTTGGTAATAAGAGTCACACAGCTGAGGAGTTGTGGTCAGTTCTGCGGTCCGAGTTTAATAAATGGTTGTCTCCACTCAACCTGCAGCCTGGTAAGGCCGTGTGCGACAATGCTGCAAACCTGGGTGCGGCCCTTCGCCTGGGCAAGGTGACACACGTACCTTGTATGGCTCACGTGTTGAACCTTGTCGTGCAGCAATTTTTAACACACTATCCCGGCCTAGATGGCCTTCTGAACAGGGCACGAAAACTGTCTGCTCACTTCCGGCGTTCAAGCGCCGCAGCTGAGCGACTTGCATCGCTACAGAAGTCTTTCGGCCTGCCGGTTCATCGCCTGAAATGCGATGTGGCGACACGCTGGAATTCAACTCTCCACATGTTACAGCGACTGTGGCAGCACCGCAGAGCCCTGGTGCAATACGTCATGACGTATAGCCTGGGCCAACGAGATGCAGAGGTGGGGCAGATCACCCTGATGGAGTGGTCTCAGATCAAGGACCTATGCACCCTTCTGCACAGTTTCGACATGGCGACGAATATGTTTAGCTCTGACAATGCCATTATCAGCATGACGATTCCAGTCATTTACATGCTGGAGCACACGCTAAACACTATTCGGAGTCAGGGGGTGGGACAACATGAAGGGGAGGAACTACAGGAGGATTCATATGTGCAAGGGACAACAACATCACCAAGGTCCAGACGTTCATCATCACCAACGCAGCAGGCATGGGACCATGGGGAACAGGGATCGACAAGGGCGCATAGTAGCAGGCGAAATGTTGAGCAAGGTGCAGGAGAACATGAAGAAATGGAGGACGAACTGTCCATGGACATGGAAGACTCAGCGGATGAGGGAGACCTTGGTCAAATTTCAGTTGAAAGAGGTTGGGGGGAGATGTCAGAGGAAGAAAGAACGGGTAGCACCTCTATGCCACAAACACAGCGTGGACTTGGTCCGCATGGCTGCGCAAGACACATGAGTGCCTTTTTGTTGCACTACCTCCAACATGACAGTCGTATTGTCAAAATTAGAAGTGATGATGACTACTGGATTGCCACACTATTAGATCCCCGGTACAAGTCCAAATTTTGTGACATAATTCCAGCCATAGAAAGGGACGCACGTATGCAGGAGTATCAGCAGAAGCTGTTACTCGATCTTAGCTCGGCTTTTCCACCAAACAACCGTGCAGGTGCAGGGAGGGAATCTCCCAGTTGTAACTTGACAAACATGGGACGGTCTCGTCATCTTCACCAGTCTACCCGTACCAGTAGGACCGTATCTGGTGCCGGTAACAGCAATTTTATGGAATCTTTTCATAATTTTTTTAGACCCTCTTTTGCAAGGCCACCAGAGACAACAAGTCTGACACATACTCAACGGCTGGAGAGGATGATACAGGAGTATCTCCAAATGAACATCGATGCCATGACTGTGCAACTGGAGCCTTGCTCCTTTTGGGCTTCAAACATAGAAAAATGGCCAGAGCTCTCCAGTTACGCCTTGGAGATTTTGTCGTGTCCAGCTGCCAGCGTTGTCTCTGAACGTGTATTCAGTGCTGCTGGGTGTGTGCTGACAGATAAGCGCACGCGTCTGTCCAGTGACAATGTGGACAGACTGACGTTCATCAAAATGAACAAGTCATGGATCCAGAAGGAATTTACTACCCCTGTGTCATCCTGGGGAGAGTAAATGCTTGTGGATTTGGAATGTGCTTGATGCAAATCAAAACATCCTGTTTGCAACTAGGGCCCAAGTGCTGCCACTGATGGGGTGGGTGTCTGTGTGGCCCAATTTTTGGAAAAAAAGGGAGACTCCGCTTGGAGTAACCCTTGCTTGATGTGTTTTTAAAAGAAGCCAAGATGAACAGAGCTGGGATCAGCAAAGACTTTGCTACCTACCCCGGTGTCATCCTGGGGACGGATAAGAATGGCGTATTTTTGAATGTGCTTGATGCAAATCAAAACATCCTGTTTGCAACTAGGGCCCAAGTGCTGCCACTGATGGGGTGGGTGTCTGTGTGGCCCAATTTTTGGAAAAAAAGGGAGACTCCGCTTGGAGTAACCCTTGCTTGATGTGTTTTTAAAAGAAGCCAAGATGAACAGAGCTGGGATCAGCAAAGACTTTGCTACCTACCCCGGTGTCATCCTGGGGACGGATAAGAATGGCGTATTTTTGAATGTGCTTGATGCAAATCAAAACATCCTGTTTGCAACTAGGGCCCAAGTGCTGCCACTGATGGGGTGGGTGTCTGTGTGGCCCAATTTTTGGAAAAAAAGGGAGACTCCGCTTGGAGTAACCCTTGCTTGATGTGTTTTTAAAAGAAGCCAAGATGAACAGAGCTGGGATCAGGAAAGACTTTGCTACCTACCCCGGTGTCATCCTGGGGACGGATAAGAATGGCGTATTTTTGAATGTGCTTGATGCAAATCAAAACATCCTGTTTGCAACTAGGGCCCAAGTGCTGCCACTGATGGGGTGGGTGTCTGTGTGGCCCAATTTTTGGAAAAAAAGGGAGACTCCGCTTGGAGTAACCCTTGCTTGATGTGTTTTTAACAGAAGCCAAGATGAACAGAGCTGGGATCAGGAAAGACTTTGCTACCTACCCCGGTGTCATCCTGGGGACGGATAAGAATGGCGTATTTTTGAATGTGCTTGATGCAAATCAAAACATCCTGTTTGCAACTAGGGCCCAAGTGCTGCCACTGATGGGGTGGGTGTCTGTGTGGCCCAATTTTTGGAAAAAAGGGAGACTCCGCTTGGAGTAACCCTTGCTTACATTGTTTTTAAAATAAGCCAAGATGAACAAGTCATGGGTCAGCAAAGACTTTGCTACCTACCCCGGTGTCATCCTGGGGATGGATAAGAATGGCGTATTTTTGAATGTGCTTGATGCAAATGTAGCTGTGAAGTGTACAACTGGGGCACAACTGCTGCCACTGAAGGGGTGGGTGTGTGTGTGGCCCAATTTTTGGAAAAAATGGAGACTCCGCTTGGAGTCACCTTGCGGTGTTTTACATGATTTTAGAAGGGCGTGCCATGCCTATATCTGTGTGTCCTCCTCTTTTTCCTTGTCCAGCTGTTTTGTTTTCGCATGAGTATATGTCCTTGTCACTTTCCAATGTGTTTGAGTTGTTTGTCACCTTTAGGACACCTTTGAGGGTGTTTTCTAGGTGTTTTTCTGTGTTTGTGATTGCCTGCCATTGTTTCCTATGCAGTTCGAGTTCGGTTCGTCGAACGTTCGACGAACCGAACTCGAACGGGAGGTCCGTTCGGCGAACCAACCTCGAGCCGAACCGCGACCGGTTCGCTCATCTCTACTAAACACATCAGCAGCTACACAAATCTCTCTACAAATTTGCTACAATGTATCTTGTTATGATTCAGTGACCAAGGAGGATCAGAAAAAGGACAAAGACTCGGAAACCCAAAAATTAACCAGAGTGGCTGGAACCTTAACGGACTGCAAACCTAATACTGACACACAACTAAAAGTAGACATGGGACGAGCCTACGATGACCTGGTCGCCTCGACACAGCCGGAGAAAAAAATATTCTTACAGAGAGAAATATTAGAAAAGCTAATCTGCCTCAGAGTACTCCCCAAAGATATAGCTAGCCCCCCACATGTAAAGACTACGGTGATATAACAAAACACAATACGTAGCTAGAGAACAGATGCAGAAAAGATGAGGCCCAAACTATCTGCATAGGAAAGGATAGGAAAGATCACTGACTGCAACCATATAAACCCTAGTAAATACCAGCACTCCTGACATGGAAAAATATTGACCCTACACAGACTCTCCCCCCGCTATATCAGCACTCTGGTGATACTGGGATCCAAGAAAAACACTGATATAGAGGAGGGACTGAATTTTGTACCAAGCATGCCAAAACACAATACATAGCAGAACATGGAGCAAGGTACACAGACATTCCCAGCAGGGAATGATCCAACTCCACCAAGAACTCCACATAGGCAAAATAACAAGAAAGTGGAAACCATAAGCAGAGCTACAAAGAGCAACTTATCTGAGAAGAGTTCTGGTAGACATAGAGAAAAGTGCTGGTTTCAGAATGTCCTTAGCACACAGGAGATATATTGAGCACTGGCAAGGAACAAGAGAATACTACTCAGTTATATAGGCCCAATCAGAACACCCTGATTGCCAATCCTCCCCAGCTGTCTGGTTTCTATTCTACAAGCCAACTTCACTACCAGCACTGGCCACAAGAGAGAGACCCAAACTGGAATCTAATTCAAATGTATTCACAACAGTATCCCATCCAGAGCTGCATACTGGTGCATATTTTTGAAAGGCACAGATGGGAGCATTAGTAATTTATTATATACTTGATAAATAAAAAAAAGAAAGCAAATGAATAAAAAAGGACCAAATATTGACTGTCAGATAAATTATTATAATTAAAGGGATTCTCTCTTTTCAACAAACTATTCTCTGTATTCTGAGATATTTGAAAACCAGAGCTTAACTGGTCTTCCCTGTGTCATGTGTCTGGATTCGAACCCTGTGTCATCGACTTCTCAGTCTGTTGTACCAAAACTGATTAATCTTTTCTTCAGTTGTTTAGATTCTGTTATCCTTGCTTTAGTTCTATTAGGGTAGCAGGTGTATTAATTTACTCGTTTGTCTGCCCAATCACCTTTCGGGTGCGGCTTTAAATACTTTCCTCCTGCTGGTGATATTCTCATCTTGAAGTCCAGCCATATTGCTGTTAGTTTTGGCCAGTCAGTTGAAGACCAGCTAGTATACATCTCTCTGATATTTATGTTTTCCGCTCTGCACATATGTTATGTCTGTTATTAGTAGGGCTATGTTCACATTTCCGTCAGTTTGTATCAGTCCCAATCCGCGGCTGTGGTAAACAACGAAATCCATTTGGCGGATTCCGTTGTTCCCATAGACTTGCATGAGCGGCGGATTGTGATTGATGACGCTGCGTTGCATCCTCCGCCCGACTGATCAGTCGTGGAATGACTGACTGCCGGGCGAAAGAAACGCAGCTTGTAACGTTTTTGAGCAGCGTAATCCGTAGGATTTTGCTGCGCATGCTCTCTCTGGTTCCCTGCACACGTAACAAAGGTAAATATCGGGTAACCAAGCAAAGTCCTTTGCTTACTTACCCGATATTTACCCTGGCTACGTGTGCAGGGAGCCGACACTTCCCCGCTCGGCTCCGCCCCCTCCTGCACTCGGCATGTACACACACACACACACACACTCACACTCACACTCACCTGTCCCCAGCCATGCAGTCCCCGGCACTGACGTCCTCAGCGCCACATGGCCCCGCTCGGGTCCACCCACCTCGCACTCCGCCGCCCGCACACATGGCCCCGCTCGGCTCTACCCACCTCGTACTCCGCCGCCCGCACACATGGCCCCGCTCGGCTCCACCCACCCCGCACTCCGCCGTCCGCACACATGGCCCCGCTCAGCTCCACCCACCCCGCACTCCGCCGTCCGCACACATAGCCCCGCTCGGCTCCACCCACCCCGCACTCCGCCACCCGCACACATGGCCCCGCTCGGCTCCACCCACCCCGCACTCTGCCGTCCGCACACATTCTCGGCGGTCAACTGCTGTGAGCGATCAGCTGATCGCTCTCATTAGCCAGCCGCCGGGAAATCATCTGTTCACTCTCAAAAGTCGGCCTAAGTAGGCGGCATATTCTTTAGCAATTTTCCCCTTTTCCTGTATTTTGTATTTTGATGTTTGTCTTACTCACTCTGGGATGACTTTCTACTTCAGCACTCCTTCCCTTCTTTAGGTAATTTGCTCTTCTCTGCCCTCCAGTTCTTTAGGAGGAACGCAAAGTGAACGACGGCCGATCAGGTAGAATAGGTCAGAGTTGCCACAGTTCTGTTTGTGATCAAGACTATTTCAACTCACGCAGAAACCGTTAGGGACTGCACAGCGGGTTCGCTAGTCTGTACTGGAAGCGGCAAGGTCAGCTGCACTGTTGTGTGTTGCCTTTACCCCTTTATGAGCCGCAACATGACCATAACATTCTGCATCCAGAGATGTGTCTCCTTCATTGCCTCACTCTATGTTTGGCTGCAAAAGTGACATCATATTGACAGCGCTGCTGCTGATCACGGAGCTCAGTAGCTCATCCAGTCTACATCAGCAGGGGAGCTGAGCTCAGTGATTGGCTGCAGCATTGTCATTCTTTAACCATTGCTGCAGCCAAACCACAGAGACTGGGGCAGCAAAGGCACATAGAAGGATGCATGGAGGGTAAATAAAGCCCTCATTTTTTACAAATAACCTACGGACATAAGTTTGTTGAAAAAAGGAACAACCCATTTAACCCCTTAAATAGACAACTACAACAACAATCAAACATATATTCTAAAATATTGGTGTCAATTATAGCGCAAATCTACCGCTGCTCATGGCACAAGTAGAGTTCAAATTCTGACAGATGGACCAACAAGGAGGCGCCAAAGTCATTGGGGCACAATTTGCTCCACCATACACAAGTTTTAGACTAAATCTCCCACTTTGTTTTTGGTGTAAGATGAAACCAAAATTGTAGAGTAAATTAAACGTCAACCTGTTCCACCAAATAATACAGTGTAAACGCCTGAAAAGACTCCATCTACTGTAGATTTATATTGAGGCGCTGATCCACAGAACTTTCCAACAAAAGTAAGGACTACTGCAAAGAATTGATACCGGATACCTTTATATCATTTGTATGTTTAATTATTTATTGGGAATGTTTTCTTCTTTTGTCATATTGTTAAAGTAAGTACATCCAGGAGTTTATCCCATACCTCAGAGGGCGCCGGCTTACAGTACGCTGCCCCAAACACCAGATTCTCCAGGGAAACACTCGTCTGTTCCATCCCCAGGTCCGGACTACTTTTTCCCAACCAGGAACCTTTCACCGGTCGGATAAAACTGAAAAACATAAATAGAAGAAATGCTAAAAATCTACATACGAATAGATTTTTATAATGAATATTATAAAATGTAAAATGTTATTAAACTGCAAGATACAAATCTAGAAGGACCTAAAATATGTCCATCCAGCCAATCTTTCTTTTTCCTTTCTTTCTCGATTTCCTACTTTTTTTCTATCTTTTTTTTCTAACTTTTTGTTCTTTCCCTTTCTCAATTTTTGACTTTTTTCTTTCTCTTTCTCAATTTTCTACTTTCTTTTTTCTTTCTTTTTTGACTTTCTACTTTCTTTTTTCTTTCCCTTTCTTGATTTTCTACTTTCTTTTTTCTTTTCCTTTCTCGATCTCTTTCTTTTTTCTTTCCCTTTCTTGATTTTCTACTTTCTTTTTTCTTTTCCTTTCTCGATCTCTACTTTCTTTTTTCTTTCTTTCTAGATTTCCTACTTTCTTTTTACTTTCCCTTTCTCGATTTCCTACTTTCTTTTTTCTTTTTTTCTCGATTTCCTACTTTCTTTTTCTTTCCCTTTCTCAATTACCTACTTTCTTTTTTCTTTCTCGATCTCCTACTTTCTTTTTTTCTCGATTTCCTACTTTTTTCTTTCTTTCTTGATTTCCTACTTTCTTTTTTCTTTCCTTGACTTTCTACTTTCTTTTTTTCTTTCCCTTTTCTTGATTTCCTACTTTCATTTTTTTTTCCTTTCTCGATCTCCACTTTCTTTTTTCTTTCCCTTTCTTGATTTCCTACTTTCTTTTTTCTTTCCCTTTCTAGATTTCCTACTTTTTTTTTGTTTCTTTCTAGCTTTCCTACTTTCTTTATCCTTTCCCTTTCTCGATTCCCTACTTTCTTTTTACTTTCCCTTTCTCGATTTCCTACTTTCTTTTTTCTTTCTTTATCGATTTCCTACTTTCCTTTTTCTTTCTTTCTCGATTTCCTACTTGCTTTTTCTTTCTTTTTCTCAATTACCTACTTTCTTTTTTCTTTGTTTCTCGATCTCCTACTTTCTTTTTTTCCTCAATTTTCTACTTTTTTCTTTCTCTTTCTCAATTTTCTACTTTCTTTTTTCTTTCCTTGACTTTCTACTTTCTTTTTTCTTTCCCTTTTCTCGATTTCCTACTTTTTTTTTCTTTTCCTTTCTCGATCTCTACTTTCTTTTTTCTTTCCCTTTCTTGATTTCCTACTTATTTTTTTCGTTCCCTTTCTAGATCTCCTACTTTCTTTTTTGTTTCTTTTTTGACATCCTACTTTCTTTTTCCTTTCCCTTTCTCGATTCCCTACTTTTTTTTCTTTCTCGATTTCCTACTTTCTTTTTTCTTTCTTTCTCGATTTGCTACTTGCTTTTTCTTTCCCTTTCTCAATTACCTACTTTCTTTTTTCTTCCTTTCTCGATCTCCTACTTTCTTTTTTTCTTGATTTCCTACTTTTTTCTTTCTTTCTTGATTTCCTACTTTCTTTTTTCGTTCTCTTTCTCAATTTTCTACTTTCTTTTTTCTTTCCTTGACTTTCTACTTTCTTTTTTCTTTCCCTTTCTCGATTTCCTACTTTTTTTTCTTTTCATTTCTCAATTTTCTACTTTCTTGTTTCTTTCTTTCTTGATTTCCTACTTGCTTTTTCTTTCCCTTTCTCAATTACCTACTGTGTTTTTTCTTTCCCTTTTTTGATTCCTTACTTTCTTTTTTCTTTCTTTCTAGATTCCCTACTTTCTTTTTTCTTTCTTTCTCGATCTCTTACTTTCTTTTTTTCTCAATGTCCTACTTTCTTTTTTCTTTCCCTTGGTTTTTTGATCCACATTTTTTTTCTTTTTTTCTTATTCTTTCTTTCTTTCTTTCCTTCTTTCTTTCTCTATGCCTTCCTTGTCTTGTCTTTCTTTTCTTTTTTTTTTCTCCTTTTCTTACTTTATTTTTTTTTCTTTTCTTTCCCTTTAGGTCTGCATTTCTCTTTCTTCCTCTCTCCACTTTATCTTTTTTCTTTCTATCTTTCTTTTATCCTGTCTTTCTCTCTATCTCTTTTTTTCTCTTTCTTCTCGCTTTCTTTTTTTGCTATCTTGTTTTACTTTAGTTTTCTTTCTTTCTTAATTTCACTTCTTTCCTTTCCCTTTTTTTTCTATTTCTTTGTTTCTTTTACTTTTTTTTATTCCATTCCTATCTTCCTTATCTTTTTATCTGTCTGTCTTTGTTTTCTCCTCTATAGCTGGCTCCTGCCTTCCTCCCATCCTCCCTTCATTTCTATCTTTCTTATCTTTTCATCTGTTTTTCTTTTCTCCTCTATAGCTGGCTCCTGCCTTCCTTCCATCCTCCCTTCATTTCTATATTTCTTATCTTTTTATCTGTCTTTCTTTTCTCCTCTATAGCTGGCTCCTGCCTTCCTTCCATCCTCCCTTCATTTCTATCTTTCTTATCTTTTCATCTGTCTTTCTTTTCTCCTCTATACCTGGCTCCTGCCTTTCTTCC
Source organism: Anomaloglossus baeobatrachus (assembly GCF_048569485.1). Classification (NCBI taxonomy): domain Eukaryota; kingdom Metazoa; phylum Chordata; class Amphibia; order Anura; family Aromobatidae; genus Anomaloglossus; species Anomaloglossus baeobatrachus. The sequence goes on along the minus strand of NC_134358.1, from coordinate 27,172,014 downwards.
ATCCTGCCTTCATTCCTATATTTCTTATCTTTTTATTTCTTTCTTTTCTCCACTATAGCTGGCTCCTGCCTTCCTCCCATCCTCCCTTCATTTCTATCTTTCTTATCTTTTCATCTCTTTCTTTTCTCCTCTATAGCTGGCTCCTGCCTTCCTTCATTTCTATCTTTCTTATCTTTTCATCTCTTTCTTTTCTCCTCTATAGCTGGCTCCTGCCTTCCTTCATTTCTATCTTTCTTATCTTTTTATCTCTTTCTTTTCTCCTCTATACTTGGCTCCTGCCTTCCTTCATTTCTATCTTTCTTATCTTTTTATCTTTCTTTTCTCCTCTATAGCTGGCTCCTGCCTTCCTTCATTTTTATCTTTCTTATCTTTTCATCTCTTTCTTTTCTCCTCTATACCTGGCTCCTGCCTTCCTTCATTTCTATCTTTCTTATCTTTTCATCTCTTTCTTTTCTCCTCTATAGCTGGCTCCTGCCTTCCTTCATTTCTATCTTTCTTATCTTTTCATCTCTTTCTTTTCTCCTCTATAGCTGGCTCCTGCCTTCCTTCATTTCTATCTTTCTTATCTTTTTATCTGTCTTTCTTTTCTCCTCTATACCTGGCTCCTGCCTTCCTTCATTTCTATCTTTCTTATCTTTTCATCTTTCTTTTCTCCTCTATACTTGGCTCCTGCCTTCCTTCATTTCTATCTTTCTTATCTTTTTATCTGTCTTTCTTTTCTCCTCTATACCTGGCTCCTGCCTTCCTTCATTTCTATCTTTCTTATCTTTTCATCTTTCTTTTCTCCTCTAGAGCTGGCTCCTGCCTTTCTCCCATCTCGGTCATACTTGTCTATCCCACACAGTGAACCCTCTCTATCGGTGACTTCTTTCCGGCACCGGGGAGTTTTGTAGAACATCTTAGTGCTTTCTTCTATGTTACAGACCCGCGCGCACACCGGGGAGCGGCAGCTGTTGGTTGGGCATGTTTTACCTTGTAAGCGGCTGATGTAAGGCTAGCAGTGAAGCGTGCACAGTTACAGAGATCACCGACAAGTGGAAATAGTCGAACATGACAGGGACATGGTGGTGCAAACCTCTTCTTGGGTGGAAATGAAGACCTAAAGTGCGGCTGCTGATCAGGGGGACGGCGGAGATGTCTTTGAGCCTGAAAGAGATGTTCTCACTGGTTAAACCGAACAGATGGGAATCATTATACTGGTTTCTGTTGATACCTATATAGTCCAAATTCCCAAAACTTCAGATTTTTGGAATAGGGTCTTGTCCCCGTATGAACGACCGCCTTACACTGTCTGCTACTCGATGTAACACCTTATATTGGTGCCATTCATTTGTCACTTTTGGACAATTGCCTAAAATTATGCAATATAGTGTCGCCACTAAACTCTGCAAAAATGAAATACTGTCCACTACAAACTCTTTACAATTATAAATAAATACCGCCATACAGTGCATAAATAATAGTTCAATACATTGGTCACTTTCAGATAGTTATAAACTACATAAAAATGCTAAAACAGTGCCACCGCTATACTCTGCGAAAATAAACTACGCTCAATAGCAGCACCTCAAAATAACTAAATAAATATCGCCATACAGTGCTTAAATAACAGCCAATACATTGATCACTTTCAAAGAGTTATAAACTACATACAAATTAATTATAAGTACCATCGCTATGCTCTGCAAAAATAAAAAAAACTGTACACTACAATTTTTATTAAAATACCGCCATACAGTGCATAAATAATAGCCCAATACATTGGTCACTTTCAGAGAGTTATAAACTACATAAAAACGCTAAACAGTTCTACCGCTATACTCTGTCGAAAATAAGCTACGTTCAATAGCAGCACCACAAAATAACTAAATAAATACTGCCATACAGTGCATAAATTATAGTCCAATACATTGGTCACTTTCAGAGACTTATAAATTGCATAACAACGCTAAATAGTGCCACCGCTATAATCTGCAACAATAATATAGTGATCAACAGCAGCACCACACAATAATTAAATAAATACCACCATACAATGCACAAATAGTCCAATACATTGGTCACTTTCAGAGAGTTATAAACTGCATAGCAAACCTAAAAAGTGCCACCGCTATACTCTGCAAAAATAATCTACTCTTCAACTGCAGAATTACACAATAGTTAAATAAATACAGTCATACAGTGCATAAATAACAGTCCAATACATTAGTCACATTCAGAGCTATAAACTGCATATCAATGCTAAGCAGTGCGACCGCGATACTCTGCAAAAATGAAATAGTGTTCAATAGCAGAACCACACAATAAATAAATACCGCCATACAGTGCACAAATGAAGCAAAACCATAATTAACATTAATCACATAACAGCACCATACATAAAAAAATCTAATAACCCATTTGGCAGGTCATCTGCGATGTCCCCTTTACACAAGCAAACAACCCAAAGGCCCACGCTCTAAATGGTGCACTGGCAACATCGACACCCCTAATATTTTCACCCCCGGGACGGCACAGCTTCACTGTGCACCACTCACTGCAGATGAGCGGTCTCTATTACTCACTGCTGCTCGCTGTCTGTAAAGTGCAGATCCAACTTCAGCTGAAAATCCACTTCACTCAAAGCATCTTCCACCTAAGACAAGAAGAAAGAGCAAATGAGAGAGTAACAGATCTGCATGATCATCCCGGGATCCACTGGGTGATCACTGCACACAGACACAGTACATTACTAAGCTGTGCACTCTGTAAAGCTTAAAGGAATATTTCTGTATATGTCACTTATTAAAGGGGTTCTCAGGTGCACAGGTGATAACTTATAGATCCAGTATTATAGCAGTTATATTCTTGTACATAGGAGGCAGTATTATAGTAGTTATATTCTTGTACATAGGGGCAGTATTATAGTAGTTATATTCTTGTACATAGGAGCAGTATTATAGTAGTTATATTCTTGTACATAGGGGCAGTATTATAGTAGGTATATTCTTGTACATAGGGGCAGTATTATAGTAGTTATATTCTTGTACATAGGAGCAGTATTATAGTAGTTATATTCTTGTATATAGGAGCAGTATTATAGTAGTTATATTCTTGTACATAGGGGGCAGTATTATAGTAGTTATATTCTTGTACATATGGGTAGTATTATAGTAGTTATATTCTTGTACATAGGAGCAGTATTATAGTAGTTATATTCTTGCACATAGGGGCAGTATTATAGTAGTTATATTCTTGTACATAGGAGCAGTATTATAGTAGTTATATTCTTGTACATAGGGGCAGTATTATAGCAGTTATATTCTTGTACATAGGAGCAGTATTATAGTAGTTATATTCTTGTACATAGGAGCAGTATTATAGTAGTTATATTCTTGTACATAGGGGGCAGTATTATAGTAGTTATATTCTTGTACATATGGGTAGTATTATAGCAGTTATATTCTTGTACATAGGAGCAGTATTATAGTAGTTATATTCTTGTATATAGGAGCAGTATTATAGTAGTTATATTCTTATATATAGGGAGTAGTATTATAATAGTTATATTCTTGCACAAAGGGGCAGTATTACAGTAGTTATATTCTTGTACATAGGGGGCAGTATTATAGTAGTTTTATTCTTGTACATAGGAGCAGTATTATAGTAGTTATATTCTTATATATAGGGAGTAGTATTATAGTAGTTATATTCTTGCACATAGGGGCAGTATTATAGTAGTTATATTCTTGTACATAGGGGGCAGTATTATAGTAGTTTTATTCTTGTACATAGGGGCAGTACTATAGTAGTTATATTCTTGTGCATAGGGGGCAGTATTATAGTAGTTATATTCTTGTACATAGGGGCAGTATTATAGTAGTTATATTCTTGTACATAGGGGGCAGTATTATAGTAGTTATATTCTTGTACATATGGGTAGTATTATAGCAGTTATATTCTTGTACATAGGAGCAGTATTATAGTAGTTATATTCTTGTACATAGGAGCAGTATTATAGTAGTTATATTCTTATATATAGGGAGTAGTATTATAGTAGTTATATTCTTGCACATAGGGGCAGTATTATAGTAGTTATATTCTTGTATATAGGGGGCAGTATTATAGTAGTTTTATTCTTGTACATAGGGGCAGTATTATAGTAGTTATATTCTTGTACATAGGGGCAGTATTATTATTATTATTATTATTATTATTATTTATTATTATAGCGCCATTTATTCCATGGCGCTTTACAAGTGAAAGAGGGTATACGTACAACAATCATTAACAGTACAAGACAGACTGGTATAGGAGGAGAGAGGACCCTGCCCGCGAGGGCTCACAGTCTACAGGGAATGGGTGATGGTACAATAGGTAAGGACAGAGCTGGTTGCGCAGTGGTCTACTGGACTGAGGGCTATTGTAGGTTGTAGGCTTGTTGGAAGAGGTGGGTCTTGAGGTTCCTCTTGAAGCTTTCCACGGTAGTGGAGAGTCTGATGTGCTGAGGTAGAGCGTTCCAGAGTATGGGGGATGCGCGGGAGAAATCTTGTACACGATTGTGGGAAGAGGAGATAAGAGAGGAGCAGAGAAGGAGATCTTGTGAGGATCTAAGGTTGCGTGCAGGTAGGTACCGGGAGACTAGGCCACAGATGTAGGGAGGAGGAGGTTGTGCATGGCTTTGTATGTCATGGTTAATGTTTTTAACTGGAGTCGTTGGGCGATGGGAAGCCAGTGAAGGGATTGGCAGAGTGGCAAGGCTGGGGAGTAGCGAGGGGAGAGGTGGATTAAGCGGGCTGCAGAGTTTAGGATAGATTGGAGGGGTGCAAGAGTGTTGGAAGGTAGGCCAGAGAGCAGGAGGTTGCAGTAGTCGAGGCGGGAGATGATGAGGGCATGCACTAATGTTTTTGCAGATTCTTGGTTAAGGAAAGCACGGATCCGGGAGATATTTTTGAGTTGTAATCGGCATGAGTTGAAGAGGGCTTGGATGTGTGGCTTGAAGGATAGAGCAGAGTCGAGGGTCACTCCAAGGCAACGAGCTTGTGAGACTGGGGTGAGTGAGCAACCATCGAGTTTGATGGAAAGGCTTGTTGGAGGAGATGAGTGAGGAGGAGGAAAGACAATGAACTCTGTTTTGTCCATGTTAAGTTTTAGGAATCGTGCAGAGAAGAAGGATGAAATAGCAGAGAGACATTGTGGTATTTTGGTTAGTAGAGAGGTAATGTCAGGTCCAGAGAGGTAGATCTGTGTGTCATCGGCATAGAGATAATACTGGAAGCCGTGGGACTCTATGAGCTGTCCCAGGCCGAAGGTGTAGATGGAGAACAGCAGGGGTCCAAGAACTGAGCCTTGAGGGACACCGACAGATAGGGGGCGAGATGAGGAAGTGGTGTGAGAATGGGAGACGCTGAAAGTTCGGTCGGTTAGGTATGAGGAGATCCAAGATAGGGCCAAGTCTGTGATGCCCAGAGATGAGAGAATCTGTAGTAGGAGGGAATGGTCTACTGTGTCGAAGGCAGAGGACAGGTCCAGGAGGAGGAGGATAGAGTAGTGTCGCTTGGCTTTGGCGGTTAGTAGATCATTGGTGACTTTGGTTAGGGCAGTTTCAGTGGAGTGATGAGGTCGGAAGCCAGATTGAAGCCGGTCAAAGAGGGAGCAGGAGGAGAGGCATGAGGACAATTCAAGATGGACATGCAGTTCCAGTAGTTTTGAGGCGTAGGGGAGAAGGGATATGGGGCGATAGTTTGACACAGAGGATGGGTCAAGGGAGGGCTTTTTGAGGATGGGTGTAATAGAGGCATGTTTAAAGCATGAGGGGAATACACCACTTGTTAGTGATAGGTTGAAGAGATGGGTTAGGGCTGGGATGAGGACTGCAGTGATGTTGGTGATGAGGTGCGATGGGAGCGGGTCCAGTGCGCAGGTGGTTAGATGTGATCTTGAGAGTAGAGTGGAGAGATAGTTTTCTGTCATGGTGGAGAAGCTGGATTTGGAGGAAGAGGGGTGAGTAGCTATGATGAGGGGCTGTGGGGATTGTGGGCCAAAGCTTGCTCTTATGTTGTCAATCTTCCGCTTGAAGAAAGAGGCAAAGTCTTCAGCTGAGAGGAGAGGAGAGGGAGGTGGTGCCGGAGGACGGAGGAGAGAATTGAAAGTGTTGAATAGCTGTTTAGGGTTGTGAGAGAGAGAAGATATGAGGGATGAGAAGTAGGTTTGTTTTGCAGCAGTGAGTGTGGACTTGAAAGTGGTGAGGGATTCTTTATATGCAATGAAGTGCTCAGTGGAATGAGACCTCTTCCATCTGCGCTCAGCAATTCTGGAGGCCCGTCTTAGTTCTTTAGTCTGCCTTGTGTGCCAGGGTTGCCTGTTGATTGTGCGGGTTTTGGTGTGTGTGAGGGGGGCAGCTGATTCGAGAGCTGCAGAGATTGTAGTGTTGTATAAAGTTGCAGCGGCATCTGCATCATGTAGAAATGCAATGTCTGTGAGGGGGAGAAAGGACTGAGAAAGGGCGTGTAAATCAATGTGTTTGATATTTCTGCGAGGGTGTGAAAATTTGTGGAGGGGGGTTGCATACTTGGAGAAGAGAGGGAAGAGAATGTGAGTAGGTTGTGGTCAGACAGGGGGAGGGGCAAGTTAGAGAGGTTAGATAGGGAACAGAGGCGAGTGAAGATGAGGTCCAGTGTGTGGCCATCTTTGTGAGTAGCATTAGTAGCATTAGTAGCATTAGTAGTATTATAGTAGTTATATTGTTGTACATAGGGGGCAGTATTATAGTAGTTTTATTCTTGTACATAGGGGGCAGTATTATAGTAGTTTTATTCTTGTATATAGGGGCAGTATTATAGTAGTTTTATTCTTGTACATAGGGGCAGTATTATAGTAGTTATATTCTTGTATATAGGGGCAGTATTATAGTAGTTATATTCTTGTACATAAGGGGCAGTATTATAGTAGTTATATTCTTGTACATAGGAGGCAGTATAATAGTAGTTATATTCTTGTACATAGGGGCAGTATTATAGTAGTTAAATTCTTGTATATAGGAGCAGTATAATAGTAGTTATATTCTTGTATATAGGGGCAATATTATAGTAGTTAAATTCTTGTACATAGGGGCAGTATTATAGTAGTTATATTCTTGTATATAGGAGCAGTATTATAGTAGTTATATTCTAATATATAGGGAGTAGTATTATAGTAGTTATATTCTTGCACATAGGGGCAGTATTATAGTAGTTATATTCTTGTACATAGGGGGCAGTATTATAGTAGTTTTATTCTTGTACATAGGGGCAGTATTATAGTAGTTATATTCTTGTACATAGGGGCAGTAATATAGTAGTTATATTGTTGTACATAGGGGACAGTATTATAGTAGTTTTATTCTTGTACATAGGGGGCAGTATTATAGTAGTTTTATTCTTGTACATAGGAGCAGTATTATAGTAGTTATATTCTTGTACATAGGGGGCAGTATTATAGCAGTTATATTCTTGTACATAGGTGGCAGTATTATAGTAGTTATATTCTTGTACATAGGGGCAGTATTATAATAGTTATATTCTTGTACATAGGGGGGCAGTATTATTGTAGTTATATTCTTGTACATAGGGGCAGTATTATAATAGTTATATTCTTGTACATAGGGGGGCAGTATTATAGTAGTTATATTCTTGTACATAGGGGCAGTATATTAGTAGTTATATTCTTGTATATAGGGGCATTATTATAGTAGTTATATTCTTGTACATAGGAGCAGTATTATAGTAGTTATAGTCTTGTACATAGGGGCAGTATTATAGTAGTTATATTCTTGTACATAGGGGCAGTATTATAATAGTTATATTCTTGTACATAGGGGGCAGTATTACAGTAGTTATATTCTTGTACATACAGGGCAGTATTATAGTAGTTATATTCTTGTACATAGGAGCAGTATTATAGTAGCAATATTCTTGTACATAGGGGCAATATCATAGTAGTTATATTCTTGTACATAAGGGCAGTATTATAGTAGTTATATTCTTGTACATAGGAGCAGTATTATAGTAGTTATATTCCTGTACATAGGAGCAGTATTATAGTAGTTATATTCTTGTACATAGGGCGCAGTATTATAGTAGTTATATTCTTGTACATAGAAGCAGTATTATAGTAGTTATATTCTTGTACATAGAGGCAGTATTATAGTAGTTATATTCTTGTACATAGGTGGCAGTATTATTGTAGTTATATTCTTTTACATATGGGCAGTATTATAGTAGTTAAATTCTTGTATATAGGGGCAGTATTATAGCAGTTATATTCTTGTACATAGGTGGCAGTATTATTGTAGTTATATTCTTTTACATATGGGCAGTATTATAGTAGTTATATTCTTGTACATAGGGGCAGTATTATAGCAGTTATATTCTTGTACATAGGTGGCAGTATTATAGCAGTTATATTCTTGTACATAGGTGGCAGTATTATTGTAGTTATATTCTTTTACATATGTGCAGTATTATAGTAGTTATATTCTTGTATATAGGAGGCAGTATTATAGTAGTTATATTCTTGTACATAGGGGGCAGTATTATAGCAGTTATATTCTTGTATATAGGAGGCAGTATTATAGTAGTTATATTCTTGTACATAGGGGGCAGTATTATAGCAGTTATATTCTTGTACATAGGTGGCAGTATTATAGTAGTTATATTCTTGTACATAGGGGGCAGTATTATAGTAGTTTTATTCTTGTACACAGGGGCAGTATTATAGTAGTTTTATTCTTGTACATAGGGGCAGTATTATAGTAGTTATATTCTTGTACATAGGGGCAGTATTATAGTAGTTATATTCTTGTACATAGGGGGCAGTATTATAGTAGTTACAGTTAGGTCCAGAAATATTTGGACAGTGACACAAGTTTTGTTATTTTAGCTGTTTACAAAAACATGTTCAGAAATACAATGATATATATAATATGGGCTGAAAGTGCACACTCCCAGCTGCAATATGAGAGTTTTCACATCCAAATCGGAGAAAGGGTTTAGGAATCATAGCTCTGTAATGCATAGCCTCCTCTTTTTCAAGGGACCAAAAGTAATTGGACAAGGGACTCTAAGGGCTGCAATTAACTCTGAAGGCGTCTCCCTCGTTAACCTGTAATCAATGAAGTAGTTAAAAGGTCTGGGGTTGATTACAGGTGTGTGGTTTTGCATTTGGAAGCTGTTGCTGTGACCAGACAACATGCGGTCTAAGGAACTCTCAATTGAGGTGAAGCAGAACATCCTGAGGCTGAAAAAAAAGAAAAAATCCATCAGAGAGATAGCAGACATGCTTGGAGTAGCAAAATCAACAGTCGGGTACATTCTGAGAAAAAAGGAATTGACTGGTGAGCTTGGGAACTCAAAAAGGCCTGGGCGTCCACGGATGACAACAGTGGTGGATGATCGCCGCATACTTTCTTTGGTGAAGAAGAACCCGTTCACAACATCAACTGAAGTCCAGAACACTCTCAGTGAAGTAGGTGTATTTGTCTCTAAGTCAACAGTAAAGAGAAGACTCCATGAAAGTAAATACAAAGGGTTCACATCTAGATGCAAACCATTCATCAATTCCAAAAATAGACAGGCCAGAGTTAAATTTGCTGAGAAACACCTCATGAAGCCAGCTCAGTTCTGGAAAAGTATTCTATGGACAGATGAGACCAAGATCAACCTGTACCAGAATGATGGGAAGAAAAAAGACTGGAGAAGAAAGGGAACGGCACATGATCCAAGGCACACCACATCCTCTGTAAAACATGGTGGAGGCAACGTGATTGCATGGGCATGCATGGCTTTCAATGGCACTGGGTCACTTGTGTTTATTGATGACATAACAGCAGACAAGAGTAGCCGGATGAATTCTGAAGTGTACCGGGATATACTTTCAGCCCAGATTCAGCTAAATGCCGCAAAGTTGATCGGACGGCGCTTCATAGTACAGATGGACAATGACCCCAAGCATACAGCCAAAGCTACCCAGGAGTTCATGAGTGCAAAAAAGTGGAACATTCTGCAATGGCCAAGTCAATCACCAGATCTTAACCCAATTGAGCATGCATTTCACTTGCTCAAATCCAGACTTAAGATGGAAAGACCCACAAACAAGCAAGACCTGAAGGCTGCGGCTGTAAAGGCCTGGCAAAGCATTAAGAAGGAGGAAACCCAGCGTTTGGTGATGTCCATGGGTTCCAGACTTAAGGCAGTGATTGCCTCCAAAGGATTCGCAACAAAATATTGAAAATAAAAATATTTTTTTTGGGTTTGGTTTATTTGTCCAATTACTGTTGACCTCCTAAAATGTGGAGTGTTTGTAGAGAAATGTGTACAATTCCTACAATTTCTATCAGATATTTTTGTTCAAACCTTCAAATTAAACGTTACAATCTGCACTTGAATTCTGTTGTAGAGGTTTCATTTCAAATCCAATGTGGTGGCATGCAGAGCCCAACTCGCCAAAATTGTGTCACTGGCCAAAGATTTCTGGACCTAACTGTATATTCTTGTACATAGGAGCAGTATTATAGTAGTTATATTCTTGTACATAGGGACAGTATTATAGTAGTTATATTCTTGTACATAGGGGCAGTATTATAGTAGTTATATACTTGTACATAGGATCAGTTTATAGTTGTTATATTCTTGTACATAGGGGTAGTATTATAGCAGTTATATTCTTGTACACAGGGGCAGTATTATAGTAGTTATATTCTTGTATATAGATGGCAGTATTATAGTAGTTATATTCTTGTACATAGGGGCAGTATTATAGTAGTTATATTCTTGTATATAGGTGGCAGTATTATAGTAGTTATATTCTTGTACATAGGGGCAGTATTATAGTAGTTATATTCTTGTATATAGGAGCAGTATTATAGTAGTTATATTCTTGTACATAAGAGCAGTATTATAGTAGTTATATTGTTGTACATAGGAGCAGTATTATTGTAGTTATATTCTTGTACATAGGAGGCATTATTTTAGTAGTTATATTCTTGTATATAGGGGCATTATTATAGTAGTTATATTCTTGTACATAGGAGCAGTATTATAGTAGTTATATTCTTGTACATAGGGGCAGTATTATAGTAGTTATATTCTTGTACATGGGGGCAGTATTATAATGGTTATATTCTTGTACATAGGGGCAGAATTATAGTAGTTATATTCTTGTACATAGCGGCAGTATTATAATGGTTATATTCTTGTACATAGGGGGCAGTATTATAGTTGTTATATTCTTGTACATAGGGGTCAGTATTATAGTAGTTATATTCTTGTACATAGGAGCAGTATTATAGTAGTTATATTCTTGTACATAGGGGCAGTATTATAGTAGCAATATTCTTGTACATAGGGGTCAGTATTATAGTAGTTATATTCTTGTACATAGGAGCAGTATTATAGTAGCAATATTCTTGTACATAGGGGCAGTATTATAGTAGTTATATTCTTGTACATAGGATCAGTTTATAGTTGTTATATTCTTGTACATAAGAGCAGTATTATAGTAGTTATATTCTTGTACATAGGGGCAGTATTATAGTAGTTATATTCTTGTACATAGGGGCAGTATTATAGTAGTTATATTCTTGTACATAGGATCAGTTTATAGTTGTTATATTCTTGTATATAGAGGCAGTATTATAGTAGTTATATTCTTGTACATAGGGGGCAGTATTATAGCAGTTATATTCTTGTACATAGGTGGCAGTATTATTGTAGTTATATTCTTGTACATATGGGCAGTATTATAGTAGTTATATTCTTGTATATAGGAGGCAGTATTATAGTAGTTATATTCTTGTACATAGGGAGCAGTATTATAGCAGTTATATTCTTGTACATAGGTGGCAGTATTATTGTAGTTATATTCTTGTACATAGGGGCAGTATTATAGTAGTTATATTCTTGTACATAGGGGCAGTATTATAGTAGTTATATTCTTGTACATATGGGCAGTATTATATTAGTTATTTTCTTGTATATAGGAGGCAGTATTATAGTAGTTATATTCTTGTATATTCTTGTACATAGGGGGCAGTATTATAGCAGTTATATTCTTGTACATAGGTGGCAGTATTATAGTAGTTATATTCTTGTACATAGGGGGCTGTATTTTAGCAGTTATATTCTTGTACATAGGGGCAGTATTATAGTAGTTATATTCTTGTACATAGGGGCAGTATTATAGTAGTTATATTCTTGTACATAGGGGCAGTATTATAGTAGTTATATTCTTGTACATAGGAGCAGTATTATAGTAGTTATATTCTTGTACATAGCGGCAGTATTATAGTAGTTATATTCTTGTACATAGGAGGCAGTATTACAGTAGTTATATTCTTGTACATACAGGGCAGTATTATAGTAGTTATATTCTTGTACATAGGAGCAGTATTATAGTAGCAATATTCTTGTACATAGGGGCAATATCATAGTAGTTAGATTCTTGTACATACAGTGCCTACAAGTAGTATTCAACCCCCTGCAGATTTAGCAGGTTTACACATTCGGAATAACTTGGCATTGTGACATTTGGACTGTAGATCAGCCTGGAAGTGTGAAATGCAGCAAAAAAGAATGTTATTTCTTTTTTTATTTTTTTTTTTTTAAATTGTGAAAAGTTTATTCAGAGGGTCATTTATTATTCAACTCCTCAAACCACAAGAATTCTGTTTGGTTCCCCTAAAGTATTAAGAAGTATTTCAGGCACAAAGAACAATGAGCTTCACATGTTTGGATTAATTATCTCTTTTTCCAGCCTTTTCTGACTAATTAAGACCCTCCCCAAACTTGTGAACAGCACTCATACATGGTCAACATGGGAAAGACAAAGGAGCATTCCAAGGCCATCAGAGACAAGATCGTGGAGGGTCACAAGGCTGGCAAGGGGTACAAAACCCTTTCCAAGGAGTTGGGCCTACCTGTCTCCACTGTTGGGAGCATCATCCGGAAGTGGAAGGCTTATGGAACTACTGCTAGCCTTCCACGGCCTGGACAGCCTTTGAAAGTTTCCACCCGTGCCGAGGCCAGGCTTGTCCGAAGAGTCAAGGCTAACCCAAGGACAACAAGGAAGGAGCTCCGGGAAGATCTCATGGCAGTGGGGACATTGGTTTCAGTCAATACCATAAGTAACGTACTCCACCGCAATGGTCTCCGTTCTAGACGAGCCCGTAAGGTACCTTTACTTTCAAAGCGTCATGTCAAGGCTCGTCTACAGTTTGCTCATGATCACTTGGAGGACTCTGAGACAGACTGGTTTAAGGTTCTCTGGTCTGATGAGACCAAGATCGAGATCTTTGGTGCCAACCACACACGTGACGTTTGGAGACTGGATGGCACTGCATACGACCCCAAGAATACCATCCCTACAGTTAAGCATGGTGGTGGCAGCATCATGCTGTGGGGCTGTTTCTCAGCCAAGGGGCCTGGCCATCTGGTCCGCATCCATGGGAAGATGGATAGCACAGCCTACCTGGAGAATTTTGGCCAAGAACCTCCGCTCCTCCATCAAGGATCTTAAGATGGGTCGTAATTTCATCTTCCAACAAGACAACAACCCAAAGCACACAGCCAAGAAAACCAAGGCCTGGTTCAAGAGGGAAAAAAATCAAGGTGTTGCAGTGGCCTAGTCAGTCTCCTGACCTTAACCCAATTGAAAACTTGTGGAAGGAGCTCAAGATTAAAGTCCACATGAGACACCCAAAGAACCTAGATAACTTGGAGAAGATCTGCATGGAGGAGTGGGCCAAGATAACTCCAGAGACCTGTGCCGGCCTGATCAGGTCTTATAAAAGACGATTATTAGCTGTAATTGCAAACAAGGGTTATTCCACAAAATATTAAACCTAGGGGTTGAATAATAATTGACCCACACTTTTATGTTGAAAATTTATTAAAATTTAACTGAGCAACATAACTTGTTGGTTTGTAAGATTTATGCATCTGTTAATAAATCCTGCTCGTTTGAAGTTTGCAGGCTCTAACTTATTTGCATCTTATCAAACCTGCTAAATCTGCAGGGGGTTGAATACTACTTGTAGGCACTGTAGGAGCAGTATTATAGTAGTTATATTCTTGTACATAGGAGCAGTATTATAGTAGCAATATTCTTGTACATAGGGGCAGTATTATAGTAGTTATATTCTTGTACATAGAGGCAGTATTATAGTAGTTATATTCTTGTACATAGGAGCAGTATTATAGTAGCAATATTCTTGTACATAGGAGCAGTATTATAGTAGCAATATTCTTGTACATAGGGGCAGTATTATAGTAGTTATATTCTTGTACACAGAGAAGGATTATAGTAGTTATATTCTTTTACATATAGTAGCAGTATTTAGTTTTGTATTTTTATTAATAGAAAACAGTACTATATTAGCAATTATCAGCAGATGCAATCTCTATGTACCATATATCATTTGCTTTGTTCTCCATGTTTTTGGTCTTTCCTCTTATAACACATAATGATGAAATACCAACCCTCTCTCCGTCCAGGAATAAGTGCACCTTGAATATCATGGCGTCATTAATATCAATGTCTTCATTCCTATACAGTATCTGGAATATGCGACTAAACACGACATTGTCATAGACACATGGGGAATATTCTCCAGGGTCATCTGCAAAACAATAAAAAATAAGAATTAGATGCAAAAACACTACTTAAGCCATATTTAATGAAAACAAATTTAATTTGTGCAGAATGTTGCACAGCTTCTAGCTTCTCAGTTGCAGAAGAAAGTTCACAGAGCAGATTGCATGGGATAACAAGCGCTTTACTTTTGAGAGTATGAGGTAAAGATATTTACAATCATACAGGATCGTATCAGGAAGAGAAAGCAAAACCAAAAAAGAACAAAAGACTCACAACAGTGAGTAAGGAAACTTTACACAACATCGCCATCTACTGTTAGATCAGCATAACGTCCTCCTTCACACATACAAAGAAGTCCTTCAACTGTTGTACTGTATATACCAACACAGAGAAGGTAAATCCTTTCATTTATTGACTAAGACGACTGCACAAAACTGATATGATGGTTTATTTTCAGGGCGCATTTTCTGTGGGGCGAGTTGTACTTTTGATTGACACCATTAGTTTTACCATATATTGTACTGGAAAACTGGAAATGTGGAAAAACAGTGAAAAAAGTGTAATCCCACAATGGTTTTCGGGGTTTTTTTTTTACCGTGTTCACTATATGGTAAAACTAATGTTGCTGACAGTTTTACTGTTTTGGGGTAGATACAATATTTTGATCGCCATTTTTTCCATTTTACTGCACTGTCGCGGCGGGCAAAACCTCACCATAATTCTTGCATTTTTTTTTATTATGCCATTTACTGTATCAAGCGGATTCATTTATTTTATATTTTGATAGATCGGGCTTTTATGAACTCAGTGAAACCAAATATGTAATTTTTTGTTTTCTTTTAACTGAGACAAAAGAGGGGGGTAATTTAAACTTTAGTGTCTTTTATATTTTTTTGCCTATTTTTTTTAAACTTTTTTTTCACATTTTACTATATTTAATTGCCCCCTTTGGGAACTTTACTCTGTGATCATGTGATCGCCTGTGCTATACATAGCAGTGCATGAGCACTACTAGATATATAGCAGAAAAAATCATGATCTCCTATGAACACCAGCCACAGGCTGGCTTTCACAAGAGATTTTTTATGACAGACACGGGTCATCTGCAGATCCTCAGCAGTCATGATAACTAATAGGTGCCCCGCGGGCATGCCGATGAGCATGTGGAATGCCGCTCCCCTTCTGCCGCCAAATGTTAAATGCCGCTGTCAGAGATTGACAATGGCATTTAAAAGGTTAACAGCCACAGGCAGAGCTCTGATCCACATGGGAAAAATGCGGGATCGGCATCTAAACCTGCATCAAAGCCAGGGACAGAACATATGATGTACAAGTATGTCAAAGGTCATGAAGAGGATAATGGTTTGCACCTTGTGGTGACCCCTCTGTATTTGCCAAAACTTACTGTCCAATGTCCAAATATTTCTGGAATTAACCATAATTGGACAGCGTGTGGTCTTTGTGACCTATGGACCACAGAGATCATATGGACCCGTTACAGGCAATGTGCAGGTGCACATGGCCAATCTTACACACCGTCCTTCGAGCTGTGTGGGAAAAAAATGCAGCTTCGTAAAAGAAAAATACTTGGTTACTCTTGAGATGTTTTTGTTATATGTATTTGTATGTCCCTGTATGTCCCTGTATGCAATTGTATGTACCTGTATGTACTTGTATGTACCTGTATGTACCCATATGTACTTGTATGTACCTGTATGTCCCTGTATGTATTTGTATGTACTTGTATGTACCTGCATGTACTTGTATATACGTGTATGTCCCTGTATGTACATATATGTACTTGTATGTACCTGTATGTACTAGTATGTACCTGTATGTACTAGTATGTCCCTGTATGTACATATATGTACTTGTATGTACCTGTATGTACCTATATGTATTTGTATGTACCTGTATGTACTTGTATGTACCTGTATGTACCTGCATGTACTAGTATTTCCCTGTATGTACCTGTATGTACTTGTATGTACTTGTATGTACCTGTATGTACCTGTATGTACTTGTATGTACCTGTATGTACTTGTATGTCCCTGTATGTATTTGTATGTACTTTTATGTACCTGCATGTACTTGTATATACGTGTATGTCCCTGTATGTACATATATGTACTTGTATGTACCTGTATGTACTAGTATGTACCTGTATGTACTAGTATGTCCCTGTATGTACATATATGTACTTGTATGTACCTGTATGTACCTATATGTATTTGTATGTACCTGTATGTACTTGTATGTACCTGTATGTACCTGCATGTACTAGTATTTCCCTGTATGTACCTGTATGTACTTGTATGTACTTGTATGTACCTGTATGTACCTGTATGTACTTGTATGTACCTGTATGTACTTGTATGTCCCTGTATGTACCTGTATGTACTTGTATGTATCTGTATGTACCTGTATGTGCCTGTATGTGCCTGTATATACCTGTATGTACCTGTATGTACTTTTATGTCCCTGTATGTACTTGTATAAATCTGTATGTACCTATATGTACTTGTATGTCCCTGTATGTACTTGTATGTACCTGTATGTACTTGTATGTAGCTATATTTACTTGTATGTACCTGTATGTACTTGTATGTACCTGTATGTACCTGTATGTACTTGTATGTCCCTGTATGTCCCTGTATGTCCCTCTATGTACCTGTATGTACCTGTATGTACCTGTATGTACCTGTTTGTACTTGTATGTAGTTGTATGTACCTGTATGTAATGTGAATTTCAATCTAATAAAGGTTTGCTAAGGGCATGTTCGGATGACTGTAAAATAGGACTTTGTAAGGTCCATGTGCGCCATGGGCCACACACGGAGAGCACAAGAACGCATTGTAGCCAAAATGCAGTTGTGATTGGTTGATTTTCCATGTGGATCCCAGACTGCCATGGAAAAAAATTGCAGTATGTACTACTTTTGATCATTTTACACATACATGCAATCTAAAGACTGAACAATAACACATGCAATGCGAAGGCTGAACAATAAGGCATGCAATGCAAAGGCGGCTTCTGCACTAATCTGCAATGCGGATGAGCACAAGGAGCCAGTTGCAGTTTCCAGTCCCAACTGGCATAACTTCCAATATGGAAACCATCTGGACCCAGCCTAACATGTATAACATTTGTATCTTAAGAAACTAGAATCATTACTGACTTTTGCTGAATAGTAATGTTGAACACATCTTTAGCATCATGATCTCCTCATTAGCCCTGTTTGATTGGCACATGGCAGGTATTTGCCTTGAGTGATATCTCCAAGCAAATAGTCACGCACCCCCCATGTCTTGAGCAGGTGGACCAAAGATTAAAAAATTCAGTTGTAAAGGATTTTTTCACCTCTGGGCATCCCCCTATGGGGAAGACTTCTACAATCTTGTGTTATGGTTGAAGGCGTGATGTTAGCATAATTTTGCATATCCTTCATTGACATTCATGCGTCTTCAGACTTTGATGTGTTCACTCAAGTAGCTTTCTCCAGCTCGGTGTCAGGCGACTGGAAGTGTAATGAAGCTGCTCCTTGGTACTTAATTAAAAGAATATACATATGACTCTAGGGTATCTCCGATACGAGGCGGCGCAGAAGTTAACTCGCTCTCGATAGACGTATCTGGGATAGTTTTTCTCTAATTATCTATTGGACTTGAGACTTGTAGACTTTACATTGTACTCAAGGTCAGAACAAGAATATCAACCATTAGAAAAGTCTACACACTGGAGGAAAAGTCTTAAAGGGAACTTGTCACTTGGTACTTGTGTCCGATCTGTGGACAGCGGTGTAGAGAACGAGACACTGAGTTTGTTGGAATAGATTCAGAATAAGGCCGGCTTCACATGAGCGGTATTTTGCCAGAAAGCTGGATCCGGCACAAATGCGTTTCAGCTCCATTCATTTACAATGGAATTGCGGCAAAATGCGGTTACTTGAGGTTATGTGCGACGCACTTGACGGCTTGTGACCGCATCTTTGATGCCCTGGCCTATCAGGTCGTCACAAGGTATTGTGCAATCTGCCCTTCTGTGCAATATCCACCTCCTTCTTGGTTACGGGTCCCTGACCAGATGGTGTTGCCAAGACCAGCTAATCAAAATCCTAGGTACACTCTGCACTACACCCACCAGACACACCAGTGGATGGCCTGAGTGGAATAGGGTCACTCACTTGGGGGGTTAGTAAGGGGAGGTCAGGAGTGTCAGGAGAAGTCCAGTGTAGTGTTGGAAGTGAAGGAGAGAGGAGGTCAGGAGCTGGGCTACTTGGAAGAACTAGGTGGTAGATGGTGGTCTGGGCCTGGTAGGAGCTGGACCCCCGGTCGCAGGGGATTGTGACAAGGGGCACGGCATTGTCGTGGAGGACAGCTGGCGGCCTTATACCATCACCGGGCTGGGACCAGGGCTTCGACAGGGTACGTGGACCCTAGGTCAGGGAGTAGCTTCAGGCAACCTGACAATTTACCCGACGAGAACGGAGCCTTCAATATCCGCTCTCCACCCACTCCAAAATCGGGGTAGTAGCGCGGGGGATAGGACTTTCCACAAATGCGATCCAAAAAATCCCAAGCGTGAACCCTGAGAGCAAGTTCCCTCAGTTAGCCATACTGGGGAGCGGGACCCGACTAGTTTCAGGCTACAGGGACCAACAAGTGAGTAACAAGGTGCCAAGGGAAAGGTCACAGATCAACAGGCAACACCAACGGCAACAGGATCCAGGTGTGCTCCCCCTCAGTGACAGCGGTGTCCAGAACTTTGGTTTACTACAGTTGTCGGTGTCAGTGTTATTGGACTGAGTGAGTATGCAAGTGACCCTTACCTCCCCAACGGCACATCCCCGTCACTAACACCGAGTCCCGGGGCATCCCCCCTACCCGTGGAGGGGTTGAACACCTGTCTGCCAACTACATCGCCACCGGGTACTCCCAGCCGCAGCGGTGGTACTCCACCTTACCACACACCACGGGTGGTGTCACGAACTATTCCATTCAATACTCCCCTGTAAATACCCCCTTTTTCTATTCGAGTGGCCGCGAGACTCCTGGGTCCGGACGCCCCTCGAGCCACCGCGGATCCGGATCCAAGCAGCCCGGCTGCTGACACGGGGGCAGTACACATCTTGCCGCAATGCCATTGTAAATGAATGGAGCTGAAACGCATTTGTGCCAGATCCAGCTTTCCTTTAAAATACTGCTGCTACGAGAGCGGCTTCACTTGGGTTTTTCTTTTGGAATGCTCAGGGTTAATGTCAGTTTTCTTGCTAGCAGCAAGCTCATTACCCCTGATCAGGTGTTTCCGCTGATGACCACTCGCAACCTGGCTAAATACCCACTGCTCCCAGCAGAGGGTGCCGGTTTTTCAGAATTCATTCTGGAGTTTGGTCTTGAGCTGGAATGAGGTGTTTTGCTGCTGATGTTGTCTTCAGTGTTTTGGTGTGGATGTACCCAGTTGTTTAGTTACCTTCCCCAACCTTATTTACCCCCTCTATACCTCCATGTAGTTCCCCTGGTGTTTGTTTTTGGGGTGTGTGAGTTTTGTTGTCTCCCCCATCTGTGTTGTTTGTCGTTGGGGTTTTGTGCCTACTATCCCGGCCCAACCCTTGTGTGGAGGATGTTACATCAGGGTCTTGGACAGTAGATAGGGACACGCTGGGGACCCAGACCTCACTACCATCGAGTGTACCTCTGGGTTGAGGGTGAGCTCAGGGTCCTGTCTAGTCTAAGGACCAGCTTAGGGGTCCCTATCCAGTCACATCAAAGTCACCAGCGTGAAAACCACCCACTGAACTCATGGATAGATATTTCAATGAATAAAATGCAGCTCTTACTTTAACTTTTCCCATAAAAAATATCTATCAGTTTGATCAGCTCCACCTGCACTTGCCTTGCGCACTATGTGGTGGTAATAAATCTGCACTTTATCGATTTTTAAAACACCCTGGTGCTGTTTTAGTTTTTATATTGTTGTCTGCCTATTAGATATCATTTTCAACAAGATCAAATGACCTATAAAGATGGCAGTACCATGGAAAATTGTAGGAGTGATGGTGTGCATGGTCACATTGGACACTTCAAAGTAGAGGAGATTCTTGTGGTATACAATGTCTCTTCCTAAATTGTGACATACCCTTTAATGCTGCAATTAAAATGTGCACTTTTGATACTTATTTACTAGTTTATCACTTGAGAACATGTACGGATGAAAGCAGCTTATGCTGTATCACTGCAACATCACATTACACCTGATATCTACTGAACTATCCCTTCTTAAAGTGGTAGTCCACTACAAGGACAATCCCTTCTCAATCCATATTTGCCCCCTTACAATGAAAAAAGCTTATATTCACCTCTGTGTCACGCGAATAAGGGCAGACTCAAGATCAGAGTTCTCTATTACCATCTGAGACCATGCACATTTAAACATTGTTTTCCTTTGGGCACTTAAGAGCTAACTTCTTCTCTGGTGTAGCAGGAGACTTGCTCAGCTATCAGCAGTTGATCATTTCCGGCCTGTTTATAATCCCTCTGCTTCCTGGAAAGGTTGCTGGTTATTCTGTTCATTTAGGAGCTAGAGAGGGAGCACAGAGGATGTGTTGTTTCTGCTGCTGCTATCTGCTGTAGCTGGAGATGTAAGTTGTTTCTACTACCCCCTCTTCTTTATACCCTTACCAATACACCTTTGGTTATCCCCTGGTGCAGGTTTTAAGTGTGTATGAGTTTTGGTTACCCAGTCTGTTGTTCTGTGTTGGTGGGTTGTTGGGCTCGGTGCAGATCAGTCCCCTGGGTGGTGGAGACTTAGTTGTTAGGGCCTGGAAAGGAGACAGGGCCATGTTGGAGGCTCAACTCTGACTACCTCTAAGTCTACCATCGGGATAAGGGACAGCGCAGGGTCCCTAGTTGCAGGATTAGCTTAGGAGTCCTGTGCCATCTGTTCCGCCAGCTGTAACACACTGCTGCCGGTGTAGTTTCAGCGGTGCTTCCATTTGCTCTTCTGGGGCTCTCATGAGGTTGTTACTTCACTAGAGCCCCATGCCCAATTAGCGCCGGCTTCACTGGCAGCTCCTTCGGACAAATAAGTAATCAGCAGTTAGTAAGCAGACAGCCACAGCTCTTACTTTCTCTTGATTATGGAGACATTGAAGCTGGCACTGATTAGCCACGTGACTCACATGACATAACCTCACGTGAGCTCCAAGAATGCGGTGCCAATACTTGAGGTGAGTGTAAGCTTTTTTTTTTTTTAAATGGTGGCAGATATGGGGAATGAGAAGCGGTTGTCTCAGTGGTGGACAACCCCTTTAAAGAAGAGTTAACCCACTTTGGACAATCCTTTGTTTTTTATTTCTGTTTTTTTTTTAGTAAGGTCACCTATAGTCCTGCAGGTGGGACCTCCATCTGACACTAGTGACACCCAGTCCTGTGGTGTCCGGCTTTAGAAAGTCACAGCATTTGGCTGCAGAAACTGCTCCCTGACCTTCGATCATTCTTGCTTGGTTTTCATCCATTTCCCTTTAGGACCCAGTAGCATTGTGCAGCCTGTCAGCTGCTGTTCATCAGTCTTTGTCTTGATATAGCTTCACTTCCTATTACTTGGTGCTGGTAATATTTGATACATCTTTATCAAGTCTTCAGTGCAAGCAGGTGGCTTGTATTCATTAGAGGAATCGGGGTGGTTGTTGCAGCTTCTCTCCCTGAGTCACTAGAGACAATTTGTTTGTTGTTTTTCCTTGTTTGTTAGCCCTGTGTATCCATTAGTGCCTAGTGGGGTTGACTAAGTGCTTATCCCATCCACTGCCGACTTAAGGCCTATTTCAGGGTCAGCCAGGGTCAGATATCCTGCTTGGCGCATAGGTGTGGAACCTATTGAGGGCGGTGAGGCAACCCAGGGCCTAGAGGTAGGCTTGGTCAGGGGTCACATCTCCACCTTCTCTTGACACAGGGTTTCCCTTCCCATTCGCCTTTCACTTGGTGCTTCCCCGTGTATCTAGCGTGACACCATCAATCATTAGTAATCTGTGAGGGAACCTGACAGCAAATGTTTAATTTTTATGCAGCACCACTGCAGGAGAAATGCGGTACTACATAGCATGTTTAAGCTACAGTTAGGTCCAGAAATATTTGGACAGTGACACAATTTTCGCGAGTTGGGCTCTGCATGCCACCACATTGGATTTGAAATGAAACCTCTACAACAGAATTCAAGTGCAGATTGTAACGTTTAATTTGAAGGTTTGAACAAAAATATCTGATAGAAATTGTAGGAATTGTCACATTTCTTTACAAACACTCCACATTTTAGGAGGTCAAAAGGAATTGGACAAATAAACCAAACCCAAACAAAATATTTGTATTTTCAATATTTTGTTGCGAATCCTTTGGAGGCAATCACTGCCTTAAGTCTGGAACCCATGGACATCACCAAACGCTGGGTTTCCTCCTTCTTAATGCTTTGCCAGGCCTTTACAGCCGCAGCCTTCAGGTCTTGCTTGTTTGTGGGTCTTTCCGTCTTAAGTCTGGATTTGAGCAAGTGAAATGCATGCTCAATTGGGTTAAGATCTGGTGATTGACTTGGCCATTGCAGAATGTTCCACTTTTTCGCACTCATGAACTCCTGGGTAGCTTTGGCTGTATGCTTGGGGTCATTGTCCATCTGTACTATGAAGCGCCGTCCGATCAACTTTGCGGCATTTGGCTGAATCTGGGCTGAAAGTATATCCCGGTACACTTCAGAATTCATCTGGCTACTCTTGTCTGCTGTTATGTCATCAATAAACACAAGTGACCCAGTGCCATTGAAAGCCATGCATGCCCATGCCATCACGTTGCCTCCACCATGTTTTACAGAGGATGTGGTGTGCCTTGGATCATGTGCCGTTCCCTTTCTTCTCCAAACTTTTTTCTTCCCATCATTCTGGTACAGGTTGATCTTTGTCTCATCTGTCCATAGAATACTTTTCCAGAACTGAGCTGGCTTCATGAGGTGTTTTTCAGCAAATTTAACTCTGGCCTTTCTATTTTTGGAATTGATGAATGGTTTGCATCTAGATGTGAACCCTTTGTATTTACTTTCATGGAGTCTTCTCTTTACTGTTGACTTAGAGACAGATACACCTACTTCACTGAGAGTGTTCTGGACTTCAGTTGATGTTGTGAACGGGTTCTTCTTCACCAAAGAAAGTATGCGGCGATCATCCACCACTGTTGTCATCCGTGGACGCCCAGGCCTTTTTGAGTTCCCAAGCTCTTCAGTCAATTCCTTTCTTCTCAGAATGTACCCGACTGTTGATTTTGCTACTCCAAGCATGTCTGCTATCTCTCTGATGGATTTTTTCTTTTTTTTCAGCCTCAGGATGTTCTGCTTCACCTCAATTGAGAGTTCCTTAGACCGCATGTTGTCTGGTCACAGCAACAGCTTCCAAATGCAAAACCACACACCTGTAATCAACCCCAGACCTTTTAACTACTTCATTGATTACAGGTTAACGAGGGAGACGCGTTCAGAGTTAATTGCAGCCCTTAGAGTCCCTTGTCCAATTACTTTTGGTCCTTTGAAAAAGAGGAGGCAATGCATTACAGAGCTATGATTCCTAAACCCTTTCTCCGATTTGGATGTGAAAACTCTCATATTGCAGCTGGGAGTGTGCACTTTCAGCCCATATTATATATATATAATTGTATTTCTGAACATGTTTTTGTAAACAGCTAAAATAACAAAACTTATGTCACTGTCCAAATATTTCTGGCCCTGACTGTATATTCATAAAGGTGGGACATGTTGGGTCCTCAAGAGAGTCAGAAACTCTATTAATAACTGTGCCAATAGATGAGTTCCAAAACAAAAGGAACATCATTTCCATTCTCATAGTTCCTGTAATGTTGTTTTTACTAATCTAGACCATCCCTTAAATCATGAGCTACCAACTCAGTACCTTAGATTAACCAGTATGAAAAATTAGTGACTTATTCTAATGTGATACCAATGTGATATGACTGAAGTTTGAATGACTATTAGATAGGGATCATGATCAAAAGATAGGAGTGATCCCAGATATTATTTGATCCATCAATAATTCAGTATCAAAGAAGATGTCCTTTGGATAATATTTCATGATTACCAAGGAATACATGTCTTGAAGCAGTTGAAGATAAAGGAAGTAACATTTACAGTTCCACTTACAGGAAACTTGTGGTTAGCTAAAGACAGCTTGAAGGAAGCTTGCATATGAAATTTACGGCTCATTGCAATATTTCGCTAACACTATGGCCGACCACAGTTGGTCAGTTGACCACTGGCAGGATGTACAAGTAAATGTGCAGGAAGCAAACGGTGCCTCCAGCAGTTTGTGGTCAAGTTACATGAACATGACTCAGCTGTCACATGCTGACGACCATTTAGACACAACCTACAATATTTTCCTATAAAATATACACCGAACTCGCTTAAGGTAGGGAAATACCTTCCAGGACATTGAAGTGTACGTACGCACTGTTCCTGTGATGCCATGCCATGTTGATTCCTTATCTTAACTCGAGTTCCCTCCGATGTGAAAGGATTGCTACAACATAACGGTAATGTTGATGCATATTTCTGTTATTGTATAAGTTTCTATGACTATAAGATTCTAAATGCCTATGTACCATTGATTATATTCATGTGCTATTAAAATAAATAGTATCTTGCTATAAAGAATATTAGTATTCGTGCCTGATTAGGATATCAGTGAGCGCTTCGTAAGTACGGGCTTTCAGCCCCCTTTTTAGTAGAATTTAGCAAGACATAAATTGGCGTAGTCGGCAGGATTACTTCTATAAGAAGTAATTAAACGAATTTTTGTAATTTAGAAGTTAAAAACATATATTTGGCAAATTTCCAGATATTTTTCAATCTTTTTGCATAGTGTCAAAATGTTCAGAAAACGTAAGGATAATGTTAAGGAGGTTGTTGTGGAGATCCCCGGCTGGACTGAGGCTCCCTACAATCTTATAGCACATGAATTGGTCAATTGTGGATTGGCAGAACAATGGCAGGACAAGCTTAAGGGTAGTGAAGCTACTGATGTGAATGTATTCGGTAGTGTCCCTGTGAAAACAGGTGATGTAGTGTCTTTAGCACGGCACAAACGATGGCAGGACAAGCTTAAGGGTTGTGAAGCTACTGATGTTGTGAATGTACTCAGTGGTGCCCCTGTGAAAACAGGTGATGTAGTGTCTTGTGAATTGGCAGAACAATGGCAGGACAAGCTTATGGGTAGTGAAGCTACTGATGTGAATGTATTCGGTAGTGTCCCTGTGAAAACAGGTGATGTAGTGTCTTTAGCACGGCACAAACAATGGCAGGACAAGCTTATGGGTAGTGAAGCTACTGATGTTGTGAATGTATTCGGTAGTGTCCCTGTGAAAACAGGTGATGTAGTGTCTTTAGCACGGCACAAACAATGGCAGGACAAGCTTATGGGTAGTGAAGCTACTGATGTTGTGAATGTATTCGGTAGTGTCCCTGTGAAAACAGGTGATGTAGTGTCTTTAGGACGGCGCATCTGGATTTTGGCAAGTGCATATAGTGTAATGCATGAGCGTAAGCTAAAGATGCAGAAGAAAAGT
Organism: Anomaloglossus baeobatrachus; assembly: GCF_048569485.1. NCBI lineage: Eukaryota > Metazoa > Chordata > Amphibia > Anura > Aromobatidae > Anomaloglossus > Anomaloglossus baeobatrachus. The sequence continues at coordinate 27,145,797 of NC_134358.1, read as the reverse complement.
TCCCAGGTGGAACAAAAGATGATAGAATTAGGTTGCCTGAAAACAGTTATGGAATGTAATACCCGACTGTTGAAGGATAAATTGGAACATTATCAGAATGTGGCACAAAAAGCTGCCATAAAAATTGCTCAAAATAAGTACAAGAAAAGAAGAAGAGGAAAAGTAAATAAAACCAAAGTGCATAAAAGTATCGCCTCAGCTTCTATAAACTGGGATCCCGATACTTGGGATGGGGATGTGTGGGATTCATCTTCATCATCTGATGAGGAGGATTGCCATAAAGGGAAGATTCAGGCTAATCCAGTAAGGGGTCGCCTAGAGAGGACAGAGAATGAGATCATCCGGGAACATGTCCGGGATGGTCAGGGGAATCTGCAATATGACGAAGATGGTAATGCCATCACAAATGAGAAAACGATTCCTCATGTAAAAAATCGAGTAACCATTGAAGATTACTCTCAGGGAGAAGTTGATAGCATTTTAACACAGTTTAGACAAAAACCAGGAGAAGGAGAAATTCCCTGGTTGGTCAGGGTGCACGATCTCGGAGGAGGTGAAGTGCACTTTGATGCCGGAGACGTGGCAAAATTTGTCACCATGTCTCGTGACCCAGAAATTCAGAGATCAATAAAAAATTATTTTGTTGATCATAATGAGCATGGTACTCAAAACTTAATCATGATCTTAGCCCATGCTTTTCTGGACAAATATCCATCAGAAGCAGACTTTCCTATCAATGATAAACCTTGGTATACCTTAAAAGATGGTATGGAAAGGCTGAAGGAAGAAGCAATGAGGAATGCTCTTCCTCTTTTGGGACTGGATGATGATTATCTCCAGTACCCATTGACAGCCAGCATAAGTAATAGGCTGGTTAAACATGCTCCTCCAGCATATAAAACAGTTATTTTAACCTTAACTGTAGCGCTGACTGGAGAATCAATCGGTGTAGTTCTAGGGAGGATGAAGGAGTTACAGGATATGGGACAGTGGGATAAACCATCCCCTGGAGGCCATGTTGGTAACAGTAAGCCAAACAATCCTGATTGGAAAGAGAAATCAGTAGGGGAGGCCCCATGGGTGCCTCGAAAAGACATGTTCCAGGCTTTGCTTAAAGCCGGGATCAATAAGGAAAGGATTGATGGAAAGGAGACAGGAGAATTATGGAAGTTGTACAAACAGAAAGTTCTATCTGCAAAGAAAGTGACCACTACAAATGTGGAAGGGGGTTCAAAAACCCCCAAGGTAAAGAAATCAGAAGGAAAAGGGGAAAACCCCCCAAAGAAAGTGTCTTGGGAAGATTTTCAGTCAGTTTATCCATTGGAAGAACTGGCTGCAGCCGTGGCCACAAAGGTCACGGAAGGAAGGGCTAATGCACAGACTGAAGTCTGTGTAAATGAAAGTTCAGAAGGAAGTGATTTACCATAGGTAGCCAGCCAAGCCCCCCTATTGATAAACAGGGACGAACGTCCCTACATCAATCTTAGCATACATTGGAAAGGGGGAAATATTCAAAGAGTCCCAGCTTTGATTGACACGGGGGCGGAGGCTACTTTAATTCATGGAAACCCAGAAAAAATAAAAGGACCTCGAGTAAAAATTGCTGGACTAGGTGGTCAAGTGATCACTGGGGTTCAGACACAGGTAGCTTTGAAGATAGGTAATTTACCTATCAAGCAGTATACGGTGCTGGTAGTACCTATACCAGAATATATTTTGGGAATTGATATCCTAAAATGGATGACTCTTAATCTAACCGAAGGAAAATTCTCCTTTGGGATTATGTCTTGTCATAAGGAAATGCAGATCTCACATTATATCAATGATATAATGATACAAGGACAAGATGAGCAAAGTGTGAAAGATCAATTGACAAAACTGGTTGCTCATATGTGGAGTAAAGGATGGGAAATCAGTGATGCCAAGGTTCAAGGACCGTCTCAGGTGGTAACATTTCTAGGGATTCAGTGGAACAAGGGGCACAGAGAGATCTTGCCCAATGCCAGACAGAAAATTATTAATTTTCCGGTCCCTAAATCCAAACAGGAGACTCAGTCTTATATTGGATTGTTTGATTTTTGGAGACAACATATCCCTCATTTGGGACAAATGTTGGCTCATTTGTACAAAGTAACGAGTAAAAAATATGAGTTCCAATGGGGAGAGGAACAGCAAAATGTGTTTGAGATGGTCAGGGAAGTGTGGCAAGACATTGAAGGGATTATTCAATCTACCAAGACCACTGTATTTCATGTCGATGCTCATGTCCCTACTAACTCACTTGAACGTTTGTTTAATTCAGAAGCAGATAAAGCAGCAGCCATCAGACAAATCAGTCCAACAGTTGACAAGGCAAGGTACAGCTGTTTGGGCACACCAGAAAGAGCCACGCCTTATTCAGCAGGTTTAGACCTCAGTACATTGGAAACTGTCGTGGTACCCCCAGGTAAGGTAAAACCAATTTCAACAGGATTGGGTTGCCATATACCAAAGGATCATTATGGTCAAATAGCCACTTGTTCTAGTTTAGTGTTAAAAGGAGCCATAGTGGTGGGAGGGGTAATAGATGCAGATTATCAGGGAGAAATCAAGGTACTGATGCTAAATTTGGGAAATGAACCTTTGATATTGATGAAACACCAGAAGGTGGCTCAGATGTTAATAATTCCAATAAACTTGTCTGAAATAAGAGAAGGAACTGCCCCAGCAGAATTAACAATACGGGGTACTAAAGGTTTTGGATCCTCTAATATTACAAATGTAGGAGCAAAAATATGGATTCAAAACCTCCAAGGACCGCCCTCAGAGACAGCGGTAATAGCGGTCAGAAAAGATCGTACTCTCCTGATAATGAGACCAGGAGTGGAAAAGTGGGAATATGTCCCACAAGAAAAATGTTATTTACGAGAATAATAGTGTATCTTTATTTGCAGATGGTGTTGTAAATAAGCGAAATCCATGGTATCGGCTACTGGGAAGAGCTCGATAGTGATGAGATGGAGAAATTCCTGTGTTTGATGTTTGCCTCTCTGGTCGTTGGATGGACAAGTCTACATCAGGAGGAACCTGTGGCGAATGAATTTCTGATGCACCATCACATTTTCAACACACAGATTGCTGGATCTGTACACATTCTCCGGTTACAGCCACCAGTATCCCTTATCTGGATGTCCCGGTATCGATGGAGGAAATCTTAAAGTAGAAAAGTTGTTCTGATCATCTTGCTGATAAAGACACTCGAACTGTTCGTCTATAGAATACTACAGTACCCATTTCCATAGTGGGATGGATCAATCTTCCATGGTGGCAAGGCAATTTGAATGCAACAGTCACCAATTTGCAATATCTGGCTTTCAAGGGAAGAATTTGGGTACCAAGAAATAAGACTGGACTGACTAACCTGGGATTCATCCCTATGGGGAATATAAAAATAAGTTTTGGGACAGCTATAAATACTGTAGATGCTTTTAAACCCAGCTTAGTGGAAAAGACAATTCATGATATGTTATGGCCTTATGCCAATATGTTCATAAATCGGACTAGTGAAACTTCTAGTAACATATCGGGAAATGTAATGTGTAATGATTCCTTTGAATATCGAGCAAATGCCAAAACACATGATATTCAAGGGAGCTTGTCAGATAATATTGCTTTTAGTTTTAATATACTGTACAAAAGTAGTGAAAGTGATTATATTTGTGATTCAACGTTTATCTAAACAAACCAAGAAAACAAAATTTGTGGCAAACAATATTTCTTGGTCATGGTATGGTATATTCCGAGTGATCTTCTTCTAGTGGAATACTGATGATGGAAAATAATCCCTGGGATCAAGGACCGATTGTGATACCAATGTGATATGACTGAAGTTTGAATGACTATTAGATAGGGATCATGATCAAAAGATAGGAGTGATCCCAGATATTATTTGATCCATCAATAATTCAGTATCAAAGAAGATGTCCTTTGGATAATATTTCATGATTACCAAGGAATACATGTCTTGAAGCAGTTGAAGATAAAGGAAGTAACATTTACAGTTCCACTTACAGGAAACTTGTGGTTAGCTAAAGACAGCTTGAAGGAAGCTTGCATATGAAATTTACGGCTCATTGCAATATTTCGCTAACACTATGGCCGACCACAGTTGGTCAGTTGACCACTGGCAGGATGTACAAGTAAATGTGCAGGAAGCAAACGGTGCCTCCAGCAGTTTGTGGTCAAGTTACATGAACATGACTCAGCTGTCACATGCTGACGACCATTTAGACACAACCTACAATATTTTCCTATAAAATATACACCGAACTCACTTAAGGTAGGGAAATACCTTCCAGGACATTGAAGTGTACGTACGCACTGTTCCTGTGATGCCATGCCATGTTGATTCCTTATCTTAACTCGAGTTCCCTCCGATGTGAAAGGATTGCTACAACATAACGGTAATGTTGATGCATATTTCTGTTATTGTATAAGTTTCTATGACTATAAGATTCTAAATGCCTATGTACCATTGATTATATTCATGTGCTATTAAAATAAATAGTATCTTGCTATAAAGAATATTAGTATTCGTGCCTGATTAGGATATCAGTGAGCGCTTCGTAAGTACGGGCTTTCAGCCCCCTTTTTAGTAGAATTTAGCAAGACATCTAACTATTCTTTCTGTTTTGAAATGGGCATCCAATTGCCTTTGTACATCCAGTTGGACACCTTGCTTGAAAGGCTGATAAGGTCATGTGACAACCCACAACTAAATATATCCGAACTATTGTATCCCCCCAACTGACCTATCCATCAAAGTCAATGGCTGTTCACTTTCCCCAGTCCCACATGCTTGCTACAAGGGAGTAACTCTAGACTCTGCTCTCTCCTTCAAGCCACACATCCAAGCCGTCTCTAACTCAAAAATATTTCCTGGGTTGTACATTTCTTTCTCAAGAAACTGCAAAAACCCTAGTGCATGCCCTTATTATCTCCTGCGTGGACTATTACAACCTCCTGCTCTCTAGATTCCCTTCTAACAGTCTCGCACCCCTACAATCTATTCTAAACTCTGCTGTCCGACTAATCCACCTGTCTCCCCGCTACTCCCCGACCTCTCCTCTCTGCCAATCCCTTCACTGGCTTCCAAATGCCGAACGACTCCAGCTCAAAACCCTAACCATGTGTGACCTAGTCTCCCGGTACTTACCCGCACGTAACCTTCGATCCTCACAAGATCTTCTCTACTCCCCTCTCATCTTTTCTTCCCACCACTGCATCCAAGATTTGCCTCCCCCATACTCTGGAATGCTCTGCCACAACATATCAGACTCTCACCTACCTTGACAAACTTCAAAGGGAACCTGAAGACCTACCTCTTCTGACAAGCCTACAACCTGCCGTAACCCTCAGTCCGCTATAGCACCGCATGACCATCTCCAGCCTCACCTACTGTATCCTCACCCATCCCTTGTAGACTGAGAGCCCTCGCGAGCAGGGACCTCTATCCTCCTGTACCAGTCTGTGCCCTGTACTGTTTATCATTATTGTACTTGTCCCTACTATGTCTACTATACTACTTTATTGAGATATACTGTATATATTACACACCACCGGCATTATACACAAGCCTAAAAACATGCATGTTGCTGGGTGATTTAGGACTGATCAGTGGAACAATTCTCCGTCCAACAATGGCAGATATTAGGGACCAAGGTTGGTGGGAAAGGGGCACCTTCTGAAAATCCTTTCGTAGACATCAAAAGATGATGCCTGACCCCAAACTTCTTCAACCATCTAGGAACTTTTCAACAGTTAGAAGCTGATTGACTTTGAGCTCCTGAATGTGATACTAGAGTCATCCACAGCGAATGTCTTTTCCAAGTCGGAGCGTTGAGAGAGCTCTGATTGCTCAAGTGAGGCATAAACTGATTAAATGTAGGACTGGCACATCGATGATAATCCATCAGTATCTGGCCCGACTCCAAATGCTTCATAAGCATATTGCATTTATGGAGAGCATGTGTTTATCTAAGTACCGCTGCATCAAAAGGTCTGTGATGATGACAATTCTATCACAAGGGGCCGATTTCATATATTGTATAAAGCACCATTGTATTTGGCTTTTTCTTATTATTTTAACCTTTTTTTTTCAATTTTTTTATATAGATTGTAGGTGTGACACCCCTGGACTAGTCAGGGCGTCACAGAGGACTGCACGCTCTTTACTCTTAGTGCAGGACTCAACCCCTCTTGGTTCTGGGTTCCTAACTTGCAGTGCTGCCTCCATCAGCATCCAAAAATCCCAATCACACCTCACGCCATACCCTGTCAGACACACCAGTGGGCTGAGGTGAGCTGGAATAGGGCCGCCCACCTAGGAGTCAGGCAGACTGGTGGGAGGTGACAAGTCAGTCTAGAGTAGCCCTCGAGCAGTGAGGAGCTAGGGGGGGGGTTTGGCTCCCTGGGGAGTTAACGGTTGGGTTGCACATGGTGGTCTTGGCCCGGAGGAGTCGGAGACCTGGTTGCGGGATATTGGGACTGAGTACATGGACTAGTCTTGGAGGACAGTCAGCAGAAAGTATAATAGCCGGTCAGGGACCAAAAGCACGGCGGGGTACTAGACGCTAGGTCGGGGGGAAGCTTCAAGCAACCGGCAATTAACCTGCGGAGGATAGGGCCTTTATGGACTGTCCCCATGAAGCTCAGAGATCGGGGGCACTGGCGCAACGAGGGGAATAGGGCTTTCCAACCAAAGCAGCCCACTGAAATCCCAAGCTTGAGCTCCTGAGAGCATAGCTCCTTCACTCAAAAAGTGGGGAGTGGGGCCCGGACAGCTCCAAGCTTACAGGACACTTTAGACACTACTAAAATTTGTGCATCAAGCAGTGCTGCAGGGGACGATTACCCGGATGAGCTCTCCCAAGAGGGCAGCGGCACCCAGAGACTTGGTTTACTACGTTGTCAGCGTCTGCTTTTGTATCTGAATGAGTACCTGCATTCACCCTGCCCTCAGCGATCCTGCGCTTCCCTGCAAACCCACCACCCAGAGTCCCGGGGCCTTCCCTACCCGTAGAGGGTAACATCATCTGGCTGCCCCCATTCCATCACCCCGGGTACTCCCACAGGCAGTGACGGTACTCCCTGTTACCGCACACCATGGGTTGCGTCACAAACTATACTATATCTCCCCTGTAAATAACCCCCCTTTTACATTTAAGAGTGGCCCCAAGCCCCCGGGTCCGGAGACGCTCGAGCCACAAGTAAACTTATCAGTTTGTGTCATCGTGGGGTGCATGTGATCCACCAGTCACTAGAACATAAGGGGCTACAGGACCTTTTCTCTAAGCACCATGCCCATTTGCCTTCTGCACAGATGTTTGGATTTCTCAGTCGCTCAATTCACTACAATATTATTATCATCCTATTGAAGCAACTGAGACATTTCAAAGCAGGGTTAACCATAGTTTGAATAAATTCTATTGTGGTTCTTTTTTTTGGTCCCCTTTAATGATTGCTGCTATGCAATGAAGTGCACATTGCAGAACCTTTTCTCTAAGCACCATGCCTTTTTGCCTTCTGGCTTTGGCACATATTTCTCAGTCTTCCATTTACTAATATGATCCCGTTGAAGTGACTGAAAGAATTCAGAGCAGTGTTAACCTTAGTTTGAATAATTTTTTTTGTTTTTTTTGTCCCTCTTAATATTTGCTGCTACGTGTTGAAGAGCACATTGCAGGACCTTTTCTCTAAGCACCATGCCTATTTGCCTTCTGCAGAAATGTTTGAATTTCTCAGCTTCCCGTTCAGTGCAATGTTAATATGATCCCATTGCAGTGAGTGAGAGATTTCTGATCAGAGTTAGCCTTTGTTTGAATCATTTCTTTTCTTTGTGGTCCCTTTTAATATTTTCTGCTATACATTAAAGAGCACATTGCAGAACCTTTTCTCTGAGCACCATCCTCTTTTACTTTCTGACTTTGACAAAGATGTTTAAATTTCTAAGACTGGTCAAAATCTCCCATTCACTACAACGATACTATTATTATGAATATGGTCCTATTGCAATGATTATATGTCTGAGCCGACCTGGTCTTACTTTGAATGATGCCCTTTACTTTTACTTTTTTTTTACCCCCCCCCTTCCTTCATAATGTGTGCTGCCATATATTTTACTATTAACCATAAAATACTTCTGTACAGTTGCCTGAGGCTATATAGTGCTGAAAAATAGAATACTGCACAGTACCTTTTTGTTTATTTTTTTTATTAATCTGAAAGAAAGAGACTTGATGTTGCTTTTGTATTAATGTGGAGCTAAATAGTGGAAGTGGAGGTGTACTATAGCTCTATGAAAATGTCATGGGAATGTACTGATGGACCAGAGGTTCCTAAACTGGCCCTTAGGCTCACGACCTTGCACTGTCCCTTATCTTAGAGGTAGACTTGATGGTAGCCAGGTCCGAGCCCCCAACATAACCCTGTCTCCTGTCCGAGCCATGATCGTACTCACCCCACCTTGGAAGCGGACCAGAAAATAAGTAACAAAACCCCACAGAAAATACATGGACAAGGGAGAAAGTAATCTTGTACACCCTGCACACAATCACAAAGGAGAGACAATATGTGTATAGGTGAGTAAAGAAATGGGTAGGAAATAAACTCTCAACAGAGGAACATTCACACCATGCAGGAAAGTTCATCATGAACTGACAACCACTGAGACCGGGATTGCTGATGCTATCTTCGGCGATCTCTTACTACACTTCCCAGCATTAAATAGGAAGGTAGCAGCTGTGGATGGTAATCAGCGACCGGGCTCTCAGAAGAGTTACACAAGGCTCCAAACAAGGATTAACTCCTGCATGACTAGGAGCAGTGAAACAACTCAGCCAACGCCCGGAAGAGCTGAGCACTTAAGTGAGGCCAGGTTGCCTGTCAGAATCTGCAGTGAGAGTCCGTGTGCATATATGGACAGCCCATGACAGCAATTCTATGGGTGTCTTATTATGACCTAGTGTCAAAGAGAGCGGTATAGCAGCATAAAACATTAAGTTATGTTCTGAAAGGCTCCATGTGAACCTGAACAGCACCCCAAATGGTAAACCATGGTATTGCAATTACAAACGATCAATGGTATAGTAGTGATGAGTGAGCACTAAGTGAGTGAGTGAGCATTAAGATGCTCAAATGCTCGGTACTGGAAACAAAAAGGTCGGATGCTTGGAAGGGCTTGACTCAATAATGGCAGTTAATGGGAAGCTTGAGCAGTTTCCTGGAAGACTCTTTTAGAAA